>NW_024580671.1:22727580-22758215 GCF_017639235.1 Corvus kubaryi | reverse complement strand
TTTTATTGCTGTGAAGAGCTGAAAACCTGAGGGAAGAGAGAGAGGAGATGCTTAAAGCTGAAATTCTGTTGTGAAGCTATGATATATCAGAGTATCCTGTTGTAATTTCATGAAGATATGGGGGGTGGAGTGTTCAATTCGTGAGCAAAAGCACCTGCGCTGAGATAGGCAGATGCTGACGCAGCTGTAATTTCATGAGAAGTTTGGACAGGGAGAGATGAACCAGATGAGGACTTTTGCTCCAAACGGGAAAGGAGAAAACCTCAGTCCGTAGAGATGCTCCCAGAGATAGTCCTAAAGATGAAGATGATGAAGACCCTTTGCTCCCAGGGAAGGAGAAGGGCCTCTGTTTTTGTTTCTGAACGGCTCAACCTTAAAATTGTACCCCAAAAAACTTCAAGAGTGGACCCTCGAAGGCAGTTGCGGGAAAAGCTGCAAGTCGGGGGAAAGGACTCACACGCAGGCAGAGAGACTCCTCTTCCTAAATGGACTGAACGATATTTGGAAGTGGGCGGCTGTCTCGTTGTGATAATGTTTTCATAGCATGAGCAAGAAGAGACTTCTCTTTCTAAATGGACTGAACAAGGTTATTATGGAAGTGGTAAACAGACTGAACATCTTAAGGGTTGTCTTTTCACATCGTCAGTGGGAGAAGGGAGGAAGGTGGGGGGAGGAGGAGAGTTCTGAAGGTGGTATTTTTTTTTTCTTCTTTTAGGTCTGTTAATAAACTTCTTTATATTCTTTCAAGTTTGGTGCCTGTTTTGCATTTCTCCTAATTCTTATCTCACAGCAGATAAACAGTAATGAGTATTTTGGACCAAACCACTACACCATATTATGATGTACTCACTGTGGGAGCAGGCTTGCTGTTGTACATTTTCTCATTACAACATTTAATCTCATCTTCTGTCAAAAAGACATGCTGGCAAAAATATCTTGTCCTAAAACCTATCCTAATCAAATAGCAAGGCAAGAAAGCTCATGTTAGTGAGCCAGTACTAGGTATACAGAAGCTGGAAGCCTTGTCAGAAGTCTCCCCCTTCCTGAGCACCACTGGGAGTGCTCGTGGGTCAGAGCAGCCAACTGAGGAAAGGGGTGCTGCCAGCTCACCAGTCAGTTCCTGCAGACCACCGGTGGCAAGGGAGCCCTATGGTGGCAACAAAAGCTTCCCTTGGCACTACAATGAATAGAGAGAATAGAATAACAGATAGTACTGGGTGTCACTTATGGTTATGGTGTGACTGACAAGTGACTGAGTGACTGTGACACATCATCAACAACAGGACATATCAAATTAACTCTCCATCTGCCCAGGTGAACTTACAATTAGGTGTTATCTGATTTTACAGACAACTATATGGGAATACACTTACGTGATTATTTGTATATGGCCTTATGTGATTATTTGTATATGGCCTGTATACCAATGGCATCCTGGCCTGCATCAGAAATAGTGTGGCCAGCAGGACCAGGGAAGAGATTCTTTCACTCTACGTGGCAGCACTGAGGCCACTCCTTGAGTACTGTGGTCAGTTCCAGGCCCCTCACTGCAGGAAGGACACTGAGGTGCTGGAGCGTTTCCAGAGAAGGTCAATGAAGCTGGTGAAAAATTTGGATGCATGTCCTATGAGGAGTGGCTGAGAGAACTGGAATTGTTTAGCCTAGAGAAGAGGAGGTTCTTATTGCTCTCTACAACTCCCTGAAAGGAGGTTGCAGCCAGGTGGGTTTGGCCTCTTCTCCCAGGTAACAAGCAACAGCACAAAAGGACGTCGTCTTAAAACTGCACGAGAGGAGGTTTAGGTTGGACATTAGGAGGACTTTCATCACAGAAAGGATAATTACACATTAGAGTGGACTGCCCAGGGTGGTGATGGAGTCAGCATCCCTAGAAGTCTTTAAGGAAAGACTGAATGTGGCACTTAGTGCTATTGTTTAGTTGACATGGTGCTGTGTTATCACAGATTGGACTCAATGATCTCAGAGTTTTTTCCAGTCTAATTGATTCTGTGATTCTGTGGTTTGTGGTTCACATGTCAGTCATCTTTCTACTGTCTTCTTCTCTACTGCTGAACTCCCCTCCATCACTCAAGATGACATGAAAAACTTATTCTTCTACGGTTTGGAGGCTTTATCACATCCTCCTGGGACAGCCAACTTTCTCTTGCATTTTGTCCTACTTCTTGCAGCCTTCCCAAGCCCCCATGTAGTTTATATAATAATTTGGGTTAAATGAAAATGAGATATTTTTACAAGGTAAGTTTTTCTCTCTTCTACACCTTGCTGTCCTGTGGCCTGTTGTTTCAGATCCTGCAACACAGTCTGCATAATAATATTTCCAACTAATTAGGTGGGATTGTGGTGTGCTGCAAAGACTCTTAGGGAATGCAAGTCTACAAGCAGATCCTTAGGAAAACTGATAAGCAGCATGGAAATGCTAGACTGAGCAAAAGTTAATGTGTTTAGAGCAACCTGTGGTTGCAGAATCACTGTCTCATACAAAACATTGGGCAGGAGTGGTCAACAGGGCCTATAAACCCCTTTAGAGCTCATAATCAGCACACTATGTTAGGCAAATATAGCCTAATTCCCTCCCCTGTTCCCTGCAAGTGGGAAAATTGAATTTGCTGATTGAATATCCTGTTTCCCTGCAGACTGTTATAATAGCCAATGTGCCATATGAAAAGAAGAATGCAGGCAGATATCTATAGACTTTTTTTCTCTGCAGGTGGGAATAGCTTGCCCTGAGGTTGATAATAGAGTTGCTATCCTTATCTTTTTGCCCCCTGAAGTAGCTTTAGAACTGCCACAGTTAAGTGAACTGGAATTTAGTTCATGGATTTAGCAATTACAAGAAGTGGAGTTTCTGGAGCCAGATTGGTGCAGCACACTGATTTTGGTTGATTTTAAAATGCTTGGCTATAAACATCTTGGCACCTGTTTAATAGGCAGCTCTGTCAACAAATGGGGTGAAAGAAACGTATCCAACACAATTTGATGAGAATAAGCAGACCCTTCTTTATTGGAGGCACCAGGGATAGCTCCTCCAAAACATGTCCCACTCAACAAACCAAACCCACCCCTTTTATATACTTTTTCTGTTAAATCATTGTTACATAAGTTCTTTTGCATATTATGCATACTATGCCCGCTCTTAAATTTAACATTTACAATGATTGGTTCCAATAGTTAATAACTGCATCAATATTCTTATCCTAAAACAATCATTGGCTATTTCTTCTGAGGTCTGTGGATTGGAATCCTTGATATTAAAGTCAAGATGGGAAGGGTAGTGGGTTTTCAAGCAGCATAACTGGTGAGCGTGGCTGTCTCCATAGTCTCTTAACCGAAACATAAAGGTCCAGTAACTTCTTGGCAAGGTTTCTACGGTTACACATTGCAAGCACAGCACTCCTGATATTTCTACACCTGACACTTCACAGTTTTCTACTTATAATCATAGCTAACCCTTTCATATTATTTGATTATTTGATCAAAAATATTCATAACAGCTCTGTCAGCAGACAGAGGAATGAACAGAGATGAGCTGCAGTTCAGTCAGTCTTCAGAAAGCAAACTTTCAGTCTCCCGAGGTGAAGTTCTAGCTTCCCTCATGGGCACTTCTGGAAGGTAGGAGATTCCACTGTACTTCAGGACCAGTTTGTCTTCGAAGCACATAACATTTAACTTGTTTTTTGGTGGCTCTGACCTTGACAATGCTGCAATTTCTAATTGCAGTTGATTTCAGATACCCTTGTCCTTTTTAATATGGTAAAAATTTCTCTGATATGAGTGACTGCACGGAACTGTGCTACATAGTTTTGATCAGGGTCCCAACCTGCATTAATACACATAAAATAATAAAAAATAATGACCTTTATTAATTTGGATCATATCTAATTACATTTTGACTCTCTCTATTTTATGAAGGAAAATGTAAAGTTTTTTATTTTATTGACACATTTTAGGAATTGTATACATTTTAGGAGAAGGACATATAAAGCTTCACTTCTTAAGCTTTATTGTTCTGAATGCTAGCTTTTACACAATTTCATAAGGTACCAAAATATTTGTAGCATGAATTATTAGGTCTTGTCAGAAGGTTCAGAACACAATCAATCCCATGTTTCTTCAATTTTTTTCCCAGTTCACATTTTGAAGGATAGTGCTAATGATATTTTTGCTTAGAAAAATAGTAGTTCTTAAACAAATACAATTGCTAAAATCTACAAACAAGCAATAAATAGGAGAGGATGTGCAGAGTCAGTTTAAAAATAAACACAAATATTTGCAATTTTTTCAATGAAAGGTTTGAATATTTTAAATTATACAGGGATCTGATATTGTAATATTATCTGAGATTGCTGAAAGTACTTGGAATTTGTGTTCCTAACTATGCTTTTTATTTCATCACAGTAGCTAACAATTGCACTCTAGCAGATGTTTAGTTCATGTGAGATAATGTAAGTCACTGTTAATTTCATAGTAGTAATTGATCAAAAATTTATTATAATCACATATATTTTTCAGGTATATTTGTGCCTATTGAATGAGAAAATATGGTAGCATATAAAAATTTGCTTTTTAGTTGAACTTTCACAATTTTTAATTCTGATGAAAAGGAAATTTTTAACCTGAGAAGAAGTACCAGAATTCACAGTGGTCACCGACCTCAATTTTTGTACCAAAATCATTACTTGTGTGTTTTTCTTTGTAAGTTTCGTATGAGGAAATGGACCATGCAGTCAGCTAGAAACATGATTGCTTCTGAGCTGTATCTCAGAATGCCAGGGTCAATGTTCATTGTCCCAAATGACCAGATATAGTCCCTGACCAGGGAAACTATGGGATGGGAGAAAAGCTGAAGGCTCTACCCCAAGGACTCTGCTCTTCCCTGTGTATCAGCAGCAAACACATTACCCAGGATCAAAGGTCATTGTTTTTAAAGGAAGAAGCAGACAACTCCGAAAAGGTGAACAGATTATGGAAGACAACTATTTATGAAACTAGAGTTCTCTTAATGGCACAAAGGGGCTGAAGCTTGCTTTGCCTCCTTACTTCTTCTCAGGATAATTACTTGTGCTTGGAACTCACTGAGCTCGTATCTGTTGCACTGCTAACTGTGGAGCCGAGTGTGAAGTGTTGAAGGATGGGAGGCTGGAGTAGTTCATTAAATTACCTCCCAGTTCACCATCTGCTCTACAGCTCTGTGAAGCAGTTTAGTTTCTTTGACAGCCTGACCTTTCTGCTTAAATAGGTTGGCCTGCCATGGAGATGGTCTTCTGGAGCTTTTGAGGCTAAAAAGTATTTCGTGCTTAGTAAGACACTTTTAAGATCCTTTAAGTTAAAATTTCCATTTGTAGTCATTCAGATTACCTTTAGCTGCCATTCACCTCTTGTACTTTATCCTTACTTGTCCAGTCTTGCTGATTTCTTTCTTGGTTTTTTTTAAATGCATTTCTTGTCCAGATAACTTCCTGAAGAACAATGAGGATCAGACATGGAAAAGTGCAATGCCTTTAGGCAGTTTCTCTTTTTCACTTCTTTTCCCAGTTATCTGAGAATCAATCAAGATGGGCACTCCCTCCCTACCCTTTCAATAGTGCTCAGTAACACCTCCAGTACCTTTCCCAAGAGGTTAATTCACCATTTTAAAATATGAGGATAAGGCCTTACATGTGTAATTTATATCTGGTTTCTGAGATAGATAGATCTTTATATGTATACATACATAATTTTTTTAAGGCTCCTACTGTTTGTTTGCTTGCTTTTTAAAAAAAGCCTTGGCAAATGCCTTTGCTCTATGCTGCATCTTTACAACAAGCTACTTCACCAGGAAAGGCAGAAAAGAAAGAAAAACCCACAAAAACTTGTAAAATAAGCAGCGCACAGTACAGCACATAAAAAACAATAGCAAGATTAATTAAAATGTGGTCCACGTCATTCCTAACTGCATCAAGTGTCAGAAATAGCAAGCAGTCCAATCACATTTAGAAATAATTAATGGGAACTCTCTAGTAAATTAACATAATAAATAACATTGCAATTACAGGAATTATACATACAATTACTAAGAAACCATCAACATTAGCAAGAGACATTTGTTACTGCATTTGTGTTTACATAATTCACAATTGTATCACTCACTGAAAGTTATCCCAAGACAAATGGCAGCTAATCAATATTAGAAAATATCAAATCAGTATTCCTGGGATACTAGGCAGCCACAGTGGGGTTGAATGATTGGTTTTTTCTTAGTGAGTGGTTAATTCACCAAAAAATGCCCTATCAAACACAGAATTTGGGATGTCTCAAAGTTTCTGGGATTGAAGCTGTAGTACTTCATGCTTCTCATACAGCATTTCAGAAGGCAGCACACTTGGTCAATCTAGGATAAATAAATGTTACATTTTTAATCAATACTTCATCCAACCCCACCTACCTCACCCAAGGCCACCCCCCACCTTGTCTTGCTCTTCTTTTTCTGTGCAAGGATTGAGTAAGTGGCTCTTCTCTGTTGGATCTATGAATGCATTGTTTTTCTGCTTTATGTAAATAATCTGAATGTATAACTGGAACTCAGTTTTTCCGCTTGTGTGTTCTAACCTCCAGGATAGTTCAGTGCTCCATATGAGACATCTCACACATACCTAATTTGAAATTTTCTGAAAGAAAAGACTGTTAAGCTGTTCAGCTGAAGCAAAGGATCCAAGTTCAAATCTGTTCTTCCTCTAATGCAGGAGAGGGAACAGAATGTATTTTTTCTTACATTCTTTATATTCTAGTAAAATGAGTTGAGTATTATGAGGCATAATACCCTTAATGATCTCTTCATGGAATTTTGTCTGTTCTGGGAAATACTTAAATAGTCATTCTGATACCTGTAGGAAGCTGACTGGACCCTTGTATATATTACTGGCATTTGAGTAAAATTCTTTTTTCCCATCACTCAGCAACATATTTTATTTATTCAGGGCTTATGTATCTTCAATTTTCATTCAATTCTCTAGTTATGTTGAAATTGTTATGCTTTCAAGACAATAAATATAAAAGAATATACTGGAATTCACTAGAGGCAAACACAGGGTCACTTGTAGGCTGCTTACTTCTATTTGTAATGAAGTCTAGAGATGTATAGGACTCCATGCCAAAAGCTGTAGAAGTAAGATTAGGTTTTCAGTTCATTATGCATTTAAACTCATAATTAAAATGGTGTCCACATTTTAATTTTTAATGAAAGAATTGGGATTAAGAAGAAATAAAATATTTACATCCATGGAAAGACAACAGGCTTCTGTGTATTCTATATATAACACAGTAACCCTATGGTCAATTCTGAATTTTCACACAGGGGAACTTATATTAAATCTAAAATATGTTAAATGTGAACAAAGAATACAAAGTTAGTATTGATGGAATTGAAAATAAGTTTTCCCACTTTGAGAGGGAGTCAAAATATGCTTTCAATAACATTAATGGCTAATATAATGCTGGTGCTCCTTAATAATTAAATCATGCATCAAAAATTACCATGCTATGCTATGCCCACAATTGGAAATTCTCAAATGGTTTCTATTGTTACAATAGTATTTTTGTATTGTAAACTAATAGTTAAAAAAATATGTTATAGGGTCTATTGACTTTGTGGAACTTTCACTACCTGCTTTAGCTAGGTAAAGTAGCCAGCCAGGATCCCAGCACTGAAAACACTCCACCTCAGGATCCCTTGAACTACCCTCTGCAGGAACTTACTCCAACCTGCTGATGATAAAGGCTACAGAGAATGCCTTAGCAAATAGACAATTTGGGTGGCCAAAACTGAGTGGTGTCAAAGCTAATCCCCATTTCAACACCCAACATGAGCCCACTGGCTCTGCATACAAGAATGTCAAGTAACCTTTGGAAAAAGCCTTGAGTTCTTGGCGTCTGCTTTTTCCTTGTTTCCCACTTCCTTCTCCTTGAAGTTTGCTAGAGGTGTAGAGCAAGAATTGAAAATAATTTAAGTGCCTAAAGTGTCAAACTCGTATCTAAAGGCATATTCAAAAGTGTTTCACTGCAGTTGGAGTTACAAGATGTATCTTCAAAGGAACCTGTGAAGAAAATTTTCCTTTAAATCAGTGAAATCGGAAAATTCTTGGAAACCTCATGTATCATCCATGCTTTCTAGGTACCTGGACACTTCTACAAGTCTATCCAACAGTCCTTTGCAAAGGTTCTCCTTTCATAATGCCATATTGATATTTTCCACAGATTTTGCCAGAAGAAACTCCAAAGGTGTGTAAACTCTCCAAGATTATTTTTA
Organism: Corvus kubaryi; assembly: GCF_017639235.1. NCBI lineage: Eukaryota > Metazoa > Chordata > Aves > Passeriformes > Corvidae > Corvus > Corvus kubaryi. The sequence continues at coordinate 22,749,916 of NW_024580671.1, read as the reverse complement.
ATTTCAAAGATGTGTTTTCTGTGATTTCTGTGACATCATGGTGTGTTTCATTATATTTTTGAACAGCGGGATTAGAGAAAGATCAAAAATAGGTCATGAACAAGTTGAAGGGGGTTCTTTTGTGCTCGGCATGATAATGGGTGTGCACAAATAATACATGTAGATCAAATGCCCATTGAAACAAAACATAAAGTTTTTGACTTTTCTGAGACTTTACGTCATATTTTGCATTAAAATAAAAAACAGTCTGTTTTTATTCAAAACCAAATCAGTACAGCAAATCAAATACCTCCTTTCATGTGCTGCAATCCTTCATTTGACATTTCTGCTAGTATTTGCTACCATAAAGAACTCCATGGGGGATTCCTCCTAAGTAATGTGATAAAATGTAAGATGCTAGGCAGCAACAGAACAGTTATACAGCAAAGCCTATCAGTTCTGCTGGTTTTAAACCACAGCTAGTTAGGTTTGACTGTGAAGTAATAGGAAAGTCCACAACACTGTTACTGAAGAGTAGCCTTTCCAGTCTCTGTAAAGAACTTTGGTAAATACAGGACACTTCACTTATTCACCCTACTCTGCTTCTGATGTTGCTAATCCTGTTGCTGTAGCTATGTAACATTTTTTCAATTAGCTTTGCAAAGAATCATATCATCTTTTCTGTGGAGCAGGCTTGAGATTTTGTACTTATTTTCCAGAAAGCCTAGAAAAATTAATTACCATGATAAACTCCCTAGATATTAATTGTCTTTCCAAGGAGATCTTAAGCCTTCATTATCTCTAAGAGGGAGTTACACCAGTTCTTGTTTTCTTGCTAACTGCTTACTGTTGCCTGTCTGTGCTCCAAAGCATTACTGGCAGAACAGCATATTTTATTTATGTTCTTAAGGGAAGAGCCAGTTTTGATACTCTAACAGAGAGATGAATCTTCTGGTTGTGTATAACTAGGCAGATTTGTCCACAAGATAAATTAAAGTGTGTTTTAAGAGTGGCTATAACAGAAAACTACTGACTTGCCCAGTTCTCTGAGTATAGGGATCTTGTGGTTGACTTTCAGAGCTTAGCTGGCACTCAGACATGAAGGAAGGCAGTCACTCAGGTCAGAGGAAGAGTCTTAAGAGTGGCAGAACAGGTACTGCAAATAGCAAGAAAGTCATCAAGACTGGCATGTATTAGATTTACTTTGTCCAAATTAAATTTAGAACAAATTGCTGCTGCGTAGAAATAATAGGAGAAGGTCCGGGATTTAGAAGGATTTGAAATATGATTTAAAATTAATAAACAGTATCTTTATTTTCGTTAAATTAAAGGTGATGTGTATGTTGCTACTTCAGGATGGCTATTTACACTGCTAGTCTATCACTGCAAAACCACAGCTGTCTGCTTTTCTGTATTACGTTAAACATAAGGGTGGGAAATTGATGCTCCTTCCATTTATCCCCTGACTCCAAATTCTTTTCCAGGGAGGCTGAAAATGCATCAAATTCTTATGTGTCTTGAACTCAGAAGAGCATCCAAGTGCTCTAGACAGTATGAAGAAGCAGGGCTAACTAGTTCAGTTACAAGAGCTAGTTTCTGGGTAGGTGATGCAGACGAAAAGGGATAGGTATATTTTTCTGCCAAGCTCACCTGCAAGTTCCAGAAACAGCAAATTGTTCCTCATTAAAAATAGAGGGAAAGGGGGAAAAGAAGTCCTGATTAAATAAATACTGCAAGACTTAATAAAGGAGAAAAAAGAGTTCAAAAAAATGTTATCTCATTGCTGGAGTTCAAAAGGCAGATGGATTTGGGATTTCCAATAAATCATTATTCAGTAGCTGTTGGAGAAACTACTAGACTGAGAAAATAGGCTTCAGGAAGCAACCTCATTGTTTCCTGTGACTTTCTCAGACAGATCACAGAAGCCAACTGCTGGAAGAATTATTCCAAAGGACTTGTGCTGCTGCTATCACTTTATAGATCTTTAAAGCGGCGCCAATTAAGAGCACAGAAAAAGCATGTTTCTTTTTTTAAGGGTGGACTAGTGAATATGTGTCCTTGCAACTGGGAAACTTGAGATCTAATGAGGCCTAGAAGTTCTCTGCTTATTGTGGACAGTTTAGTTCTATATAACTAACACAGAGTTTGGGCAAAATACATAATAAGAAAACTGAGTGTCTGAATTCTATTGTTATCAACTAACATTACTCAAGTTTCTGGGGTTTCTTCTTTCTTTTTCTTCTCTTCTCTCTCAAGTTATGACTTGTGTTTTAGCTCATTAGCTTAAGTTGACTCTTCAATTACTTCAATAAGAAAACCCACATATTTTCTATTTTTTTTCCTTAATTCTTCCATTTTATCTGTACAGAAGCAATTAGTCCGATCACCGAAAATATCTTTATTTCTCCATATAATTACAATAGATAAACAATCCTGTTTTACCATTCTGACATACAAAGTTTTTACTCAGGCTAGAAAGTAATTATCAGTGATGGATTCTTATTAAAGGTAGTCTCTTCTGCTAGCACTACTAAAATATTTGTTAATTAAATTCTTTGCATTCCTGTGTTTCTCCTAATCTCAAAACAACCTGAAGTTATTACTGTTTAGAGCAGGTTTGCACATTTCTGTAGGCCTCTATTATCCTATTAAATCTTCTAACAATAAATCATTTGGAGGAAATGGGGATGGAGGCAGGGAGTAAAGATCAAAAATAATAATGAGGGCATAGGAAATTTAAGAATAATATGTCTCAGGATTCCTGCATCAGACAAGGTATGGAAATATCTACTCTGGTGTCATTATTTCAACAAAAGCTAATGTGGAAGCCCTTGTTTTGAAGTAGGTATTTTGATCGATTTCCAGCAAACAATTGATTTAAGAGTCAGGGAATGTTCAGTTGCATTTTAGGAGCATTGTATCTGTTCTCATTTTCATCACAATGAGGGGACTAGGTACAATAGGTACATAAAAGTCCTGCTATATCTGTGTAGTTCAAAAATGATATCAAGCATGGGTGGCACAGAAGTACCACAGAGGAGACACATAAATAGTTCAAGATTCAAAATAAAAAGATTATTATTCCACTGAATGTACATTCTTTTTACTACAACAAGAATCTTGCATACTCCTCTATAATCATAATAAGAATCACCACTTTTTAAAAATTATATTCTTTTCATGCCTTTGGGTCAGCTAGAGCTCACCAAATATGCCTGGTAAGGAAATAAAATGGGTTGCAAATTTGTGTTTCAATGTGTCAGTATTATGCTTCTTTGTATAAAAAGTTAATGCACCTTTTATTAAATAAAAATAGAGGCAAGGGTTACAAAAAGCTCTAATCACTCTTAAAAATGGGGAATAGAACATAGTTCATTCTCCAAAAAATGCTTTTATCACTCGGTCAGAGAATCGATTGTCCTTATGACTGTCCTTTTTTCCTCTGATTCCAGTTAATCCTCTAATATGCCAAGCAAAGATGACCAACTGTTTTATCTCTTTTTAAAAATATATTATAGCTTAATGGTTTTAGACTGACCTTACTGAGTCAAAAATGTGAATTTAGTTCCTGTCAGGAACAGAAATATTTGGATGCAAGTGTACAGCTGCCTATCTAAAGCTCACAACTGTAGAACTGTTGGCTAAAATCACTTGGCTTTGATCTGAAGGGAATGCTTGACCTCTGCTTTTGTCAGAGGAGACTTGGGCTGCACCCTTCATGGGAGGCCTGAGTAACAGAAGGGCTGAATGAAGTGCAGGGCTTTACATCTCAGAGATGCCTAGAGAGGGGGAGGAATTGTACAGGTCCATTAGGCAAGAAAGTTGACTTGGACCTCTCTTGTGCGACCTCAGCTTCTGCTGTCAAATGGATGCAACAGGAGGATTGGTAGGATTCTGACCACACAGCAAAGCGGGTGGGGAACTTAGGGCATTTTCTGCCGGGAAGCAGGTTCAATCTTCCTTTGCTCCTCTGCAGGAAGGCAGAGTGGTATCATCCTGACAGAAACATTATCTGGCTCCAGCTCAAGCCATGAGCTGGACCGTGTTAGTAAGACATGTTCTGCAGCTCTTGCTTACCATGTTGACTCTGCAGGATCCATTTTTGTGAAATACATGGTTCTTCCTCTATATTGTATGTAGCTGAGGACTCTGGATTTTGCTTTTGTTCCCCCATCTCATTTTATTTCTAAATTTAAGCTCTGGGAGTTGGGCTTTTGACTGCAACTGTTGCGTCAGCTGTGCAACAGTGTCTTAGCCGTGATAAGAGGAAAGCTGCCATGAACACCTTTAAAGAGCAAGAACCACTCATGGAATCATAGAGTGGTTTGAGTTGGAAAAGACCTTAAACATCATCTAGTTCCAACTTTCTGCCATGGGAAGGGACACCTTATGTGAGACCAAGTTGCTCAAAGCCCCACCCAGCCTGGCCTTAGTATGATTTATCAGTTGATCTATACTAGTGCTTTCTATATTTTGATATGATAGACAGTGATCTGAAGGTCTAGATGAGTGAGAAAAAAGCCCCATATAACTTTTTCCTTTCCCTCAGATTCTTACACAGCTTCAGATGAGTCCTTTTTTTTTTTAATTTCTTATTATTAATGAAATCAGTTTTTGTCTCATTTTCTTGGAAATTTCCCGTATAACTTCAAACATACCATTTCCCTTACCCCTGTCTAAACTCTGAGTGGGTTTTGATGTTCAAGAAATTGTATTTTCCCACTTCATGACTTGTAAAAGTGGACACATCATTGTCTGCACAATTACCTTGTAACATAATGCATATGCTAAAAAAAGGATATTAGTAGCTGACATGAACAGAAATCCTCCATGTTGTTATCTTCTGCAACAGAAAAGTCTTGACACTAAAATTTACTTGTTTGCTAATGATTTTTTTTTTTTGCCTATAGACTGTGCTATTCCACAGGGAAAAAAAGAAAGAAAAGAAAAGAATAAAGAGACCATTCCTAAGTCTCTACATTCATGCCATATGTCTCCAGCCATTTCTAAATCAGTGGGAGTCTTGAATATAAAAAGTCTACAGCCCCAACGGAATTTTAAAATGTTAAATCAGTGCTATTTCCATATTGGTCTAGCCTGAAACATTTACAGTAACATCTTATTTTCTCTGCCAGAAATCAAATGTATTCCACACAGCATAATGAAGGACTAAGTGTGTTGATTTCAAACTTAAAAGAAATTGTTCCATTTGACATTTTGAAATATTATTTTGTATGTATGAACCAGCAGAATATAGGATGCATAAACACAACACTATCTTTGCCAAAAGATAATCACAAGCTTTGAAACACCACAGCAATAACTCTTTCCAGGATGCTGTGATTAGAGGCCTCCTAAGTATTTATGGAAAACAAAAATGATATTACAGTTTAGATGATAAGTAATAATAGGTTCAATCTAGAATTGCTGAAAAGAAATAACCTTTTTATTTCTCGATATATATTTTAAATATTATGAAGTTGATGTTTATTCAGCTGTACCTGAACAAAAAATACTGCTATTGCCCTTCTTCTGAAACTAACAATATGCCTTCATTAAAAACCAATCCATTGTCTTTCTTTTAGAATTGTGCAGGGAGATACAGATCCAAATTCTGTTGCAAAGCTACAGTCCCACAGGCACTCACCAGATCGCTATTGTGTGTGGATTGCTAATTTCTTTCTATGTATTAGCAAAGCTGTATGGACTGGAGACTTTGAAAAGTTGCTCTTGTTTCTGTCCTTTCCTTTTTTAAATGAACTCTTGGAAATACTCAATTTATGTATAGGAAGGACATGGAGATGATATAGGGCAATGGTATAAAGTGTCCCTTCAAAAACTTAATATCAAGCTTTTCACTTGTGGATATTTTATTGATTTTTAGAGCATATATGTTGATGGAAGACATACACACAGAAAAACAACTGCCTTTAAAATACTGTTGATATTGACAGAAAAGAACAGCAACATAGATAAATTTTGATTATTTTCTGTTTTCTATCTATATTTTTCTTTTCTTGTATCTATCTCTTTCTAACTAATAGTTAAGGAAATAGTTAAGGAAACTTTCCTGGCTCCAAAATTACATAATAGCATAAATTAATAGTCATAAATTCTAAAGACTTGACTACATTATATGGGTTTTGTGTAACTACTATGGCTGCCATAATAGATTGAATATTCACTAAAATGTCTTTATGCTGGGTAATGGATGATTCTTTCTCTTAAGAATTCCAAATTATATGTAAAAACGTACATATTATAAAATGGCTTCCTATGAGAAACTAGTTTCTTTCTAGTGTTTTTCAAGGCTTTTCATGCTTCAAGCTTGTTCTGTCATAAATGAAGTCCTGAAAATAGACAAACATTTAATCTATGACATATATTAAATTATTGAATATTCAGAAACAATTTATTGTTTCTATAGGTGTACAAAATGACCCCATCCTTTATTAATAAGAAAAAAATGCCACTATACTCTGCAGGTGGGCTACAATACATCAAAGTAATTAGGTTTGGTGTAATTCAAACTGTAAATAAAAAAGGACAGCTGCTATGATTGCACTTCCACTTCATAACATCAGGTGACCATGCAACAATTGTAGGAATAGCCCTCACCTGACAAAACTGAGAAAATGTTTATGTAAGGATGTGTGGTCTGTGAGACCATCTATTTTGTTAAGATTGGCAGATCAAGGAACTTCTACTTTCAATGGGATAACAAGTGAAAGGGAAAGCAATAAGCAAAATCACAGAGTCACAAACCTGATAAACCATAATGGAAAATGTTCAGCTGCCAATTGATGGAACACAGGCTTGGAGAAGGCCAGCCTGAACTTTAAAACTGATAAGAACCTGGGCTTTATAACTGATAAGAAGGCAGAAATAAGATGAATGTGAGGATTTGGGTATTTGAGGGAGCATGTGGCACTAGGCAAAACTTACTGAGAAATATTTAAGGTGCGGTAACGAGTGAGGAACAATAGAGAGAAGCAAATATTAAACGATCATGTAAACAGTTGCCAGGCTGCTCAATAGCTGCAGCCGTCAAATCTTTTTTCTGAATCCATTCTTAATGGTCTTTCTATATAATCTCACTTTTCAACCCATATGTGGGTACTGCAGGGTCTAAGAGGCTGGAACAGTTGAGAAGTACCAGCAACAGGAGTAAGACCCTGGAAAAAGCCCCCACATTCATGGTCCCAGGAAGGAGTGAGGAGCTCAGAGTCAGCAGCTGGAAGGCACCTGGCTCATACAGCTCCATGTGTTAGCTGTGGAGCAGCTGGAGGTTTTCAGTGACTGGTGCAAGTGCCGGAAACCAGAGGCAAAGCTTTGGCCACAGGGCCCTTGTGCCCGTGGTGCCAGGCAGCTGGAGCAAGTGAGGATCCCAGCACCAGATGGAGTACAGATAGGATCCATGTACCTACAGGCCAGCAGCCACAGGGACTACTGCCTGCATGGCTGCCTCTGACCTGATGTGTGTGGGTGTGGGCCAGATGGCAAGGAAGTGGTGTCAGGACAATGCAGAGGGTCCATGTGAGTACTGGGGGGGAAAATGAGTGTGGAGACTAAGACAAGTGGGAGAGTTCATGTGTGTTTGCTAGACGTCACCAGGCTGGACCAGACAGTGAGTGGGAAATCAGTGGAACAGGTTAGAGTGTCTGGAAAGCCATAAGGGTAGCGATCAGACAGAGGATGGTGATGCTCGACGGATCTGTGAACGTGTGTGCATGTATGTGCGTGTGTGTGTGTGCATGTGCAAATCCAGAGCACAGGAGCATTTGTGTGAGCTTCAGGCCTGATTGACTGAAGGACAACAGAAGTGGGCTCTGTAAGGTTGTGTGTGACATCAGCTCTGGTGACTGACATACACCCAGTACACGTGGGTGTTGTTAAAAGCCACTGTTACCTGGCTGTGGCAGTGAGGCAGACAGCTGTGTCAGTGTCCTCTGTGCGTGTCTGGGAGGGACATTCAGCCTTGCTGCTGGCTGGACTTGTAAATGGGAATGCAGCAGCTGTGCCCATCATCCAGCTCTGGATAACCCTGAGCCTTGAGGCACCAGCACCTGGGCAGGAGGAATCCCTTGGTCCTCTGGTGACCCTCACAGCATCCATCAGCAGCTTTAACATCCATGGAGAGGTAAATGATCTCTAAGCATAATAACCGCTTTCTCACCAAAGCACCTCCTCTGTCAACCTTGCAAGAAATTTCACTGTGAATAGAAGCAGAAGCTGAGCTCATATCATCATTTGCAAAAGCACTTACTAGATAAAATACTGACATGTATGCATGCTGTGGATTATTACAGACTTGAAAGTATCAGATTGGCTACACCAGATTTTGAAAATGCCAACTGTTTTTTTACACATATCCATAGTAATAATCAGGAAAGTTTCTGCCTCTCTTTGTCCAAATCGACATCAAAATGACTATATTATCTTGCCCTTTCTTGCAAACTTGTAAAATTGAAATTTATTCTGACATTAATGAAAGCAGTTTTTTTTGATTTATGAAGGAAGGCAGTTATAACAAATTACAGAATTGCAGAATTAAATAATTACATTTCCTTCCTTTTTCACTGAGAAATTTGATGAGGTTGACACTTAAAACTAGCTAACAGTCAATTTCTTTAAAGGCAGAAAGTGTAGGCCAGAAATATTATTTGTGTTTAAGATATAAATGATGGTCTTTTAGTATATACACTCGGATTGCAAGAGTGGATTTGAAAATTAGTGTACACCATGAAAAGGAAGTTGTTTCATTTTTAAAATAAGCATACGTATGGAGTAATGATGGATATATTCAATCTCATGACACAAAACACCTTACTGCAGCTTGTTTTATGAAAAACAAAATGCTTTACTCTTTCAGTACTGTTTTAAAATGTTTGAATATTGTACTATTGGAAATTTGATTAAAAAAGAAGACAGATGCCAATTTGTAGGTCTCTAGTCTGCTGTACCAAGATCAATAAAATACTACTGATATGCCAATAAATGATTTAAACACCCTGAGAGCAAGGGTTTTTCTGTGGCTTGAGCCACGCAATACAAGATTCACACTATCACAAGAGTAAGAGTAATGATTTCGTTTGAGATATTAAAAGAATAGTTCTCTGTATTTCTGTATCATGACACCCAGTTGTGGACTTTATTAAAATGCTAATGATAGCCTGCAGTAGTTCCACAATATAATGTAGTGATAGATTTCTTCTGTGTGTGGAATCAGAACACAGATAGAGAGACTTTTAAAATGCATTTGTATAGAAGTGGGGGGTTTTTTATACCTCAGAATTAAAGCATAACACTGTGGAGCTTCTCTGCACACTCTTTTTTAAAAAAAAAGGTTTGGATTGAGCAAAATCTGCCACGCCTTTGTAAAAATGGAAATGTTTTAAAACTATAAAGAAGAAATGTTATAAATGATTTGAATGCTCTTTGGAGATGGGCATACTTATAGGAAATGGCCTGGGTAACATGATGCATGTATATGGTTTTTAGCAATGACACTGTAACAAGCTGCAATATCTAAAATTTCTCATACATGCTTTGCATCTGTAACTGCATCAGAAAATGCAAAATGAAACATAGAGTACTACTTCCAATGAGAAACTAGACATTTAAAATAGAGTATGGAGCCTTGTGGCTCTTTGATATTGTTAGTGTTTGAGGGTTTTTCACTGTTTATGAAATATATTTTCTTCAAGTGATACATTTGCCTCCAGTTGTTGAGTCTTCACTTAATTTATTCATACTGTAATAAACATACTTGATGTGCAATTATATTTTCATGTGCCTTCACAGCGTTAGTCAAAATAACAGTTGCTGTGTCATAGATCTCTCCGATATAAGTGAAAGAGGAGAAAAGAAAAACCTTGGATACAAAAAAATCAATAAATGATTTGCAGTACTGGCAGCTAGGTGACTCACGAGGGTCAAGTGCAAAAAAAAGAGAAAGTTTTACTGCAGGTGTTCTAGTTTGTAATCACTTGGTGACACGTTTCTTTTTAAGCTGTCCTTTTGCCTAAGGTATAGCTAGAGCATGGACACTTTTCATCACATAGTCTATTTTTTCTGACAATTAGAACAGTATATATGAAGTAGAAAAAGAAAATTCACTGTACCACACTTTGAGGTCACTTGTGAGAGATTAAAAGTTCTTCATTTTGGAGAAAAACCAATCAGATAAAACAGAGGAAAGCCCAACCAAACAAAGAGAAAATGCTATTTGCTCTAATTTATGAAAAGTAGCAGATAATTATACGATATAAACTTTAATTAACTCTTCTTGCTCTTACCAAAAAAATGTAGAAGATTATGTTCTAGCAATTTTTAGTGCTATCTAGGAGTATAACTTGAAGTTTAAGGGATGGTCAGAAGAACTACCGGTTGTTGTAGCACTGTGGTAATGATTCTGCGCTGCCTGATTTTCTACCCGATGCACTCTGCGGGAGCTGTGTTCCTATGTCAAACACAAACCAGATAGGTCAGGAGTTCACATATGTGAATATATTTCAGGCACATATATAATAAAGACTTCTCTGATTTTTAAGGAAAAATAATAAAGCAGGGGAAACTAGGCAGAGGAGAAGAGAAAATACAGCCAGATTAGGCCATGTTTAATATGGTGAACTGACTTCTGTCCTGTCCAAGGAAAAATGTTGCAAAAATAATATTATGTAAATATTTAAAATAACAGTATAATGGATCATAATATTAAAAAGCAATAGGCATGCCTGGTTTCTAAAGCAGAGTCTTCCTGTTCAGAACTGCTGTTGTGACTATATTACACAGTACAGTCAATACAAGAGTACAATGCAAGTCCAGAGTGAGGAGACTGCCCTGAGCAGCACATCGTTATGCCCCTGAGTTTTCTTCCAAAGGAAACAGAGAATGGCAGCAGAGAGGGAGTGATGGTTTGCTGTGATATATCTCCCAGTATGGACAAAGGTTGGGGCCCACAGTTCAGAGGTGTTGACCAGGACGCACAGCATTCATCCGTGGATACACCAAGGATTCATCCTGCAAGATGTGATTTCTGGTTTTGTTTGGTTTGTTTGTTTGTTTGGTGGTTTGTTTGGGGTTCTTGTATTTTTGGTTTTGTATTTTTTTTGTGTATGGTGCTTATTAATTTTTCCATACTGATTGTTTATGAACACTCAATATGTTGGAGAAATGTATTTGTTTTAAAAATGTCCATTCTTTTTTAACTTCCTCAGAATTTTACAATAAATCAATTACTGTCATCTGCCACTGTCAACAAGAAAAGAATGATAACAGAGTTTTCTGTCACTAGAAACTGATTTGATAATAATGCAAAGAACCAAAAACAAGTACAGAAGCAAAATAGAAGAAAAGCAACATATGCATGTGTTTAAAGTTCTTTTAAAAGTATGCTATGTTTATACTTTCTTTGCATTTTCAGAGTTCTGTATCAAGGTTAAGTAATGAAAGGGCTACAGAGCTTGATGTTGTGTTGCTACTTATCCTCTCACTATAAGATCAGAAGAGATGGAGTTTCTGCTTCTTAGACAGAGCCCAGATATGTAGGAAACCTTACATAGAGCTTTGATTTCACCTTGAACCCGAGGCTCTTATTCAGACAAGCACATAGATAGATAGATAGATAGATGATAGATAGCTAGATAGCTAGATAGCTAGATAGCTAGATAAATAGATAAATAGATATTGTGTCCTTATGATTCAACTCCTTCTGACACTCCCAAAATTTAAATATATCTCTACCTTGTCTAATGTGAATTTATGATTCTCTTTCTATTAACAGTGATATCCATTTTATGCATCATACTGAATTAAATTTTAAGAGTTACTTCCATGTATGTTCAAAAGATTTTTAACTTGGAATTTCTGATTTGGTTCTATTTTGCTGGTTTCTTACTGGTCTGTAGATGATGAGGACAGGTATCCTTTGTACTCATAAAGCTTCTGAAAAGAAATAGCACTGCCTTTATACTCCATTTACAGAGGTTGACAGCAGTCTCTTGATTTTCTAAAGAGGCCAAACTCATTGAATGGGTGGGGAGTAGAAATCAGACTTCATATGCTATTCAGAGAGTGACTTCTGGTTAGATATGCCAAGCAAAGAGGGTAATTTCCTCTCCAATGATTGTATGGCAAACTTTAATATTCTGCAGAACCAAAACTAGTCATATGATTTTCAAAAATTATTTAGAATTAACTGTTTTCAAACCCATTTTTTAAATTTCATTATTTGGAACAATATAACTTCCTCAATTAAACCTAAGACTGGTAATTTACAAGATCTAGGCACTAAGAATGATTTTAACTATTTCATAGAGTTAAAAGCATAGGACACCTGGATATTTTAATCATAATTTCTGGTATGTTGCTAGGTAAAAAGTGATACAGCTTTTACCTTGATTAAAGCCTGTCAAGACTCAAATTTTGGATTGCACCATAAGGAGAGAAAATCAAGGACTTTGAAATCATGGTTTGGAATATGATATAGCCAAACAATTCAAGAAAATGATCCAAGTTTTGGCACTGAAATAGTAATTTCTCTGCCAATATTAAAGAAAAAATGTTGTCGTTCCCAGATTGAGATTTCATTGTGATCATAACTTGCTGAGTCAGTCAAGGGAATGGAATTCTTGACACATTGTTGTCTACTCTCTCTGTAAACTTTAGGGCAGTTTATTTGGTCTAAAATCTGTAATGTTTCATAGGGACAAGAAAAGAAAGAAAGAAAAGCTGATTACTTCAAGTCAGTTCTGCAGGAAAAGAAGGAAAAAAAATCCTGACTTTTACAAGAACCAAGCTGAAACCATGAAACACAAGATTTGATTATAGCCACCATCTAGATGTAGAGCTGTGTATGTTATGTTTACCGACAGCACAGGTGATCATATACTCCCTGGGGCCCATGCAGAGAAACACTAAGAGGGATAGGAATCACTTCACAAAGGTGAAAGATAGAAAGGACTATCAGGAATGCATGAAAATATTCCAACCCCACATATTGTGCAAATATTTTAACTCAAAACGTGCCTCCCCGTCCTTTTGACCCCCCCCCCCGCGGGGGGGAAAGGTAAAAATATAATTTAAAATAATTTGCAGTGTCTTTCCATGCACTTCAGCAAGAGGCAGTACGATTATACACTGAGAACAGAGTTATGACTTTAGGAAGGATATGAGGATGTCAGTGAATCCAGTGACTGCGGAGTATGCATTAGTAACTTTTCCTTCTCAATATTTTCTGTCCTTTTGTGTGTAATTTTCAAACTTTTTCAATTAAGATTTCCTATATTTATTGAGATCATAACAGGAAGTACTATAGAGTGAACCAAAAATCTGTCACTTAAGGATCCCCAGCAGAAATGTCCCTGTTCATTATTACCTCATCTGTAACAATTATATTTTGAGATAAGTCAGTGAGACAATTTTTAGTCTCTCTGATGCATTACTGATTAATTCCCTAATGTAATCTTATTAATAAAAATGTTTCATAGAATTAAAATGCCTTGGAGGAGAAGGTGTGTCAAAGCAATAGAATTACTTTAAGGAATGTGCAGTTTTGTGAAAAACAATCCTACCAAAAAACTGAGACCATCCTTTCATGAAACCATGCTGGCTTTAAATCTTTATTAGTACAGTGCAAAAACAACCATTTGGCTATTTTACACAAGAGTAACACCAAACTGTTGTCCTCTGGTTTATCCTCTTTTATCTTTTTATAGGATTAAGCATATGTTACTAGGCTTTTATTCCTTAGCATTGTTCCAGTTCTCTAATATTTGTTAAAACTGAGTTGTGCAAAGAGTTCCCAAGGTAATTGCCTTATGATTCTTGACTAAAGTATAAGGGATTTTTGACTTAACAGGATGAAATCTTAAAACTGTATCACTTCTTCCTTACTTACATAACCATATTGTATAAGTACATTCTTTCTATTTTGTCTGAAAACAGAAATGATACAACTTGTGGGCTTTTCCCATACTGGTTTTCCAGTGACAAAAAACTTTTATTCTGCCAGTGAAAAACTTCTAGTGCTGTATTTGCCATTTTATTAGTAGCAGAAACAGAAGGGAGAAAAAGCATAAAAGGGCAAACCAGGGGAACAACTGTTTTGAATTTTAATGTAACTAATATCACTTCTAAGACTTGAACACAATTTAGGATTTCTAATAATAAGTTGGAGGCTGAAAATGTAATTCAATAATGACAGTCATCATGACTTTATGAAAGGTAAGCTTGGTCTTTTCTGGTTTCCTTGAACAGATATCAACACTGAGAAAGCTTTACAGTAATAATTAGAAGTAGGCAAACCTCTTTCACCTAAGGTATCCCATATATACTGCAATTAAGGGCTCCCTCAGTAAGATTCTAGTCTTACTATAATTCTAGTTACTCTGATGAGTATAACTCGCAAATGAAAAGAGAAAGGCATCTATAGAGCGTGAATCACAGGACCTGAACCCCTTTCTGGTGGTGTCAACCTTATTCTGTACAGTACTTCATGATTCCAACATAGGTTACCCAAGTACCAAAAATTATGAGGGAAAACATCTAAGAAACACATAAAAGGACTTCTATACCAAATGGGTATTGTGCAGCATATGTTAGTGCAGATCTTGTAAATATCACAAATAAGCATCATTGAACAAAATATTGTTTGGGTTTTTTTTAATTTAACCACTGAAAATAATATGTATTGATACATCAAAACAAATAATATTACATAATACTAAGAGCTTGATGTGATGCCTTAAATCAATGAGGTTTATATTTTGCATCATGAAGATCCTCATTAATTCAGGCACCTTTTCAAGCATATTTGGTAGTATAATTTTCTGTTCCTGAAGGACTTTAGGGCCTTCAAGAGGTTTTATGCCATCTGTTGCATATGATATAGTTTTTCTGCCTAGATCCTTCTTGATATTTATTTGTTGTTTAAAACCACTATTTATGGATGTAATATTTTTGTTCTCTAAAACCAGAATTATTGGACATAATGTGTGAAATACTAAATAAAAATGAAATGGTAAGAAGAATCCCTTTGATTTGAAATACCAGGAGCAGAAGGTAAAAATGAAAATAAATGTGGACAGTGTATATATATAGTTTTATAATATAAAAAGAACATCAGATTCGGACCAGTTTTATAATTGCAACAGTATCTATTATTTTGTACTCCCAACGGTTATAAAATGTTTTTGTCATGCATTCACAGGGATCACATTTTCTTTTACTTTTGTATGTCCCTAAATATATGTGTAATAATGCTTATGCATTTGCAACTCAACCTACTTCAAAACATTAGGAAAATAGGTGGTATTTAGGTAAACAGGTTAAGATCTTGGTTGATTAACAGAAGAAATAGCAGAAGTAGTAACTGTGGAATGATCTTTTCTGTTGCCTTCTTTTTGCTTCCTGTTGAAGGAAAGGGTTTCATGCATAGAAGGAAAATTAGGGATTTAGACTTCAGAAGCTAAAGGGCATTTATATAGTGAATGATCAATCTAAGGGCCTTGAATTCAGCTTCTAGACCCTGTGGCTTAATTCGGTTATGTAGTAAGAATTTAAAAAAAAAATTGTAAAATTCAGATTTAAATGACTGTCAATGAATGAAATAATGTGTTTGTTACCTGTTCTTCATTTAGTTTCCTATTTTGTTGAAAGAGTGTTATGATATCTGTATGCATTGAATTACATAAGTCACAGCAAATCATTATTTCACCTAAATCAAAGTATAACACACTTCTCTCTGCAGAGCATGGTCACTCTTCTATCAATATAAATCATAGTCTGCTTTCTGCTTTCCAGTGCCAAATTCTGAGTACTTTATAAACTTCACTAAATATGACTTGTGCAAAGCTCTATAATAGAGATGTAAACTTGATAAAAATTTTAAGACCACTAGCCATAATATTCTCTTACTGTATCAACAAAATGCTTAAATGAAGAATAGATACAGAAGTCTTTTATGTAGGAATTTGCTTACCTAATGGTGATTGGATAGATCACCAGGTCGATCTGGTAGGAAGATAATTAATAATTCAAATTGTCTATCTGGTTCATGGAGACACATACAATAATTATTAACTACCATATCTATATAAAATCACTAACTGACTTCACCCCCACAATTTGGAAAACAAGACAGACTGCTTAGTGCGTTTTAGGATGGTGAAAGGAGAAAATCAAATCTGTGACATTATCATCCCAGCCCTGGCCTCTGTGGAGTAATAAGCAGACTGTTGCGTCCAGTAGTGCTGCACTAAACTCTAGACCCATCTGAAAGCTTGCTGGCCACTTTCTGCATTAGAAAATGTAGTACTGGGATGCAGATATTTGGTGGCAGAGTCAAATTTTTAGTGCATCCCATGAACACGGAGTAGAAAGAGATGAAAAGCCCACTAGCAGAACCTTAACAGTGAATATTCAAGTGAGGAAAGCCTGAATGAAATCACATAAGGATTTTGAGACCAGTGATAGTACATAAAGAGGTACTTCATCAACTGATGGGGAAAAAAAATGAAAAAAAGTTTTAAATATGTTTTATTACTTAAATATAATTATTTTTGCAGTGCAATAGAGCTCAGCTCCATTTATACAGAATGTCAGTGTCATTCATTCTTGATGTGATCAAAATCACAATTTTTACCATGAGGATAAACGGATTTTTAGGACCTACTTCCCAGTAGCTGTGTATAACTTATAAAGCAATTTTACTGAGTATCTTTATATAGCTAGTTACTCTTTTAATCTCAGAAAAGATTAATATTCCATTTTCTGAATCACATTTAAAATTAGAAACTTCTTACCATTCTATGGGGCTGCTAGGTCCAACTGTTAGTTGTTTAATCAAAAATAATCACCCTACTTTATTTTATTTTAAATACAACTTTATTTTATTTTAAATACAATATGGCACATTCAAAATATATTTGTTTTAGTATCATCAGATGGAAGTACAAAAGTGAACGCAGAATTTATGAGATCAGTTCTGCTTTCCTTACTCAGGCAATATTTACCTTGCTTTTCAAAGGACAGTGAAAGATAGAAAGTAGGTTTAGGCTAAGCAGCAATGTGTTACACAGTCTGACATAACAGGAAAGGTAGATAACATTTTTCCAGTCATTCCCAGGAGGAGCTCATATGCCCATTTATCTGGAGTGATGAAAAACCCTTATGCAGTTAGTTCTCTGTGATGGCACTGACGAACATTTGGTCTGCATCTTTCCTTCTTTAGAATTCCCACCTAGATGCTACTCCAATTTGTATATAAATCCCAGTTGAAATATCTATTATTATTTATTACAGCTGGTGATGGGGTCTGAGGCTGTGACCCAGGAAGAGATGACCGGTCTGGGGAGATGGTCCTGAAAGGAATCGCCTTCCCGAGGCCCGGTGTCTTTCCTCAGCTGCTGGCAGAGGGGCCCTTGCAGAGGCTGTCAGCTCTTTAGTGATTGTCAGCTCGTGATCCCAGCTCAGTTCTGCAGGGCAGCCTCCAGGCCAAGCCAGACCAGAGAGAGAGACGAGAGGCTCGTGTGGCTGGTTCCGCACGAAGGGAGCTTTATTGTTGGTCCCCTCCGGTGAAGGGGGGAGCCAGGGACGGGAGCCCTCTCTGAGCAACAGGGGCCAATTGATCAATCTTGCTTTTATAGGGATACAGGGGATCAGCAAGGGGACCAATGGATTACAGGGGGTCTGGGACAGACCAATGGGTTACAGAATGATTTGCATAGTGTCTCCCAAAGGATTGTGGGTCTACCTTTCCTCGCCATGACCCAAAGGAGTGGTTGCCTTTCCAGGGAGTCCTGCTGGGGGATTGCAAAATCTCTTATCTCAGCACGGATCCCTCCAGGGGTCCTTATAAGGACATACAGCAATTTAAAAAACCCTTTATAAATAAATATGTATTTCAAGAGTTTTTTTCCTATTGGCCCTCTCATACAATGTTATTAATCCTTTAACAAATACTGAATTTCATGCAAATAGTTCCAGCAAGTAGAGAGAGATCCATGAAAACCAATCCTAATATATCTTCTCAAGGTGAATTTCCCAGTACCTTACTTAATTAAAAATGTTATCCTAACTGAATCTAATTCTATTACTGCATATAAAATTTCCTGCTTAGAGAACATTAAGTAATTTTGATGTTTAAGCAATCAATGAGAAAGGCAGAGGAAAGTAAGTGGGCTTGTGTTGGCTCCTTTATCATAGTGCTTCAGAACATTTATCTGCAAGCTTCTGCAGGACTTCATTTGCTGTTTTTTAAGGATATCTGTGTTGCTGGTGAGAGCTAATACAAGGGACTAATATTTTGTGTGTAGAACACAGGATAACACCTGCTAATGTTTGTACTAGAAAAACTGAAGGCATATGCACATTATAAGGAGCTTTTGCAGAATGATTGCTGAAATCAAAATTGTATTTTTTACTACAACTATCTACCTAGAAAGCAGAGAAAACCCATCACCAATTTCCAAGGTGGAAATTAATGATATTTAAATATATTAAAACATTAAAACTATTGAAATAAAAAAATCTTGCACTACTTGATTACTGTAAGAACTTCAAGTTTCTAACTTCAAATCAGAAGATGCAAGCAGGACATATGCTGTGATTTTTTTCAATAAGATTTCAAAGACATTTTTGGCATGAGGCCTGGGGAGCCTCCACCAGATCTTTTCCTGCAGTATCAGCAACATATCTGAACTTCAGAAAGGGGAATTTTATTTCTTCTCATGCTGTGGAAACAATAGATCTTTACTGATATTTTGAAACTGGATTGTATAATTTCTATTCATATTGCAAGAAAGCCACAGTTCAGTATATTTGTTAAAACTCTGTGTATGTGTATCGAAATGGCATCACATAGTCACAAGTGTATGACTTTTTTCAGAAGTTATCCAGATACGAAAGCATCCCAGTTTTTGTACACTTAGTGTCATAGAAACATGATTGTAATAAAATGCTTTGTAACACAAGTTCTTCATCCCTCTCCTGGTCTATCTCATGAAATAAGATGCAAAAAGTTTCAAGCTTGCTCATGCAAAACTTAGTTGGAACAATTGTAATTAATACCCTTTATTAATTAATGAACAACACTTCAAAGTGGTATCCAGAGTGGTCTGAGGACACATAGCTAAAATATACATATTAGAGCAGACAGAATATGGGGAATAAATTAACTTTAGAGCAGGAATTAATGCTTTGTTATTGAAGGCAAAATAAAAAATTAACATGTTGATATTATACATATGAAATCAAAAGTTATTATGTTCTTAATATTTAAATTTAAGAGACTGATACCCCTTGGGATTAGAGGTCCAAAGCAGTCCCTGTCTGTGATGAGAAAAAAAGTTAAACATTTGGGGCAAAAGAGTTGTACCACTCTTTCAAAGATTCTCAGACTTCAAAAAGAGAAAGAGATGGAGAGTAAAGAAGCCATTATGGATGACAAGGAGGAATTAAATTCAATACTAAAAGCATTTTGCCCATGCCAATTAAAACAACAGGTGTTTTCAGTAGGAAAACCAACATTATTTTTAGATGGCAAAAAAAGACAAAGATGATGAACAGAAAGTAAAAGTATCTATATAGATAGAAAACACAAATCAAATCTCCTTGAAAATAATGTGCATTTTCTGTATAATATGTCTTCTTTTTTATAGCTGCAACATTCAAGAGTTATAAATTCTCTTTTCCTATTTTTGGGATCTCTGGTCTGTTTAATAGAATTCACTTGATGTGATGAAGTTCATTGTTGCACAAGTAGTATTTTAGGGCTTCTGTGGAATTCTTTAGGGAATCTGTGGAATGAAGTTCTAGTTCATTTAAGGAGAGTGGAAGAATTCTTTTCTGATGAGTTTAATTGGTGCAGACTTCAACTTTCTGAGTTTAGACCTGTCACTTAATTCCCTCTCTTTCTGTTGATATTTTCTGAAAAGGGATCAATACAATATTGTCCTTATCATGGGAACAAGGACTGGTTGGTTCTAGAAACAGATGCCAAAGACAGAGTGTCACAGCGATTCTCATGAAAGAATGAAGTCCTTCCTTCTTTCCCTTTGCCTGCAAAAATGGTAAAAAGTTCCCTTTGTAGAAGAGACTTGCTGTTCTTACTTTGCAGACATGTTCTATCCTCCTTAACACAAATTCTTTCCAAACCTTTTGTGGAAGATGTACCTGAAAGCTATAGAACATTCTCATTAGAACCTAAGAAGTTTATCAGTGAGTCATAGGGCTTATTGTCTTGTCTCAGAGGTAAAAATGCAGAAATAATTTTAAAAGAGTTTGAAAATGTTCTTTGTTGATTGCATGATTTTGCGAGGCTGGAATTTTAAAATGTGATACTCATATATAGTTGGGCTTGCACAGAATTACCATGATAGGGTTTTTCTGTATAAAAATAATTATCAGAATTAAGCTCCGATATAGAACAAATGTTCTGAATCCGACCCTGCTATTGCTGAGAATTTGGATTCATTTGTTGTGTTAGGTAATGTAATGTCTAGCAGCATTTTACAGGTCTGATAGCTCATCATTAGGGTTAATTGAATACAAAATGCTTTTTGTCAAGTCTGGAGTCAAGTACTTGCAATGTGGCAAAACTAAAAACACTACACCTTTATTATACTGGCGTGGCCTTAGGAGATGGGTGCTTGTAATGTTGTTTTAAATATATGATGTTCTAATAAGCATAATTACCAGGAGAATTAATGCAAATGGAAGCTAGTTATAGAGCCATCAAAAGAACATACCACAACTGTTAAATTAATTAGTATAATTATTTGTAGAGTAGGAGGAGTAATAAACTTGTGCACTTTTTTCCCTCCTCCAGTCCCAAATAATAAGCTGAAAACAGTTACTTGAGAATTCTACACATTACCATTTTAAAAGGTTCTTTTGTTTATTTTTTAGTTATCGGTTTACATAGGAAATGAAAAAAATTAATTTTTGTCACTTTTCAAACCATATTAATATTATATATTAATAATATCCTCTATCTATAGTAAAATGTAGTCTATACATATCCTGTATTTTATGTGAATTCTTTATATATGTTTAAGTAATATCTGGAAAACTCTTTCATAGCTCACAGACACTACCTACTCATAAGGGCAATAGGCAGCTACAGTAAAAAAAGTCATAGAATGGTTTAGTTTGGGAGACACCTTAAAGAACCTTTAGTTCCAACCCCTACTGCCTTGGGCAGTAACACCTTTCACTGAACCAGGTTGCTACACAACATTTTAAAAATCTCTCTCCAGCTCTGTTGTAGCCCCCTCTAGGTACTGGCAGGCCTCTTTAAGGTCTTGCTGGAGCTGTTTTTATGTTTTAGCCAACTTTCACACCAAAATGAAAATTGTTATTTAACTCTGGTGCTCCTAGGAAATCCATGGTATGAAGTTTTGTGGATCATATTTTTCCAGTTAGAAACGAATGGTGTCTACCTCTACTTTTTTGCACCCTAGCAGATGTTTTAAACATGCCTCTCACTATTTTTGTGACACATATTCCAAAATCCTGTCTTCTTGGAAAAGTGGATGAGGATGAGGATTAAGCTATCCTAAAGGCTGCACACAAGACAGCCATTCACTTCCCCTACAGTCTGATCCAATAGATTTCAATTAACCTAACCCTTACTCTAAGGTCCTCAGGTATCTGCCCTCAATGCACTCAATCCCTTATGTCTGCTCAAACTTTTTTCCTCATTTAACCACTGAAGACCTTTCTTGTCATTGTTCCTGTTATTAATTAGACACCCATCTGTGATTTCTTAAATATTTTACTAAACTTATTTTATTTGAACCAGTGAAGCACAATTCTCCTTCTATTCAGTTAGTTGTTTTTAATTGATCTAACTGATGCAAGTTCCTAACCAGTTAGCTAATTTCTTCAATTAATGAAACCAGCTGTCTCACAGTCATGTTATTGATCATTTTCAGGCCTAAGCATCTGTTATTCCAGGCATTTTTATGGTCATTTCCAATTGCCTCAGATATCTTTATACACAATCATTGCACTGCCTTTTAAGTAATTTAATTAATCCCAGGCATTTTCACTTCTCTTATTACTCTAACACTCCAGCCTGTTCTTTAAAAAGAAGTACCCTTCCATGGCTAGGAAATATAAAAGTACTGCTTCTCATTTCTCATATATTTTTTTTAGAACTGTCATAGGTTAGCAAGCATAGTCCCGGAAGGGACGTCCTTGCTAAGGGGTGCTTACAGTTTCCTCTGGGAACTGATAGAACCTATCAGCTGGCCAGTTTGAATATGGACAATTCTCTAAGCCACTTAAAGTTGTGATCACCTCTGTGATCCACATTTAAGAATAGGCAAACTCCCCCTCCAAGCTCTCTCTC
>NW_024580671.1:22712780-22727570 GCF_017639235.1 Corvus kubaryi | reverse complement strand
TTTTATTGCTGTGAAGAGCTGAAAACCTGAGGGAAGAGAGAGAGGAGATGCTTAAAGCTGAAATTCTGTTGTGAAGCTATGATATATCAGAGTATCCTGTTGTAATTTCATGAAGATATGGGGGGTGGAGTGTTCAATTCGTGAGCAAAAGCACCTGCGCTGAGATAGGCAGATGCTGACGCAGCTGTAATTTCATGAGAAGTTTGGACAGGGAGAGATGAACCAGATGAGGACTTTTGCTCCGAACGGGAAAGGAGAAAACCTCAGTCCGTAGAGATGCTCCCAGAGATAGTCCTAAAGATGAAGATGATGAAGACCCTTTGCTCCCAGGGAAGGAGAAGGGCCTCTGTTTTTGTTTCTGAACGGCTCAACCTTAAAAATTGTACCCCAAAAAACTTCAAGAGTGGACCCTCGAAGGCAGTTGCGGGAAAAGCTGCAAGTCGGGGGAAAGGACTCACACGCAGGCAGAGAGACTCCTCTTCCTAAATGGACTGAACGATATTTGGAAGTGGGCGGCTGTCTCGTTGTGATAATGTTTTCATAGCATGAGCAAGAAGAGACTTCTCTTTCTAAATGGACTGAACAAGGTTATTATGGAAGTGGTAAACAGACTGAACATCTTAAGGGTTGTCTTTTCACATCGTCAGTGGGAGAAGGGAGGAAGGTGGGGGGAGGAGGAGAGTTCTGAAGGTGGTATTTTTTTTTTTTCTTCTTTTAGGTCTGTTAATAAACTTCTTTATATTCTTTCAAGTTTGGTGCCTGTTTTGCATTTCTCCTAATTCTTATCTCACAGCAGATAAACAGTAATGAGTATTTTGGACCAAACCACTACAAGAACATATTACTGACCTAATGCCTAAAAAATCCTTTCCTTAGTAGGGAGCTACTGCACTTCAGTGTTAAACTAATGCTTCACTCTTTCTGCCTTCCAACCTTAACAGCTTTGCCTATTAAACTACGATTCTTTTTAGGATAGACACTCTTGCAGTAATAAATTTTGAAAACAACAATTGTTCTTTGATTACTACTAGTGTCCAAAATATTCTGATGAATAATGTTCTACTAGCTGGAACATCCATGAATTTAGTAGACTGAATACAGACACCTTTTGCTCATGAAGCTCAATTATTCTGATCACTGGGCCATAAAAGAGGATAGAAAAAGTAAGTTTATATTTAATAACTTTCAGCAGTTTGAGACCAAGACTACCTAACTGTAAATCTCCTTTAGTCTGTGTTCTCTTATCCGAAGAATGAAAAAAAGAAAAAGGAACTTCAAGAGCAGATTAAGTTATTACAAATGCTTAACCTCACCTGCAAAGTCAAAAGGATAAAACAGAGGAATGGACTGCTGTGTGAATCTGGTATCTTGCACGGGGTCATTTTTCAGGATGGTTGATAATCAAGAGCATTGTGGGCCTGTATCTTGCTTTTTTCTTTTTTTGTGAATGTTTAGGATTAATCAAAGATTAAAGTTGTCACTATTTTTAGAATAATGTAAACCCAAAATCTTCTCTCAGCAGCCACTTGAGTATTGAAAGCAAAGATTAAACTCTAAATATTACTTAAGAACACATAGCATTTTAATTACCTGAATAATCCTTGTAAACTGCATAGGACTGCAAATGTAGTAGATATAAACACATTTAGTGAATATCATTTAAATCAGAGCTTGAGAGCAGTGTCCCAAGAAATTTATTTAACTTTATTTCACTTTATTTCAATAACCTTATTTAACCAACCACTGGTTATCCAGAATTTGCAAAATAGATCGCTAGATTCTTTAGGTCTGGTAGCCAAATATATAGTTACCTGGATTTTTTGATACTTTTCAAATATTTTCGATGACAGAGGATATAACAAAAGAAAAATTACTCAATTTTTTCACATTAAAAAATATGGAACAAAGAATGAATTTTGCTGCGTTTGTCGTAATGCTACTAGTGCTAGAAGAATTACTCTGCAAATGCCTTATTTCTATCAAAGAAACATAGCAGACAGTTTGAAGAATCAAAATAATCTATATTTTCTTCCAAAAAAAGAGCAAAATTCTCTATGTAATAGTGACTGGGTAGTGCTTAGTGCTGCAGACAGTGTATATGCTAGATGAGCTATAGATTGGGGATGCTTTTTTTCATCCTTTGTAATCTTCGGACCATTGGGATAATCCAGCAAGGTGCTGAGTACTCTTTGGCATGTACTGTTTGCTCCAAGCATTGTTATACCATGAGTAGGTCCTTTCTTCCACAGCACTTTACAGATTTGAGCTCTTGCACTTATGGAAATCCCAAGGTACATCACTGACATTGTACTCTTCATTACAGACTTTAAAAGAGTCATTGCAGACACTGCCGTCCTGCAAGACAGTAGAATGATCAATGAACTCAACTTCAGAAACAACATCGAAGTACAATCTATTTATGGCAACTTTGCCACAAAATCAAGGTCACACTAGAGACATTTGCTAATGCATTCTTTCTCAGAAGATGAAAGGGAAATGAGGAAAAATAAGTGAAAATAATAATTGAGTTTTGTTTTTGAATTTTCACTTTTCCCTCCATTCTTCCTTTTGTGGCTTCCCACTTTCATCAATTTGAATATAAATTTTAACTCTGAAAAAATGGAAAGTTTTAAATTAAAAAAATCCTTCCATTCTCTGAGCATATCCTAAAAGGTATGCACCTGGGTATGAAAGTCAATCATAATTTGATACAATATGATACTTTATGACAATCATGATACTGGGTCTCAAAGGTTAAAATAACAGACTTCTTCAACTGAAATCAAAATTGGAAAGTGATAATAAAAAAATATTTTTAGTATTCTTCATGTAAACTGCAATTTCAAACTTATCTAAGGATTTGTCAGAAAGCCGCTGCATAGAAGAAACTGTGGACACTTCAGCAAAATTCTGTTGTTCAATCACTGTTGTGAATGCCTCATGCTGATGCTCTAATACGTGGCTGATTGCAATGGGACATAGCTAAGTATAAGCTAATATTATCCTTCCCATTCCATAGTTGCTGTTGACCCTATTAAAAAGTTGTTAATGATTAATTCTATTAGCATTGCTTGCTGTTAAAAGGGATGAGCATAATCCTTTGAACTCAATATGTCAGTAGCATGCAGCCTTCAGTCTTACACTTCATGAGGTAAGACATTAAAATACAGATGAAGATTAAACCAGACTGATTTAATGCATTGATTAATATAGAATTATGTAGTAATTTTTAACATAAATATGCAATAATATTGAGTATTTATACATTAAATTTCACTGATATGTTCAATAAAGGGAATAGACAGCTGGATATTTTCCAGGTAAGAGTGTCATATCAATGTAATTAAAAAGATATGTAAATGTATTAGTGTTTAGTGTCACTATTTGCAACACGTCTATTTCTGTTTCCCACCACAGCCTCTGCATGGTGTGCTTCAGTGAATCCAAAGCCTAGTGAAGCAAAAGACTTTTGTCTTACAAACTTTAAATTTCTGGTGTAAGGGTCAGTCATGTTGACTGATGTTATTTTCTTACTCTTTAAGTCACTTGTCTGCCATTCCAAATCAGCAGACAGCATTGCCTTGGGTAGAATCTCTTCGGTATTTGATAATGTATAATAGCAAACAATGGTGGATAGCAAACTTGTTAAAACCTTGTGGTTAACCTTTCCTGTTAACTACAATACTGTAAAGCCTTTATGGCCACAGGAATTGCACAGCCTTTGCTGACACTGAAACAGGCAATGGTTATTGCTGAAGGCATCTGACCTAACAAAGCTTCATTGGGAATAACAGAACAACTAAGATCCTGAATAAAAAAATGTGTTTTCATATTGCTTTGTGGGAGATATTTTATCCAATAGTCTTAGAAGCCTGTGAGAATATTCCGTATATCCATTTTTTCTTCTTGCACCAGATTCAGTACTGTCAAATACAAACAATTTCATGCCCCAGTATTTGAAAATATTTTGCATTGAATCCTAGTCAATAAATCTTAACCAGAAAACTAGCAACAAATGCAAAATTTTTACCCACATCCAAAGCAGGGAAAAAATAATCAATACACTGGTATTCTTTTCAATGAAGTTGTCTCA
Source organism: Corvus kubaryi (assembly GCF_017639235.1). Classification (NCBI taxonomy): domain Eukaryota; kingdom Metazoa; phylum Chordata; class Aves; order Passeriformes; family Corvidae; genus Corvus; species Corvus kubaryi. The sequence goes on along the minus strand of NW_024580671.1, from coordinate 22,723,477 downwards.
TTACTGTGTAGAAGAATAATATTTTTTGAATTAGTTACTAGTACTTGAAGTTTCTGAGTATTAGAAAAAGAACCATATATGCCAAAATTTAATGAACAAAAAACCCCTGTATTTCCTTCACAAGAGAGTCTCTAAAATTTACAATGAAGCAACTGAAAAATAAAAAAGTTATTAAATGTTGACTCATAACTGCAGTGTAGTTCTCAAAATGAACTGTGCACACAATATAACAAAGCAACTACATACTTAAAAAAATAAAATTTTAATTTGTATTTTTTAATTAAATCCATTATGCCATTTGTAAACTGCTTTGTGTTTCTGTTCTGCTCACAAATTTTCCAATTATTTGTTTGCTGGAAAATGTTCAGAGAATGAACTTAAAACTGTTGCAATTTTTTGTGGAATCTGAATTCTGAATATCAAAATAGAAAATATGTGCAGTAGAATAAGTTGTATGCTGTGTTATAATGGAAGAGGAAGAAGGTATGTGTAGGTACAAAAATGCTGTTAGTGAGGATTTTCTTGTTATTTTCTAAGTCCGTGAGAGACTTTTCTCTCTCACAGAAGAGGTAGCAGGGAATGTAAATAACCAAGCCACCTGCAACCTTGGAAAGTCTTGTTTATGGTATAGTAGAAAATATTTTGATAATGGATGTTTTAGGATTTTGGCCAATCACCTCCAAGGGGTGGCTGGTCCTTTGTCCAATTAGACTATGAAGAAAAAAGTCTATAAAAGAGTTTGTAAAATAATTAAATAAATCAATCTTGCTGCACAATTCCTGCCTGCTGGATCTTCTCCTCCTCCTGCTCCCTATGGCTGTGGGACACGGTGATATACCGTAGGAACCAGGCCTGCGGTAATAGGTATGTTGTTGATGTAGTGTATGATACTATATGAGAGTGATGTTTATTGTTTCACAAAACAAAATGTTAATGAAACACAGAACAGAATCAAGTAATTTGTCCTGATTTCAGAGATATGTTGCACATGGAGGTGGTGTTGGTAAATTTTTTAATAATTAAAAAAAAATGTGTAAGTTTGTATTTAATTAAAAACAAAATCCAAACAACTATTAGTGGTTAGTCTAGTGACTATTTCAGATTATTCACCCAAATACACAGGACATCTTTTCATAGCAAGGCAGTCACTAGTTTCTTATATTGACATAGGCAACATTTTTACAAGCTTCTGAGTTTTCATTCTTTTTTGCTTCTCCCCTTTCTTATTTTTATCATTTCTTCTAGAAGTCAATAAATCATGTTGTCCTAGAAAATGTGATTTTTCTTTATACCTCACCTCTTGTCTGTCTGACTGTAACATAAGCACATTTATACTCTCTTCTGGCAAAGCCTGTAGAAATACTGCAAGCAGCTCTCATTCATTTTGGGGAAAAAAACATGAAGGCTGGTATAAATACACCATTGTAAGACTTCCAAACCTGTTTCTTTCTGCCTGTTTTGATCTTTGATAACTTTCCATCCATCACTAAGATCACAGAAGATTATGGCAAAGGATTTCAGAACATTTTCAAGAAAAAAAGAAAGTTTTGAAGAGTGCTTGTTTCATTAATTGGAGAATTGACACACAAAACTATTTTTTTTTTCTTATTTTATGTTAATTCCAATTAATCTTTTTCTGAACAGCCCAATGGGAAGTGCATTAATGGATAAATGTGTAGAGCAGTTGTTCATTGAAGTATCTCAGCTATTCATCTCATGGTATGCTCAATTTCATGCTGTTTTAAGCTTTGAGATACTATGAAGACTAATGAAGATAATATGAAGACTAATGTTAAATATGTGATCTTTCTGAAGAATTTATTGTTCATCTAACACATATGAGGTGTTTTGGTGAATTCTAGGAAGGAAATTTCCATATGTTTTTATCTTTTCAAAATGGTGTAACTAGATATGCTCATACAAATTATCATTTCTTCATGCAAATGCTGATGGACATGGGATGCCTGCTATGGGTTTTAACCCTGAAAGGCTGTCATTTGATCTAGCAATGGTGTACTTTGAATTTCTGGCAATAAATTTATTGTGGGCTGGAATATTGGTCTATTCTCTTCACTTTTTAATGGCTGGTTGTAACTATTGAATAAATCTAAGTAAAATACAATGAAAATTATATACTGATGATTTTTTAGTTAAATAGAAAACCTAAAACTACATGCATGTGTTGAAATACCTTAACCCGTTTCCTTAGAAAATTTAGTAATTAAATTTTCAAGGATTAGGACTTACCAAAGAAGTAGAGGCACTTCAGGGACTCAGTGCTAATCCTGTAATCTTGACAATGTCTACTGCCTTAAAAAAATGCCTAACTGTGGAAGTGTGTAAACTGCACAACATTGGCAATATTTTAAATACTCAAGGTGCTAAAATGTTCTCCTTCTGTATTTACTCAGCACTGATTTCACACTGACAATAACAGGAAACTCCTGTTTGTCTCAAAGCAAATTGTGTTCTCTGTGCAGAAAGACATCCCATTAGGACACAAGTTCAAATAGCCATTTTCTGAAATTGTCTGATACATGTGTTTTAGATAGACGCGTAAAGTAAACATGGTCACTTGTTTTCTTGAAGGGAGTAGTTATTAGCATCAAAGACATACAACATATTAAAATATTAGTCTCTCATATTTCTGTTACAGTCTAAAGCAGAGAAAAATAGAAAAAGCAACTAAAGCTCAAATAAATCTAGTCCCTTTGTTTCAAAATTCAGTGCACCTCATCCACTATTTCTATTAAAAAACAACAATTTTATGTGTCTGGAATTGGTTTCATGAAGATCTCCTACACTAACATGCTCTATCAGGTATTGTTCTGACTGTTGAAGTACACATGAAACAAACACAGCAGCATTTCTCTTCAGGACTGTGAGTTTCTTTGGGGATATGTTTTTCATTTATTTGGGGTTTGTCCCCAACAATCTTTCTTAAACTTCGAAGTGTCTCTCTCTCTTTTCCATCAAAACAAAAAATACAGAAATGCAATTAGCTTTTCAATCTCCGCAATTTTTTTGTTTGAGATGAATAATATACTGAAGCTTATTAAAATTAAATTGCAGAATAGTCTTAAATATGTTTTGCGTTACTGTTTGAAGCTTCTTTGCTCCATTTAAGATTTATTAGTGTTTTGATTCTATTTACCATCAATCTAGATAGTGATGCCTGTCCCTATTCTCAAGCTAGGATTAAGTTCTGCCAGTGAATACATAAAATTTTGAATGCATTACGAACTTAATTTGTTTTGGAATTTCCATTTTTTTGGAAATTTCAGTGTTTTTCCACATTAAATAATAGACAAAATTTGCTTTTCTTGACAGCATTGACTTCTGAAAATACTATTGAGATTCTGTAATGCAAAGGAATATTTGTGTACAGATCCTACACTGGTAAGCAGCTTTTCTTTCTTGTTATCCCTTTATACCCACTTGCCCTTGCCATGTTGCTTGTTTGAAGTAAATATATAAGGCAAGAGCTAAAAAAAGGAGCTGGGATACATCTATCTATATTTTGTGACAGCTCAGGATTCAGCATTTCTTGCGTAGCTTGGCTGATCAGTTGTGCCTCCCTGAGATCCAGACTGCTCATGATGTTTTGCTAATAATGTCCGAGTTAGCAATATGATCTCAAATGTCTGCACTACAGAATCATTTGTGGTAGAGTACAAATATATCCTCAATGCTGGCTGGTGTACGGAATAAAAATACGAAATCCTAAGTAGGAGTCATTGTAAAGGCAATAGAATGGAAGGCAGGAACATTCTAATTTTAACAGTTAATATAGGATTAGAATAATTCTGTACAAAAAAAAAAGGGATACTGTATCTTTTTTTGTTGCTAAAAAGGATTTCCAAATTTTTCTGAATTCAAATAAAATAATATTTTGCACTACAGATATCTACATGTAATTTGAGTATGCTAATGTACTGTATAGAAGCAAAGTGTGAATAAAGGAAGATAGGTTGGCTTCCAGTTCATTAGAAACTCTTTAGTGGAAAATCAATATTCACTAAACAGAGGACAGGAAAGGTAAAGGGAAAATCTGTCTCAAAGCATCTTGCTTAAAAATATGTTTCATTAGCAGCTGAAAACACAGTATTGTATAAGTCAGCTCACATAGTAAAGTCATATGAAATTTAGTAAAAACTGATGTTCAACTGCAGAGCTTTAAAAGCTGCTATCCATATTCATGATATAATAAACTTTCAGTGATTATGAGGGTACTACAGCAGAATTATCTGTATGTCTTGGTGTATAAATTGGAAGGAAGTAGAAAGCAGCTCTTTGAACCAATTTGATTCCACCATAAAAGTTTAATCGCTCGATTCCCAGACTTGGGACATGGTTTTATGCATGTCAAAATCTTCTCTGTAGATACAGTAATCTGAAAGGCATCAGTGACAAAAGTACAATTCATTCCACTGAATTAATGATTTTATCCTTAAAGTTCAGTCTAAACTTAAATTTCTTTGGGGTTTTGCTTTGTTTTGTTTTGTTGTAAGTCAGACCACATTAAATCCAAGCTGGATGTCATAAAGCTATGCCCTAAAGCTAAGCAGAAGATAGTGGCTGAATGAGGGAATTTCTGGGTGAGATTTTATTGTCTTGATACAGTAGATCAGAGAAGAACCAGAAGACTTTTATTGACTCAGGAAAACTGCAAACTATTTGTGCTGGGTTTTATAAAGTTTTTACAGCACAATCTTTTCATGGATTTCTTGAAATATTTTTATTTATTGTCATCAAGAAAAACCTAGAGTTATCATTCAGAAATAAAGTAAGAAATCATTTTTCATTCAATTACTGCTAGCAGACTATAACTTGGCATATTAATAGTATTACCTTCTTCAAATAATGCCAGGTAATGTGATTTAAATGATTACTATCTTAAAAAACAGCAGCAGTTGCCATACAACGCAATGCAAGTCATGAGCAAATGAATGAAACACTAAACCTTGAAGCATAAATCTAGGACAAAATGCCATCATTGACAGCTGCACATGAATGATCAGGACATACATTTCTGAATCTGAGAAAGAAGAAATCTATGTATTGAAAAGTCAGTAGTTGCAAGCATTAACATTAAATGTTAAATTAAATTTAAATTACCTAATAATCCATCCAGAGTGAATTTAAAATCAAAACAGATCAATTTCCAACGGTTGACCCATGTATGTGTATATTGTCTAAAATACTAGACATTTCAAATTCTGATTCTCATGGGAAGGTAGAAAAGCCACTGGAAATAGCACTCAAGTCACATCTTTAGCCTTTGCATTGTTGTGTCAGCTGCTTGTCTGTCTTCCTTCCAAAGCAGACAAAGCAACACACGTACTTCTAGAGTGTGATTCATACTTTCCTAACCTATGTGTCTTTGGTAGGATGAATGATCTTTTGAAGGTAACTTCTTGAGGGACTAGAATAACCTACATTGTGGCATTAGGAACAAAAAATGTGTGAATTTAACAGCCAAGTCTAGGTGAGATGAATCATACCTCAAGAGTAGTCATATTTTAAAAAGTGCTTATTTTTACTTTTTAAGAGTGATTCTAAACAAGTTTTGATAATAACTGATAACATATTCCCAGTATGTCAAAAATAACTTTTTTTGTGATTTCAGATTTCCACTGGGAATAGAGATCTATCCTGTATTTAAGCAGAAGCATTTTGTGGTGGTTATTATGGTCTCAAAAACAGTTAGTGGACAAACTTGATTAATTTTTGAGTTGTCAAGGATGTCATGGTTTAACCCCAGCTGACAACTAAGAACCACTCAGACATTCAGTCATTCCCCCTGGTAGACCATTATGAGGAGAATTAGCTCTATCCCAGCCAAAACCAGCACAAGTGACAAGACCCTTAGGGTTTTTAGAGAAAAAGTCATGATTATTCTGATTTTTTGACTTAGTTTTCACCTACCATAAATGACTGAGATCTGTCTAGCAGGTCTTTAGATCTGGATCATAAATCCTAGGTAGTGGCATTTTCCTCTCAATGCAAGAATGATTACATTTTTAGAGTACTTAAATGAAGGTGCCTTGTTTCTCAAGGAATTTTAGTTCCAAATGCACTTTTTTTCCTTATATATATTTGAGGAACAGGTGACATATTTCTAACGTTGTTTATGTCTTAATTTGTGTGATCATAGATTGTATGATCATTAAATAGATCATTTAAAATCAGGAAAGAAGAGTAAGAGCACAGCAATAACAAAAAGATGCTAAAGTAATTCTATAGCAGCTGGTAGATTATAAAACTATGTGATTTAATTGTTTTCTACAGATCTTCGGCAGCCATAAAATTATAAACCAAGGAAAAGCAAAATTGCAGATTTTTCTGTGGATCTTGGCACCCAAAGTAATTGAACAATTGCTAAATGAGATGCTTGATAGATTATGCTCAGTTTAGAAGACAAAGAAAACATAATTTTTCTTTATTATAATCATAACAAGGTTTAGAAAGATCAGAGAGGTGAGAAATTTAAAAAATGGAATAGATAAAAGCAAATTTACAAAATTATTCTTGAGCTAAACAACCTTTTTTTTTTTAACTGCACAACACAAAACAAATCCAGAAAAGCTTCATGTTTGTTTAGTTATTTGTTTGTTGGTTTTTTGTTTTGTTGGGTTTTTTTTTTTGGTTGGTTGGTTTTTTGTTTTCTTTTCTTTTTGTTTATTGGGGTTTTTTTTGTTTGCTTGTTTTCTGAGGTGTCTGTAACACATATGGAAAAAATAAATTTTAACATGGAAAAAGAAGTGAGACAGAAGATTCCACAATAGGAGTCAATTTGCATTCAGAGCAAATTTAGAAAGGGTTCCTATTTTCTCTTTCTTTACATTGGGGGTTTATCCTTTAAGATGGGTAGCCAAATGAAGATAAACAATACTACTTCATTATTTATCCTTAGTATGAGCAGTCTTCTTTTGTCAATTCTTTCTTCTCCTTTTTTCCATCCATTTTCATTAGCTACTGGTCAATTGTTATCGGTTTCCTTTGTTCCTGACAGTGTTTCTTATTGCAAGTTTTCTGTTTCCTGCTGATTTTGATTCAGTTCTCACACTGACTGATAACACTTACACTAGACACATAAGACATGCCAAAAGCCTTCATTTGACAGAGAAAACACACTTACAAAAATGTATTTTTGTAGCCCACTCTCCTTCTTCATAGTGGTTCTTAAATGATTGGGATAAGAAAATAGGTCACAGAAATTTATCTTATATACAGCTATATCATTAAAACAAAATGACACTGATACATGAGATGAATTATCAAATAAAACAAAAATGCATACTTTCAATCTCATTTCATCCTAAATGCTAAACAATTTTCCATTCAATATTTTGTTAGGAAATATAAATATACCAATGGCCAAACTAGTTCTACATTTTGGCTACTGCATCAAAGAAGAACTCAAAAACTTTATGATAGGGATCATAAAACAACTGTGTCTGCCTGAATACAGTGTATCCCATCTGATCTAGTAGTGGAAGCTTCCTCTGTAGTTGCTTGAGAGCAAGGCAGATTTACAAGGTAGTTTATACCCTAAATAAAATGCCTGAAGTAAATGGGATTACCTAGTCTCTTTTTCTTCACTGATTTTATAGGGAGTTTTAAGTTGGTGTTTTATAGTACATGTATTCAGTAATACAAAATTCTGTGTGATACATATTCTAGTCCTAACCTTGTTAGACATTGGTTTAGCACTTCACACTGTAGCCATCTGCAAGGTAGAAGCAATATGATTGTGTGTCTCCTTTGCAAAGCTGTCTCAGGAGATCTTTTGGGTGAATTCTGCCAGTCTTATTTGCTAGTAACCCTCACATCTAAAAAAATGCACAACTTCTAATTTTTCAAAATGCATGATGCTCATGTGAAACAATTTTTTGTTAAGCACTTGTTGGGGTCCCTCGCCTGCCATGGAGCCCTGGGAGAGGAGCCCTGGGGGGGAGACACGGGGTTTCCCTGCCCCTGGTCAGCCTCATTCCCCATTGGTTGGTTTGGGTTCCCCGGTGTGGCCAAGGACCCTCGGGTCCCGTGACTGCGGAGTTCCTGAGCTGAGCCCCGGCCATGCAGCTGGAGAAATAAACATCTCTGAAACATCTACCACGAATCTGTCCATATATACTTCGCTTTCCACGAGACTCCTGGTTTGAAATATGCTTGTTGCAGTAATCCCCGCTGCAACAAGCACTTACATAACTCTGGTTGGCATTCACTTATCAATCTGCAATGTTTACATGGGTGCAACATTTGGTCTTTTGAAGCATAGTGAAGGAAACCTGCTAAGATTCCCAAGGTAGCATAAAGGGTTGTAGCAGCTGCCATGATCATACTTCTCTCCAGACACAAGGAAGGGTATTCCGTATGCTGATCTCTAAACAGAGGGATTGCAAAATTGAAACAGTTAAACATTCAAATGATGAGAAGAATTTCAGAATCTTTCTGAAATTACAATTGAAGATATCATTCAACATGTCTTCATGTAGGCTTTCCTGGAATAAAAATGCTTCCTTAACTTTCATAACACAATCAAGATATAATTCATTGAACTTAAAAGCCACTAACTTTAATATTTTTCCTGTGCATTTCAATTTCTTGTATCATTTCATAATAAAATGAATCATAGAGCTTCAAGTTCTTCACTGTAATACTTTTTTGACTTTCAGTCTGAGTGTATATATCATAGCATGAGTATGCTGTGCAAACTACAATTTTTAGAGGAATTATTTAGGACAATAACTTAGAAAACAGTTAAAACAGGAAACAGTTTTGCTAAATACTCTTCAAGTTCTCTTTTATTTTTATTTTTATTTTTTTTTTATCTTACTGTTGGAGTTTTAAGAGGTCTATGTTTTTTCTGTTAAAGGAATTTTTTCCCCATACTGTTACTAAGACAACAAATCGCTGGGTGCTTAAGAGAGACAAAAGACCTGGCTGCTCCTTTTGTTTCACCTGGGTGTGTGGGCAGTTCCGTCTTCGGACAGAGAGGGAGGCTGCTTTCTTTGGCTGCTTTTCCTTCTGCTGGAGCAGCCCCGGGATCCCAAAGCCGCCTTCCCTGCCCCGCTCGGAGCCGGGCTGTGACTGCCCCGCCCCGCTGCTGCTTCGAGCCTCCACTACGTTGTAGCCCTGCTCGCCCTGCCTGCCCCGACCCCTGGGGGGTGTTCTCCGTTTGGATACACCTCGTCTGCCATCCGGGATTTGTGCTCATCCCTGCCGATCCAGCCTGCCGTTCCAGCCTGCTGTTCCCGAGGGTCCGGCCGGACACCGGGATCGGCTGCCCAGGGGTTTGTGAAGCCTTTGTCCCATCCCTTCCCGGGATCCCCGGGCACCGGTGCCGCGTGCTCCCCGAGCTCGCTCCGGAGCGCCCCCTGCAGCCGCGGGGGAACCATCGCACCTGCCCTGCTCACCGGGAGCCGCCAGCGCCCCTGCCGGCTGCGAGCAGAACTGCACCCGAGGGGAAAGGGCCTGACAGCTGAGAAGGCTGGGGCTGGGTTTGTGATTGCTGTCACTGCCATAGTTATTGTTGTTTGCTTGACTGGTTATACACATATAGGTATATAATAGTAAAGAACTGTTATTCCTGTTTTCCCACATCTTTGCCTAAAAGCCATTGATTTCAAAATTATAATAACTTGGAGGGAAAGGGGTTACATCTGCCATTCCAAGGGAGGCTTCTGCCTTCCTTAGCAGACACTTGTCTTTCAAAGCGAGTTACCTTTTAGACCAGAGCTCTCTATGTTTAACTCCCATTTTCCCCTCTCATTTTCTTTTTAAATTGATGACTTCACGAATTTATTGATGGAAAAAAAGTTCTCCCAAGTAAAAAAATCAAAATCTCAAACTCAAGCTCAAACCGCAGTTTGAACTGTGTATTGGACATCAATTCTTATTGAATAATAGCTTCCCATATACTTTACTTCAAGATGTTAAGTACATTTTCTATTGGACAGTTTAAAGAATTAACATGATTGGGATTGTTAAACACCATTAGTAGCCTGTCTCTCCCAAACCACAGACATAAGCAAGTTTTTCTTGATGAAGATCTGCCCTTTCCTTAACCTGGAAAAGCAAAGGACTGATTTTCTCCCATGCTTTACATCATAAGCCACAAAAAAATAAGGATGCTCTTATTTCCAAGTGATGTTCATTTTCCAAACTGTGCTTCATATAAATGGAATTTCATATAAACTACCTGCCCAATGCCAAAATATTTTACCCAGAATATTCTGTCATAAGAAAAAATCTATATTTTTAATCTTTATATTTTTGATTGAAAAGTTCTGTTTATGTTTCCAGGTTTGTCATTAGGTCTTATTCTTTACTTGTTTATGCTGCCTGATAGGAGAGCAGAGACAATGCTCAGCACAACTAACCTTGACTCAGCATAAGGATTTTATAACCTGCTTTTTCCAGGAAAGAAACCTGGCTATGCTTATCTTTCAACAGTTGTTTAACAGTATTCCCCAACCAAGGTAAGCCATAGATATAGCTTTACTGAGGAATTCTGGAGGAGATCTGTCAGGCACAGTGAGCTCTCATATCTCAGACAGTTTCAAGACTTTCATGGAGACAGGTAACCAAGCAGGTAGAAACATAGTAAAATTAATTTTGTCATGGAAGAATGATGTAGGATTGGATGAAGGAAGGAAGGAAGGAAGGAAGGAAGGAAGGAAGGAAGGAAGGAA
>NW_024580671.1:22548935-22712770 GCF_017639235.1 Corvus kubaryi | reverse complement strand
AGGAAGGAAGGAAGGAAGGAAGGAAGGAAGGAAGGAAGGAAGGAAGGTCATCATTTGTCACAATTCTTAATTTGAAACTATGGTATTTGGTATTTAAAATTTTTGATCTACTATAGTCTCTTTGTTAAGACAGAAATGGATTATTGAACACCTTCCCCATAAAGTAATAACTGATATCAGTTTTGAGCTGTACAAAAGATACCACAAAGGTACCCTGTATATTGGTTTGTCACAGCCTGGTTTTAGGTAGCAGGGGGGCCACTGAGATGGGTCCTGTGAGGAAGCTGCTGGAAGCTTCCCACCATGTCCGGCAGAGCCAGTGGCTGATGGCTCTGAAGATGGACATGCTGCTGGCCAAACCTGGGCCAATGAGAGAGGTTGCTAACGCCTCTGTGATGACATAGTTAAGAAGAAAATCAAAACAAGGTCACAAGATTTTGGTTTCTAGTCAGAGAAGAGGTGGAGGTGAGAACATGTGAGGGAATCAACATGGAGACACCAAGGTCAGTGAAGAAGGAGGGGCAGGAGGTGCTCCAGGCTCCGGAGCTGAGGTTCCTCTGCAGCCCATGGTGCAGACCATGGTGAAGCAGCTGTGCCCCTGCAGCCCATGGAGATTCACAGGGGATGCAGATATCCACCCGCAGCCCGTGGGGGAGGTGCCCGTGCTGCAGCAGGTGGATGCCTGGAGGAGGCTGTGATCCAGTGGAAGACCTGGTGGAGAGAGATGGCCCTTGCTTCCAGGCTGGAGCAGCCTGTCCTTGGAGGACTGCACCTCATGGAAAGAGAGACCCACATTGCAGCAGTTTTGGGAGGGCTGTGTGCCCGTGGGAGGGGCTCACGCTGCAGCAGGGGCGGTGTGGCTGCTGCTCCTGAGAGGGGACCCACATCGGAGAGGTTCAGGGAGAGCTGTCTCCTGTGGGAGGGACCCCACAGCCTCACAGGGGAAGACTCCTCTCCGGGAGCAGCGGAAGAGAATCTCAGTGATGGACTGACCAAGCCCCCATGCCCTGTCTCCATGCGCTGTCCGTGGGAAGCAGGGAGGGCTGGCGAGCGGAAGGTGCTCTAAGGGCTTATTTTACTTCTCATCACCCTGCTCTGATTCTGTTAGTAATAAATTCACTTCACAACTTAAGTTGAGCCTGTTTTGCCCTTGAAGTGTTTCTCCCTCTCCTTATCTCACTCATGAAGCCTTCGTTAATTTTTTTCCTTTTCCCTCCTCTGCCCAGCTGTGGCAGGGGAGGGTGAGCGAGCGACTCTCGTGGGTGCCTGGCGTTGGGCCACTGTCAAACCACGACAGTCTTTTTGGTAGCAGAGGATGGTTGGCAAATCATGAGACCCTAGTAGGTCTATTTGTGAAGCTCAGAAGGGCACTAAAAAGGTGATTTATTTAACTAATACTGAGTACATGCTGGTTTTAGATAGTTAACAATTACTTCATATAAACCTCCCTTCGAGTTTTGTGTAAGACTAAGGGTTTAAGTAAGGGCAGTATGAACTACTGACCATATTTTAACTCTATTCAAGCTCTCTTCAAAATTTTAAAAGAAACATAGAAAGAATTGCAGGGGATTTTTTAACATCTCTGAGAATGCAGAAAGCAATAGGTTTGGCTGCCTAGATCTGCTAATAAAATGCTGTAATATTCCAATATTTACCCTCATCTTCATCAATTAGTTCTAAGCAGTTTCACACTGAATTTGTTGAGTTCAGAAAACCCTTTGCTGGCTGTTCTGGACACATATTGGTCAGATGTACAAACAGGAGTCTTAGCTACTTCAATTTCTGTTTGCCTGGCATGTGACACTAAAATGAATAGCTCCTGAATGGAGAGGAGGTCACACAGTAAAAAGCTCCCAGTAAAAGTAAATGAGCGCATTCTTAGTATGTTCTGACACAGCCTTCTTTGAAAATTGATGTGGTCATAGTGTGCATTGGGATCACATCCACCTTTAATTATTTGCGTACTCCAGTTTAATTTTTTACCTTTGTGCTGATCAAAGCCTGAGATACACATGCAGTTTGAAATGGTGTGACAGACCAATTGGAAAGAAAATGAGCTATATGCTTCCTGTGATATAACACAATAGACATGTAAAAGGGAAAAATATGTTAAATTAAGGCACTTTTTTCCCTATGAGCAAGTGTTACAGATTTTTTTTTTTGGTGATTGTATGGGGGAAATATGTTTTATGGATCGTAACATTATTAATAATATTACTACTGTTATTACTACAATTATTTCCCTGTGTAGATTATACATTTTGTTTCATGGTGATAAATTTCAAATATTATCGTTGTTGAGTAAATAATTTCATTGCTCACGGGAGGTATTAAAATTGGCAGTTTTTTCTAAACAGTTTCTCTTTCACTTAGGAATTTCAGATTCACCTACTAGAAATAAATAAAATTATGATGCACATTTTATATTTATTATTCCATTTATTATTTACAATGATATTGATAGTGACCATTTAGAATAATAGTTTGCTGTGCAATTCCAGTTTTTTCTGTAACAGTAATGTAAAATAAAATCCAAGGTCTTCTCTGAAATTGCAGTCATGTTTTTCACTCTGATAGTGCTCAAAGTTTCCATTTTTCCTGTTTTGCTTTGAGTGCTTATTGAATAGCTTTATTTAGATAATCTGAGAAATTTATAGACCATATGTATATTTAAGTAATATAAGTATTCAAGGGGAATAAGCATATTTTTTGACTATACAATTACCTGACTCTTATTGACTCATGCATACTATGAATTTGTCACTTAGAAGCTAATATTCTTTAGAGAAAGAAATTTATTTCACCTTTAGTCAAGAAGAAGGGTTTTTTCTTTATTTTGCTTTCCAATGTTTAACAAGGCTATTGGTGCTTTTATTTACCTCTTATGCTAATGAATACTTGTAGATGCATCTATAAATATGCAAATAATATATAAATAAATCCACATTATAAAGCCTATAATGATTAAGTGAACCATAGCATGTCAGAAAAAGCATAGCTTTTCTCTAAGTTATTCCTATTTCTACAAAATCTTTTAAGAACTTTTAGTCGCTAAATATTTCCATATCATTACATGGAGAATAGATTTAAGTAAACTGTTCTTTTGGGGGCCAGCTGGAATTCATCTGTACTGCTACACATCTTGAAGTAGACTTTTTTCATCTGTGGTATAGATGTACAAGCAATTAGGTTACAAATGAATATTTTCTGTTTGTGCATAGAAATGAAGTCAATTAGTTTTGGATTTTAGTGTTTCTAACTTTTAGGCACACTGCAAACTGCTATAACCTTGGTTTCCAAATTTAAAGGCCAGATTTCTTATGCATAGTGTAGGAAACCAGCTGTGTAAAAGTAAGATTCACAAAAGGTAATACCTGTTCACAAAATGAGAATGCCAAGGTATGGGAGCACTTTAAGAAAGGTATCAAGATCTCTTGGTATTATATATTCACAATAAAGTATCCTCTTCAGAAAAACATATCCCGTTCCAGTTCAGCTGTCCCACAGATCCTCCGTGCCACAAAAATTCTTTATTTTACTCTGCAATCCAGAGTTCAAAGCATTAGGAGAGAGGAATCCATTTCCAAACATTTGTGCTTCTTGATTTGGTGTATTGATTTGATGAGAGGGTTGCAATCCGTCTTTTTCAATTGCAAATAAGTATTCTAATCTTTGAGGTACTGGATCATCTTTTGTGAGTTTGTCTTGCAGCAATTTTATTCTGTATAAATTATTAAATATTCACTGGCATAGGAATGGAAAGAGAGGTTTCCAACGTCCCATGGGAGAACCCTAATAATCAAGATATTGGATATCCTAGTGTGAACTCCTCTCGGTATACAATTGAACCTATTTCTCTTTGTATAAATAATTAAACCAGATTTTGAAGCAAAAACTTGTAACCTGACTTTTCTGGTCCCAAAGGAGAACACCAAACAACAAGCTGTACAATCAGGTTTGCAATTTCTCCTTCTCTTTCTCAGTCCCATTGAATGTTTAATTATTTAATAGGGAGGGAAACAGTCTCAGCTGGAAAAATTGCTCATCATACTAGTTAATAGTCTATATGTAAAGATATTGCTTTGGAACTTTTAACTATTTTTAAAATTCAGCTGTCTTTATAAATTTGACAATTTTATGATCCTAAATGACAGAATCTGTTTATTTCAGTTTTCCTTGAAATAAAATCTCATATAGCTCAGGACTAAGCCAGTAGGAGGGAGGAGACAGTGGAAAAGACCTTGAACTCTCCCACAGGAATGTCTAAACCCATAGTGATTCTGAAATTGTAGAATAGCACCTTCAGAGCCCACAAATCAAATTTAAGTATCAGAAAGGAACTAAGGAAATGTAAGCAGAAACTTATTTTAAAATACTGTTTTTAAGATCAGGTATTGTATTCAATACCTCTAAATATATATATTGAAAGTACACTTCAGTAATCTCAGATTCTTCATTGATTTATGTCTATAAATTGTAGATGAGTATATGTGTACCAGTAAGAATGCCTAAAATACTAACAGGATGTTTGTACAGTAAAACATAAATTCTGTACATGAATGTCAATGAAAAAAGAAGGCATTAGCAAGCCTGAATAAATAGAAGGAAGTACTCAAAACTCTAGTTTTAACCAACTGACACTGGTATGTGATTTTCCAAAGCAGACCAAGCTGGCTGGCAGCTTTATATGTATCAAACTTATGTTTAATTGTCTCAAGTGCAAAAATTTACCAAGCCACTCATTAAGAAATGTAAAATATGAAGGATAAAATTTTATACATAGGTAAAAATAGAAATTATAGCTGTAGCAGGCTGAATTACTGTTCCTGTTTTTGTGCCTTGGTCAGAAAAAAATGCCAGTAATATAAATTGCCTAAATAAAAGGGAGTTTGATATCAAAGTGAGTTAGGGTCTACTGAATTCAAGATCCTTGTGATAAAGTGGCTTTCTTGCCCTTTGTCAAAAGAAGAGAAAACATAAACCACATTCCTTTAGTGAAAGCACAGAAGGATCAACAGTTTCATATCTGGTGTCCAATGGAAACAAGCCAGCAAAATATTTTGACTTGAGCTGAAAGGAGCAGACAGACTTTCCAGAGGACATTGTACAAGTGGGCTTACTTCAGACAATTCCAACAATTCTGGAAAACAAAGAGAGTTTGGAAATTAATAATTATAATTAATAGTAATCAAAATATTTAATAATAAGTGTGCATCTGAACAGCAGTTATTGTTTCCTGAATTACCTTTAGATAGATATAATTGAACCATAGATTCAGATGCTCAATCACTGAGCTGTCATTAGAAGGGAATGCTGCTCTGGCAGTTTGTTTATGTCACCTTGCGTTACATCAGAACTTTGGCTATTTCAGGCACAACAGCAACAGGTCCTGACCAGATTCTCAGTGAATTCTCTGAATGTTTTGCTGTACAGATATTGTTGGAAACTTTAACAGGACAAAACATCAGTGGAAAATTAAAGAATACTTTGAAAGAGACATACATATCTAAAATAATAAAATCAATGGCAAAAATCCTGACAAAATTTTATCATCAAAAAAGATGTACCTCAAGAATATGCAAACTGTGTCTCTATGTGGCCAACTTTAGGGCAACAAAGGCTGTAAAGCAGGAATTACAACACGTGTCTGTGTATATATCTGCAGTGGTCCCATGGACTGGTGGGCAACCCAAGTCCTTGTCTATGGGAGGTAATTAACCACAAAATTTGATATTACCTGCAGAAATGAAAAAATAAATTGTTAAGTCCCAGAGTCAGCACATGTATGAACTAATCCTAGATCTCTCCTGTGTCTTAGTTGATGGAACAGATGGTGAATATCTCATGGGCTGAGGAATTAAGCTTTTATGGTCAGGAAAACTGACCCCCTTACATACTAAAATGTACCTTTCCTTTTGTTAGTGTTGAAACAAATATTTTTCGCTATTACATGATAAATATAGGAGTGAAGAGGCTTCCAAAATTTTATTGATGGTAAGTTAAATGGTGTATTTAGGTACACAAGATTGTTATATCTCTATTTCCTTGTGATCTCTTATCTCTCTTTCATAGCATCATAGAATCATAGAACTCTTTGGTTTGAAAGGGACCTTAAAGTTCATTTAGTTCCAACCCCCCTGCCATTAACAGGGACACCTTCCACTAGAGCAGGTTGCTCAGAATACTGTCAAATCTCATATTAAACAAAGATGGAGCAACTTCTCTGTGAAACCTGTTCTAGTGTCTCACCATTGTTATTGTAAAAAATATCTTCCTTGTATTCAATCTATCCTCCTTCAGAACAAAACCGTTGCACCTTGTCTATCACTATAGGTCCTTGTAAAAGGTCTTTCTCTGCTTTTTTTATAATTCCCTTTATATATTGAAAGCCCGCAAACTTCTCTGGAGCCTTCTCTTCTCCAAGATGAACAATGCCAACTCTCTCAACCTTTCTTCCCACGAGAGGTGCTCCCCGCCTCTGATAATGTTCGTGGCTCTCCTCTGGATCCATTCCAACAGGTCTATGTTTTTTTTGGACTGCGGACCTCAGCTGGAAGTTTTACAAGAGTGAGGTAGAGGGGTAGAAGAGCACATAGATGGAGGGACTAAAGTTCTGGTTTTTTTATTATATAGGTTTTTATAGGGGAACAGGATATTTTTGGCTGAAGTCTCACCTTATTGTGGCTTATAGATGTTGCTGAAATAAAAATAAATAACAACTGAATTAATAAAATTTTTATATTTTGTTCAAGATATTTCATCAACCCAGCTAGTGACACATGAAGCAGAGCAACAGCTTTAAGGTATGTTTATGCAAGAAATTAGTGATCTCATTACCATAATCACTGCAGCCACCTTTTTCTGCAGCAGCTGTGTCATCAGAGTTTCTTTTATATAGATTGCAGCAGCAATAATAGGTAAGTGCTGACAAAGAGAAAAGGACTCACAAAGAATGATGAACCTCTGAGGTCATGCGAAAGTGGTTAGCTGCTTTACAGGAAATATGGATGCCAAACAGGAAGTGAAGTTACATTTCTGCCTCTTATCTGGTAAAACATCACAGGAAAATGTTTGATTTATAGCTTGTTTTTTTTCTGATTATTTTTTAATTTTTTCTCTTGACTTTGATATCTTTTCCTTCTTCCAGAATTAATGTGAATGTTATCATCTATATAAACAAATATGTGGGTTCAAAACGTGTAATAATAAAGTATATTTGTAAAGATACTTCAAAACACATCAACAAAAATAACTACATTTTATATGGAAACTTTGACCTTAAACTAGTGTCATTTCCTGGCAGTCAAGTTTCTTTTTTTAAACTGAAAATGTTTCAGCCTTCTCCTCTTGAGCTTTTAGTTCCTGCTGTTTTCAGAAAACATACTCAGGACAGGTACAGGGACATGACTTCTGCATTAAGGAAGGCTGCTTTTGAAGTATAGCCACCTTTTTATAAGGTCTAGGTGCTCCTTATTACCTGAGGACATTGTTTAGGTTAGATTATTGAGTCCTTCCCTATCAGCATTAGGCAGAAGAAAACTCTCTACTGGCTGCTTCCCAAGATAATATTTTACTGTGCCAAAGAGTTGACACAGGCCTTACGTGGTGGGATGAAGTGGAATCACAATTATCATCAGAGTTAATAGGAGTTTTACCATTTTCCTGACTAGACATAACATTTCATCAAGAGATTTTGGGGCAATTTATGATACCTTATTATTTTAAGCAACAATCTGTCTTTTTTCTGTACTTCTTCCTGTGAGGCACACATTTTATTACACTTAGTAGAACAATAATAACAAAAAGTGTTAATGGCTACTTTAAAAATAAAATCTTAGGGTTTTGAAAGTGAAATTAAGAAGTATTTTGTGTGTGTGTGTGTATGTGTACATGCTTTGTTTGATTTAACTTTGGCAAAAAAAAGAATAAAGATGAAAAAAAAAAATAATAATAGTAATAAAAATAAATTTCTAAATTCTGATATCACAGGGGTGCTAATACACCATGGGGCTTAGTCCCCATCAGTGATTGGAGAAAGTACCCCAGGAAAATTGGCAGCCACGGCCTTTTTTGCACTGCTCTGAGCAGTGCACAGGCTGGGGCAGGCTGGCTGAGCCACTGTTGTGAAAAGGATCTGGGTGTGCTTGTGGGCAGTGAGATGAGCAGGAGCCAGGAGAGCCTTGGCAACAAAGGTGGCCAACAGCTCCTGAGGACTTGTCAATTGGTCAAATTAAGAAATGTTATTCTGTCTTACTGGGAATTGATCAGGGTTTTTTTGTCTGAAGAAATTAAAAAATGTAGGGGGACAGTAAATAGCAGACTTCTGATACCTACTAGTAGGTAACCAAAGAGACAGAGCCAAGCTTTCTATTAAGGGACCCAATGAAAGAATGAAAGACAGGGGATGTGAAATGAATCAGAAGAGGTTCTGAGAGCCTAGCTAGGAAAAACCAAATCAAACCAAACCGACAAAACTGAAACAAAACAAAATCACTATCAGAATTATTAAGATTTTTCATGTATTTCCCAGAAAATCTGAGTTCTTTTAGTAACTCAAGGTGCTTCTGAACAAAGTTCTAAATCTCTTGTCTGAATTTAAAGTTGTCTCTGTTTTGAGCAGGATTGGGTGACTTGTCAAGGTTCCTTCCAGTATGAATGATTCAGTGATTCTACAGTTTTTATGACTGTTCAGTAAGACCAATTTGACTCAGTAGCATGAAATGTCACGTTGTACTGGTACTCTGAATGATTATCAAAATATAAGCTGAAGGAAATCAATGGAAGTTGTATGCGTTTATCGTCAGCAATAGCTGAGTCTAATAAAGCAGCATTTATCAATAAGCTCCAGGCAACATGGCATTTTTAATATAAATGTTTTATCTATTCTGTCACCTTTGCCTGGGATGTTTCAATTCAACTAGAGTTGAGAATTTGATTTTCATTTCCTCTTCTCAGAAAGATTACATATGACTTCCTTCAAGTTTAAGATGATTTCTTATGGTCTATTTAGATGTAAGGCAACTCATTCTTGACATTATAGAAACTAAATTAAATTTTAGCTGTCAGTTGTCTTTGAAGTGTCAGTTTTACTAATACCTCCATGTGTTTGGAGAATAAGTTTTTGATTAATTTTTGAATTCAGAATAAACCTATATCAATGTCAAATGCTACTGTGATTTCGTACCTTTCTATATGCTTATGGTGTTCAGATAAATACTTAGCATATGTACATTGAAAGACTGAAATCCAGCCTTTTGCTCTTTTATGGGGTCTGAAAAAAGCAGAGTGAACTGCACAAGTCTGTGAGCACAAAGGGCTGCGCTAATATCTAGACTCAACACCTGAGGCCATGCTATGAGTTGTCACCTATCACATCTGAACTGGGAGATAAATTGACACTGCTTGAAGTTCTTTCCCTAAGATACATTGAGTCACATCACCTCACTTTTATACCTCAGACCTCATCTACTTTTCTCTGAAGTTGGGTCTCTGGACATCCTCTGGACCTAGGTCATCACTTGCCATATTTGCATCTGTTGATGCACCTGTTCCCAACATCTGGCACTGCCTGGTGTGCCCATACCCCATGGAACTGTGATCCTTGGTGAGGGCACAGGACAAGCTGAGTTTGACCAGTCCTCCTGGAGTTGCTGGCCCTTGCTGCTCCCCAAATCCTTAAATAACAGGTAAGTTTATATTCCGAGTGGTGTCTAAAAGAGCCCATGAGGCCAGTTCTCAATAGTTATCACATTGCAGATGACTCATGGCCAAACAAATAAAAATAGAATATATTTCTGGTATCAAGAGGTTTCTTCATTTTTTCTGTCAGAGACTGTGTCCAATTTTTCTGACACTGAGTCATAAATGAATGTCTAGGAGGAAGTGCAGGGCAAGGTAAGCAGACAGTTACACTTCTTCTGACACATCCTTTTAAAATTTGTGTCTGAAGTGCTTGAGACCAAGTTTCTCTGAATCTCCTCAATGAATTGGTACAATCAGTTTTTGAAGCCATGTAAACTCTTCATGCTTACTTTGTCTCATTATAATGAACTCTTGATTTCACCTTTTGTTTTCATCCTGTCATGGAAAATATAGTTTGGTTCTGCCTACTTTTTGAGAAACTGGGAATAATTAATTTATCTCCTTCGCTGTGAAAATCAGACTTTGATATATCCATTTTTTGACAAACAAGGCCAAAGAATCTGTCTGTGTAACTTCTATTTGAATGGAACTCACACTATACCTCAAATTTTCTGATCTCCTTCTAGTTAAAGCCTTCCACAGTTACGAATTTCCAATAATATTCTTTACTTTCAGAGATTAACTGTCAAATATTTATATCTGTTACTAATTTATGTACTGGCATAATGATGTTTCATATTTTATTCTATGTCTTGCTGTATTAACTGCACAGTGTTTGAGGGGTTTTTTTCCTTACTTTTTTGTTTTTCTGTATTGAATTGAACAGTCTTCAAAGAATTATTATAACTTTTCTTTTTTGGTTTTCCTAAGGAGGCAATACCTAGTTCAGAGTACTCTTTGCTCATACGCTTTATTTGTAATTTATTGGCACTGAATATCATCTGCATTAGAGTGATAATTATTAAGAGATCTTCCTGCAGCTTCTCATGCCCATCATCAAACTTTATAAACTTGTTATGCCCAACATTTGCTAGTCCATTTATGACTTTTGTAAATATACTGTTCTGTTCTATGCAATGCTTCTTGATCCAGGTGTTATATAAAGATGACCAAAATTTTCCTTAAGATCAGTTTTTATGGGTGAAGGAAAATCAACGAGAACTGGCACGAAGCTAAATGGAGAATAAATGCAGTAGGTCTATAAGAGGCTGTTTTAATTTGTGTTTTTATGCACTTAAGTATGAGAAGTAGATTAAAATATTTAAAATTATGATAAATGGGTTCATTCACAGAAACACATATTTAAATACCTCCTACCATGTGAAGTACTAACAATTATTGAGATGCTTTTCAAATAAAGTATCAAAGTTACTTTGTTAGTAAAAAACTTATCAGCAGATTCTGGATTTGAACAATTCAAGCATACTCTAATAACTTTCTCCTGATGGACGAAACTTTGTAAGGATTTTAATAAACACCTTTTAGTCAGTTGACAGTCAATCTCATTGGTTGGACTGGTAGAAGTATGCAAATCCATATGTAAGTTTAGCTCACTCCTGAAGCTGAAGTGCAGGGAAGGCACATTTCTTAAAGATATAAGAATATCAGCTTTTCAACATCTCTTATTATTTAATGTGAAACCTTTGCTTATGTCATTGACTCCTTACCAAAGGTATCTAATTCTTCATTGTATTGAGATCGTGGTCACCTAATTTACTGCTTAATATTATAAAACCTAAGCCCTGTAGTACACACAGCCTTAAATTTTTTCATACTTTGGAATACAAAAGAACTTCTAAAGCAGAAAAATAGCAAGTATTTCCACAAGGGGACATTCAGTATCCTCCTTAAAGAGAAGATACTGTTACAAAATACCTTGGGAATGTCTTAATCCCCAAGGGGTCCCATTAGCGTTGCAATTACAAGATTAAAGAAAAAAAAACAATTTAGTGAAAACAATCATGATAAATACATACCCCATTTAAGAAATTTTGTATTGCTTTATTTCCAAAGTAAATAGAAGATAACGTGAAAGCATGTAAATGTAGGAAGATGTGTTGTTTGCATATGTGGAAAGGTAATCCTGTTGTGATACCAGAAGGAAGTGAAGATCAAGTTGGTTTGTACTTAGAGCTAAAAATAGCTTCAGACAATCATATAATTATAGAAACACTTGGGTTGGAAGGAACCTTAAAGATGATTTAGTTCCAATCCCCCTGCCATGGGCAGGGATGCCACCCACTAAATCAGGTTGCTCAGGGCCTCATCCAAGCTGGCCTTGAACACTTCAAGGGATGGGGCATCCACAATTTCTCTGGGCAACCTGTTATATTGCCTCACTATCCTTTGAGCAATTAATCCTTCCTAACATTTAATCCAAATCTCTTTTAGTTTAAAACCAGCCCCCCTTGTCCTGTTACCATCAGCCCATATGAAAATCACTCCTCCTTTTCCTTAAAATCCCACTTTAAATACTGGAAAGCCACAATGAGGCCTCCTCAGAGCCTTCTCTTCTCCAGGCTGAAGAACCCCACCTCTCCCTCATCATCATAGAACTGTTCCTGTGTTTTAATTGTTTGCAAGACACAACATCTTTAATTATCTCTTTCTAGTAATTTTTAGTCATCTTCTTCCAGACTGTTTTTTCTTGGACAGGCAAAACAGACTAGTTGATAGCATATATTTCTTACCTTTATATCTTTGCAATTATGTGGGCTAAAAACAGTTTAACCAGAATGTTAGCAACAATTTAATCCATAAATAGCATCCAGTGTTTTTATAAGTTCAGAATAATGTCACTTCTTTTTGGAGTTAATATATAATGCAGTACTGATGCATCAATATGATCCCTGCACTTCTTTGCAACTTGCAGGTGCTAGAGCAGCCCACAGAGGGCCTGAAGACAGAGCACGATTTTCTGTGTTTCTGAGGCTATCTTAGGAAAAGAACTGCTCTGAAAGCTGCTTTCTCAAAAGGTCTTTCACTGGAATTGAAAAGCTTGTTGCTTCTCCACCATCAGCCTGAATTCCTCTCCATCTAGGTAGTTACCTACAATAATGGGTGCATTTGCTTACAGTGATATTGCTCTCTATTCTGAGTCACTACCTGGAATGTCTTTGTGATGAAAGTTTGCTAATACAGATATCTATTCTCCATTTACTTTCAGTCTGTCATGAATGTCTCAGAGGAAACCTAAAGAACTAACTTTTTGCTTAGAGATTTTTTACTTTTTGTAGTTTATTAATTTTTTACTTCTTTCTCTCTCAGTTTGTAAATTCCTATTTCCAAATGTTTTCTCAGACTTCTTAGATGCATTTAGCTGACAATGTATAAACATGAAAAACCATTTGAATTTATCTTTTCAAATGACAATTAGGAAAGAAAAGCAGGATTTTTCTTTCATATTTTTTTTTTTAATAGATGAGACCAAACCATTCCAAAATAGAATGCACACCAGTTTGATTGTTATTCTTACTTCTTTAAAAAGTATTTTGATTCTTAAACACATTGTGACATTCTGGTAGCCTTTGCTGATAGTATCAGTCATTCTCAGGAGACATCCAAAGACCAACTTTTGGATTTTCAGGTTTCAAGATGATGGAAATTATTTTCAGCTTCCAAAGACAGAACTGTTTGTGCAAAAGCTTTTAACTACTTTAATGAGAGATGTCAAAAATGAAAGGATATACATAGTGTTCACTTCTGATAAAGGTTCAAAATCCCTGACATAGAAATTTTAAAACAACTTCAGAAAACAGACGATAAAAAACCTGTAAAAGGCAGTATATCACGGACCAATTAATAAGCTAGAAAAAGAAATTACCTCGGTTTGCTTGTAAAGAAAAATGTATTAGAGACATTTTTACTCTTTTTTTATCTATGTAATATGTTTTTCTTAAAGTTTATACTTAATTTAAATTATAATATTAGGTTTGCACATTTAAGCTATAACATCCAGCAGTATGAAAAACATTTGGGCTGATATAAGAATATAAACATTTACAGGCTCATGAACAGTAGCTTCTGGGAATAAAAACCAAGAACACAAACATCTGAGAGGAGAGAGAGATAATAATATAAATAATATTAAATGTAAGAATGTTAAAAATGTTAAACCTAATCAAGTATTCAGTTTTAATAGCTGAATCTGTTTTTTACTTGGAGATTGATTATTTATTAGAGTAAGTTATCTACAGTTGATTCCAGAGACAGTGCAACAATAGATATCATAAGTATAACATAGACATTTCAGAAGGCTTTTAGAAAGCTAGCTTTTGATATAGAGTTATTAAACTGAGAAAAGAAAAGAAAAAAAATAAAATAACTACAGTTGAAGAATTTTTTTAAACTTTCAAGGCCTTCAGTTGCTATCATGCATGAACATGTTGTTTCTTCTATACAGTTAGATTCAAGACTTTCTGGAAAGCAAGAATCCTTTTCACCAGCTTTTGTAGACTTTGATTACTGCATGCACTGTGATGCTAAACCCCATGGATTAATGTTGACTGTAAGAGCTGCATTGCCTATATGTGGATTTTTAAAGTAAAAACAGCAAAATAGATTTTTTAGAACTTGTAAGTTTATGAGTCCATCAATATCTAATATTGTTACAAGTACATAATCCCATGATGTACCATGTGAGTATATTCACTATTCACATATATTGATTTAATAATCCAGAGAAACTGTTTTCAGTCTGTTATCTATTTGCAAATTATAAAATTTGACTGTGCATTAGTGCTTGTCATATTGTTTTTTGCTTTTTTAGAGATTGAATGAACATTTTAAGAGTTCATTTCAGAGGGTAAACAAAGTTGGAAAAATACTATTTCATAAAGCTGAAAGAGTTCTCGTGATCATCAACTCTTTTCAATCATTATGTTTGAGCATTCAGTAACTGAATCCCTTAAATAACAATAAATAAAATTTAATTTATATCTGAGATGTAAATTTCGTTCCCTCCCCCACAAACCTATTTTAAAAAATTTTTGCTATTAAATTTCAAAACTGTATTTTTATCATTAGTTCTTTGCAAATTTCTTCCATAGCTCTTGCAAAGAACTTCAGTAGCATAGACTTCAGAAGTGTTTTAACAGCAAGGCAGACACGTGCCAACCACTATAATCTGCTGAGAAAGATCTTATCTACCAATTTTGTCCTTTAAAACACAAAGATCTGGTTTCGTTGAAGTTATCTCTATACCCACATTGAGTTGGCCAGTGTTTGGTTCAAAAAATGGGGAAGAATCACAAATTCTTTAACTCAGGTATATTTAAAGTGGGACTTTTCAATTATTTATTGTGAAAGAAGTGTATTTTAACATTTTTGTTGAGAGGTAATATGTTTTTTAATAAACACATGAACATAAAATCGATTCTTTAATCCAAAATATTTCCAGTTAACCAGCAAAGTTACAACAGAGAACAGACTGCTGCAAGAACAGTCATATGAGTATGTTGGGTATAATTTGTCCTCGTATAAACCTATACATTTTTGATCTGCCCTCTTTTTCGAAGCATAAATCACTGATGAAGAATCTCTACATTTTCTGCTTGGAGCTAGTTCTATTGCATTACATTTCCTACTCAGTCAACGTGCCTTTCATCTTCCTTTCACATAGGTCTCTCAAGTGAGTGGAAAATATTGTTGATATTATAACACCTGTGTTATACACTGAGCAAAGAATAAAACATTTCTGTGGTTCCCAGCTGCCACTATAAAAGTGAAACTACTGAGGAAAATTTACTTTGGCAGTCTGCCTGTCTCAAAAAATTAAAATATATGAAACATACCAGAGAATCAGAAAAGACCAACTGAATAAATGCTATCATTCATAATTGAGATCTTAATGTGTAGGTGATCTTCCCCAAAAAAAAGATTTTGTACCAGAACACTTAAAGATAACACAAGAAAGCTAAATAACAGCTGTTATGTCACCAAAGGGAGCTTCAAGCCTTGATTGCAAAGTTCAGTTTTCCATATAGGTCATTGTCTTATATTTACTGTGTGCTCAATTCAGCTGTCCCGTCTGATGAACAGACATGCACAGAAGCTCCCTATTTGGTGATGATTCATCTGTGCCATCTCACACAGAATCTCAGTACCACTTTATTTCCTATGAACAATTTTATCATGTTTGCTCTTAGGTGAACTGTGATTCATGGATGTCAGCATTTCTTTTTCTTCTTTTTCATTTTAACACTCTGTTACTTGCACCTTCCAAAAGTGTAGCTATGGCACCATTTCTTCATGGAGAGCAGTTTACTGCTGTAGGGTGCAGATATACTGGGAAATATGGATCAAGAGTTTAATCTCTTTTCAGAAGAAATAAGTCCAAGAAAGCAGGGAAAACTGAGCTCAGGTTAATAAATTTTCTTTCTGGAAAATCAAGCTTTGTGAGTATGTGATTAGTAGAAGGGCTGTGCTAAAGCCATTTGCTGGTGGAATTACAACTGAAACTTCTATTGAATAAAAATGAGGGGTTTTATTCAATAAAATAAAAACATTTTTAAAATCAGGAAAATATTATAATAAAAATTTGTTATTAATCAGTCATATCTGGTAGTCTAAATGTTTGTGATTACTCTTGTTTGTAGGGCCAGAACAGAAAGGTGATACTTGGATAAAAAAGCCTCCTAGGTATATACAAATGATTGGAGCAAAAGCCAATTAATTGTGTTTTATAAAATTCTTTGCATTCCCCAAGAGGCACTAATGGTCACTATTTATCTCTTCTCAGCATTCAGTCTCAGATCTCTAAAAAACGGAGAGGTTTTTTTCCTCTTTGCAAAGGAGATCTGAGAGCAGGATAAGAACAATATTTCATTCTGACCCTAGAAGAATTAAAAATCTTGTTAAATTATCTCTTCTGAGTAAATTTTTCCTGATGAAAAGAGAGGGTGTGATGCAAATTGACTTTTCATTATATGGTCATTATCCAGTGTGATTGTGGTCACGCTCTAAACAATGAAGGTCTGCCTCTCAACTGAGGTAGTAACCTTTGGACAGGTTATCAGGATAAAACCTAGTTGTTTTTCTGCAATTTTTACTGTGTACAGATAAGTGCTCATAACATCCTCACACTGCCCTTAATTAAATGATTAGTAGATACTGAAGAAATTTTTCTTTGTGTTAAATATATACTTTACCTAATGGCAGAGAGGAATTACCCCAGAGGAGCAAAGTGAGCAGCACTGTTCAGCATTACCTCCAATTGCAGCATCCTATTAGTAATTGCCTGCTTCCTAAGCTATAGTTAGATCTTACCTCAAAAGGGTCTCCTTGAAGTTCACTAAAGAAGATATTTTTTCTGACTGATTATTATGTTTGTCTTAATGACTGGCCTTGCAGGAAGACTTTCTTGGATACTCTAAGGGGAAATTTTTTCCTTAATATATGGTTTAAGACCTCCAGACATGAAGATAAAACAACAAGCATTACCAAATTTGTGTTGATCTGTACAGAGAAGGATAAAATACTTGAAGCCATAACAAGGAGTGAAACAGGCTGCCTGATCAGAGTCACTTAAGCCTTCTAACTCTGGAGAAAATATTTAACCTAAGACATTGAAAGTCTCCTACTTTCCTTTGCTGGCTAGACTCACAACTCTTACTGCCAACCCTTTACTACTATACAGAAGATAAGATTGGAATGTATGTGCTAAGTCCTTCATAATTAAAAAAGGGAATTTGCATGTGAGGTCTTGCTTCAATAACTGAAACAAAGTATTTCTCCCTTTGTTCCAGACATCAGAACAGTTGAATTGACTTTTTATATAAATGGCCTAAAGCATTTAGTGGATTAAATAATACATAATGCAAAGTTGAGTAGGGTTGAAAGAATACTCTGACTATTTGATTAAAATACTCAGAAATCTTCTTAAAAATCATAATTACAGTAATAGTTGTGTCAGTTTTGCAAAGGAGAAACAGAACACAAATACACAGAAACAGAGCAAAGAAAATAGCACCACTGTTAAAAACAGCCCATGCAGATTTTTTCTTTAGCATATTATGTGAAATGAAACATAAAACGATGAAAAATGACACTTAGAGTGGGACTGTATAATGTGTCTATCTTCTCTTTTCTTTAGAAATTTATACAAAAAATTATCATATTTGCACTAATTTGTCTAAATGGTAGCACTGAAGTTGAATCTAAAATATTGAAATATTAAAATATCACTATATATTTTTGAAACTATTCAAGTGATTTTGAGAGAGGATTCTGCATTTAGTGCTTCAACTTTCAGTTACTGTTGCTTGAACTGTCTCATACTATTTACTTTCAAGTTTTAGGGAATCAAGTAATATATAAAGAGTGCTTGCATTTTCTTTTGCTTCTAATGCCATTGTCACACCTAGTAGTAACTCATCACTCATTAACACCTTCAGAAAAAAATATTTTGAAGACTTCTTGAGACAATTTTACACAGAATTTCAAACTCCAGAAATTGTGAGATAAGTTCCCAAATGAATTTTAAAAGTAGGATCTTAGGAAAAAAATGATATCTAAAAAACCGAATCTAAGCAAGAGATCATGAATTCTTTCTGATTCTGAGGCTTTGGTATTTCTTTTTAACTTTGTTGCACCACAGATATTACGCTTGGTAGCGTGAATCTCTCAGCATTTCTGCATTTTCAGAATATACAAAAGACCTTACCTATACAGACAGATACATAGCATAAATAAAATGTAGAAAATGTTGAATATTTTGATTTGGGCTGTGTTTTATTCTGAGTTGTTAAGTACATCATGATAAATGGGGAAGAGTGAAAGATAGAACAAACTGAAAGATAATCATTGAATCCAGTGAGCTTTACATACACAATTAAAATTCCTCGGTGACAGTGTCACGATGTTTTCATAGACTTTTGAAGACAGGTGATTTAACATTATTCAAGAAAAAGGATGGATCTGGTAACTGACTATAAAACAGTCACTTCAGTTGGGCTGATAGGCAACTTTGTTATGTGAATTATTTCAGTATTTGGGCTATTTCTTTTATTAAAAATTCACAAATTGTTTGTAAGTTTCTGGAGTCTCAGTGAGGTGAGGCTGTTGAAGAACCATGAAGATTGATATAGTGAAGAGCCTTGGAGTGCAGAAACTCTAATTGTCCTTTGACATTTGAATTAACTGACAAAGGGACCACGGAAATGAATTATTTCACTACTACTGCTTCAAAGAGTTCCAGGTTCATGATGATCATGAGGGCAGAAACATGACTAATTCATACTCCTGTGACATTTGGCTTCATTTGATATCCAGGATTCAACAGGGAAAAGTGCTTCAGTAGGCTGAATTTAGTATTACTGAGTTATATTCCAATGTAAATTATGTTAGAACAAGAAAAAGAAGGAGAACAGGCTTATGACCCACATATGTAAAAGTGTAAATATCTCCTCTTTTGCCCTGAACTCCTTCCTGTTTTCAGATAATACTAAATTGATGAAAATGAAATGTTTGTGCCAAATGTTTAGGCAGATAAGTGGTCTCCATCAAAAACAATATCTTGAGCTGAATTAAGTGGATGAACATCCTGATCTTGTCTCAAATTCAATTCTTCAATACAGCACTGTTACGCAGCCCCTCTGTTTCATGGCAACAGCCTCTAGTAAACCCATAAGAAATGCTGAAATTTTCTCTAAAGAAGATACTGATAAAGTAGCAAGGAAGTTTTATTTTTTGTGCCAATTCTATTGTTTCAGTAACTTCTGTCAATCCAAGAAAAATTACACCCTTCTTTTTGTCCTTTCTTTCAGCTGTTTTCTTTTAAACCATAATAATCCACTCCATAAAGATCAGTTAATTTATTCTCATCCAAAGACAGAATCGACTTTTGATCCACCACAATTAATTTCAGTCTGGTTCCAAGGTTAAGCTTGTTTCTCATGAACTTGGGAGTTTGGGGAATGGTAGAAATAAAGGCTAGATGATTAGCAACAAGCTTCTTATTTTTATCTTTCACACTGAATAAATGACTCATTAAATACTTTGGGCCCCACTACTGCATAGCAGTTAAACACCTTCTCACATTTAAGGAAGCCAGAATGTCTAAGACAGTGAACTTAAAATCAAATGAATATTTATATTTTACAGAGTGGGATGATTATCCACCAGCTTCATTTATGTGCATGCTGAAATGAATATGCAAAATTATGCTGGGCAATTGATATCATAGAATCATAGAATGATTTGGGTTGGAAGGGACCTTAAAGGTCATCTTGGTCCAACCCTCCTGCCATAAGCAGGGATACATTCCACTAGACCAGGTTGCTCAGAGCCTCATCCAGCCTGACCTTGAACACTTCCAGAGATGGCGCATCCAAAACTTCTCTGGGCAACCTGTTCCAGTGCCTCACCACCCTCACAGCAAAGAATTTCTTTCTAATATTGAAATCTCACCCTACTTTCTTTCAGTTTGAGGCCATTCCCCCTTTTCCTGTCACTACATGCTCTTGCAGAAAGTCCCTCTCCAGCTTTTTTTGTAGGCTCCCTTAAAGTACTGGGAGGACAATTTTAGGTCAACCTGTAGCCTTCTCTTCTACAGGCTGAACAACCCAATTCTCTTAGTCTTTCTCTGCCAGAAAGCTGCTCCATCCCTCTAATAAGCTTGGTGGCCTTCCTCTGGACTTGCTCCAACTGTTCAATGTCCTTCCTCTCCTGGGGACCCCAGACATGGATCCAGCTGTGGATTATGTACATGAGTATATTAATATTAAATAAACCAATTATATTTTACTAAGATACCATGTTTCTGAACAGAATTTAGCCAAAGAAAATCTGCTTGGTTATTGAGGAAATACACTGCAAGAGAAAGGTTGATCAATTTTGATCAAAAGCATGTGATATTTAGTTGGTTGAATATTAGAAAATATTTTTCAGATAAAATATACGGGACCTCAGTGATCACACATACATTTCCTAGATAAACTATAGCTGGAAATGGTTTATTTGAAAAATGGGCTAGTATATCCTTCACCTTATAGTTTAAAAATACATATTTAAATTGCAATGCCTTATTTAATAAAATATTAAATATATAATTTTAAAAGCATGGTTCATCCTTTTCTGTATTTTGATAGCTAGTCCATTCTTAGTTCTTCCATGTGGGTTGCTACCCCTTTAAAGTGATATGGACCCACTGAACAAAACTATTGAACATCAGTAAAATCGGGTAGTTGAGGTTTACTATCGACTGTCAAAGAGGAGATGTGGCAAGCTATTAGCATTCTGATACAGCACTTTGGCAAACTGTCATGAGAACAATGAGGCAGAACACCATCAGCCCATTGTCAGGATAATTAGAATAATGAAAATATGAAATAATACAGATGTAATTGCCATCCATTACAATTCTTAAAATTAACTTATAATTTGTCTCTTCTTCACTGAGCAGTGTAAAATATTTAAGGAGATTGAAAAAAGAAAAAGAAGAATTCACAGCTATATTTTGTACTATTTAGTTGGATTGGCATGAAATTTCTAAACCCATCACTAAGCCAAGCTGGCATAATGAAATTACATTTATCAACCTTGGTGTTAATGCCTAATACTGGTATTTACACATATGATGTGTAAAAAGCCAGTGTGCAAGCAATGAAATAATTATATGGAGTAATAATATAATAATTATGGGAAAGTTAGAACATGTGAAGATAAAATAATATTTCAATCTGAAAATATTTGCTGTAAAGTTTAAATGAAAGGGTTGCTAATTTCCAGGACATAGCCCTGTGTTTCAGTTATTACAAAAATTTTGCTTTGACTTCAACATTCTGAATTAATTACTTCAATATTTTATTTTCTCCCTAATAATATGTATGATGAAGCTGGATAATAAAATCACCAAAATAGCAGAAATTGAGGCTGAACAGCATTAGAAGGGAGTTTTTATTCCCACCTCATTTGCAAATTTTGGGTCAGCTGTATTTGCGCCATTTCTGAGCAAACACCTTTACAACCTGTTCTGAGGAAGTGGATCTGAGGGAGTTGCCACAGCCTCCCAAGAAACAGCTATAGTACTGCACAGTCCTCACTGCTGCACATCCCAACACAGACCTTCCCTTCTTTTATTTAATGTCTGATCTGAAATGAGTTTTGAGAAGGGAATAAACTCCTTGGAAGCTATGTTTTATATATATGAACACTGCTACTTTCTTTTTCTTTCCTTAGTCTAAATATGCTTAAACCTTCCATCTTCCTTTCAGTGTTTGATTTTTCCAGACCTCTGAAAAGCTTCCTGAGAATCTCTGTAGTAGAACCACTCCTTTGAACTTGCATTGCCCCAAATTTGAAATGCTAAGGATTTATCAGCTCTAAACCCAGTAAAATCACTGTTTTACACTTAACATTTCTACTCGTGGACCCAAGAATAATGTTTGCCAACTAATGCTGCAACCTGTTACTCTAGAGAATCCTGGTCGCTGCTGATTTTAAATATCCTGTCTTAGGTGGCTACGACTAATTTTATCAAGGGTGACAAGAGGAACATCTTCTGATTTAGATTTTCATTTTGCTTGCAAAAAAAATTTTAGTGGAAATATGCATCCAAAACAGTTTTAATTTTTTTTTTCGAAGTATTTATTAGAGGATATTGCAATTTCTTTAGCCTTATAAAGCATTAAATCTATCTAGGTAAGGTATTTTAAGAAAATAGATTTTTTTTTTTTAAATTTCAAAGCATATGTACAATATAGCAGGTAAGTATCATCTTGCACAGAAGATAAGTTTTATCAATTTCTGTGGAATAATATTGCTTTATTAATATAGTGTCTTTTCAAAGTTGTAGTGAGGAAGGAAAAGAAATTTTATTTCATGTTTTGTGGAAAGTTTTTCTCATTCAAACAGTGGATATATCTGCTGAAACCTGTAATGTTTTCTAGAACTATTTTAGCTATTTTAAACCAAAATAGAACAATCCTCTTCTGTGCTAACCTCTTCTTCTGAATGAAAACTCCAAAGATTTAATACCAATATTTGATTGTGTCCCCCTTTTAAATGGTATAAAAGGCATAGTGCAATGAAGAAATGCTATCTTCATAAGATAAAGAGGTACACAACACTCTTTATTAAAACACTCTTTATTAAAATAAATAGCTAAAATGAAAAGAAAGCTCCTGAATAAAATATTTTGAGTTTCTCTTCATAGTGGTCAAGAAGTAAAATCATGGATAGAAAAGTTTAAAAGTGGAGGCACCAACTTGGCCAGTAGCTTTCAGGAGCCATTTTGCTGCATAAGCCTCATAGTTTAAGAAGCTAAAACAGCAATTATTGTGTCAAAAAAGAAAACCTCTGCCATCGACATTTAAGGAACAGGGTTTACAGAATGACTCAGCTACCTCTCCGTGTCAGACTCATCTATTTTAGCTCTTTGTTTACAACTGACTCATTCATATTCAAACACAGAATAGAAGATCTCAGTTTTTAAATTAAACCATGCAGAGAAGACAAAGGCCTTCGAGTAGCTACCTCTACACCTGGTGTTGTTAGTGGTGTCACAACTGAGCTTTTTGTAGCAGTGACAGAGCACTGTGCAGAAGAGGTGGTAGCTGTCTCCTTGGGGACTGCAGCTGATTGTCAGCTGACTAATTGAAATTCCTCTGCAATGCCAGCTGCTGCTGGGCTGCTGTGGAGCTGATCGTCCTCTTCCCTCATCGGTCTAGCAACTACAGTATCCATCAGTCTGCGTCCAAGGGAAGCAAGCTCCCGGCAGCCACGTCCCACAGGCCCCGCGAGGGCTCTGCGCGCTGAGGGCGCGGTGGGCATCAGTCTCCCAGCCTCGAGCGGCTGTCTGCCCTGTGACTCAGCGCTTCAATCGGGCAGTCTTCACCTCAGCTAGAAATAGTCTATCTTGCACATCCAAAGGTACAATTAAATACACGAAAGATGCGCATGAAACGTTAGGAGTGCTTATATAATTAAGTCCCACATTTTCATTTATAAATGTCACAAGCAGTCACCAGGTGAGGAGTCAAACCTAGAAAATAAAGTGACAATTTGAAAAGGAGGTTGAAAATAGTCATCAGCAGCACAGTCTGAGAGTCAGTCTTTGGTTTGTTTTGATTTAATTTCATTACATTTCCTTTTTTTATGACTGCATTGCCTTGCTTGTTGAGCTATAAAAAAAAAGGACATATTTTGCCTGTTTATACTCTGCTCACTCCAAGACGTTAACTGAGTCATCAATAAGCATTTATCTCCACACTTCCCAAGCATTAAGTCTTCACATTTTTCACAGAAAATAGGAAAGATTTTCTCTTTCCAAAGCTGAGCTCAAGGTTATTCTTGAAAATGGCATTCTGTTTAAACATCAACATTTCATGGAAATTAGTATTGAAATTTTTACTTTTTAAAATGACATTTTAATTTCAAGCATCTGTAAAGAATAGCTATTGACAATAATGTCAAACCATTTGGATTACAAATCTATAACTTCAGCAACTGTTAATAGGAGTTGTAAACTGACTATGTCAATGCAAAATCCGCAAATGTCATTGAAAATAGCAGTACTTTCAATAGCAGTTTTAATTTTTGTGCATGGTTTTTGTTTTTTTTTTAATAGCAGTAATACTTAATAAATTAATGGGAAAGTAAAGATAGCAGAATTAGGACTTACATAACTCACAAATATCACAAACTGATCAAACATCAGACACCAGGAGACCATTTTCAGTGTCTTCCTTTGCCAGAAGGCAGAAGATGAAAGCTCTGTCCTCCATATGAATACCCTAACAACCAGATTTGGGGCTAAAGAGAGGAAATACACATAATGCACTATTTAAGCAAACATGTTTAAGGATTCATTGACCACAGAGATGAAATAGACATAAAATGATTTTCTATGATCATTGTCTATGATCTTAGAACATTATTTTAGAAATCATGAAACTTTTTGTTTGATGCTAAATACAGGGAATGACATGTTCTTTAGGAAATAGTCATTGGATATAGTGTTACTGAATATAGTATTGAAATACACATATTTGAAGTTGGAACAAAATTCAGATCTTTGTTTACAAAAATTAATATAGTCTAAAAACCTCTTTTGGTCTCTACTTTCCATTTTTTCCCCCATATCTTTTCCAGGCTTTTTTTCCCCCTCAGATATAAACTTGTTCCATCAGATTTTCAGTGACAAAGGCTATAACTTTGCCAGACAGTCTGTTTAATGGTTACCACCTTTATTATTAACAAGACTTGAACTGTCTCACTGCAATTTAAGCTGTTTTTTACTTCCCATCTGCCATGAGAGATTATTCTATTACTTTTTGAGAGTCTTTTCTGTTCCTGAAGTTGGAGCATCTTCAGGGTTGGCAGTCATCTTTCTGCATGTTGTGTAACGCAAGTCTTTCTTTCGTTCTCTCTTTCTCTCTCTCTTTTATCTTCCTTTTAAAAATTATTTTCCTGTTCATATGCATCTATGTGATGCTTTTTTTTTTATTTCTCAACAGCATGATACTGTTGACTCATGATCTAAAATATTTTCTGAAGAACTGTTACCAAGCCGGTCATTTCCTGTCCGGTGTTTATGCAGTCAACACTTCCTGAGGACATCTGTGAGCTGTGAACCCTGCTCTATGGACCACCTGCCAGTAAATTATATGTTGTAATGTTCAATACCAATGCCAAAGTACTTTTTGGAACTCTACATGGATTGTGGCTTTTTTTTAACCTCTCCATATCAACACTGCATTGATTTTTAGACAGTGTCATTCTGGACCTAATATTTTGGTGCTTAACCAAATTTACAAAAGTATAAGAAAGTGAGGCAAAGTGAGATGAATATCTTTCCTGCAGATATAAAACACATCCAGAAAAGTAATCATGTCTCAAGTTCTTACTTTTCTAATAGTCCAGTTTCCATCCTATAAAAAAACATGGTGATTTTACAGATGCACGTGGACAGGACTAATAAAACAGTGTCCATTAACTAGTAGGTTCTGGTGCACTCCTGAATTGTGTAACAACTCAATGGCTAAATAGCTCCAAGACCTCCATTAAAATAGGGATTTGTCAACTCCTTGGGTTTTTTTTCTGCATTTTATTTACCATGCAATCATCTCAGTTCTCTGATAGAGTTCTAGGCAGTCCAGAATTTGGGACAGTACAACTGCTCAATCACTCTCTGTATATGCAATGAGACAGAGCAGGGTTTTCTGGCTTGTGACCATAGATGTAAAACTGGATCCACTACCACGTGCCAGCTCCACGACAGTAAAAAGAAAATCATAAGCAGGAAGAGGCTGATGGGTCTTCAGAGTATTCCAGGGGGAGTGCTGCCTTTTTCACAGTCTGAGAACACCCACAGCAAACACTCCAGTCTTTCAGTTCTATTGTTGCTTCAACATATGCTGCAGACCAGCTCTTTTTATACTCCTAATAACTCAAAAACCCAGAGAGCATTTCTCTTTTAATGATTTCTTTTGCTCAAGCCTCAGTTTTACACCCAGAAGTTCTTGTGACAGCAGGGAGTTGTAGAATACAAGATGAACACTGGAAAAACCCCACAATAATTGAAATTTCACATACACACAAATACAACCTATCCTTTTATCAAGACAGATACAACACAGGTTTTAACATGGTACCCGAACTGTGTGAGCATGAGATAACAAGAAACGCTTTGATGAACACGGTGCAGATGAACCCAGGAGTTCTGGACATGTCGCTGCAAATCAGAAACAGTCAATATTTCTCACTGAAGGAAAGCAGTCTTGAAAGCTGGTTTATGGAGGTATGAAGAGAACAAAAAACATACATGCAGCAAATGTAAATCACCCCATCTGCTGTCAAAACAAAGGTAATAACTTGGAAGTTAAATGATGAGGGAACAGGCTATGAATGAAAGAAGGAGGGGAAATATAAATACCTCTAATATTGCCCCTGGTTTAAGGATGTTATGCCTGATCAATGCCACTCTTTATATGCAGCAATTCTTCTGTTCTGTTTGCCAGACAAAGAACATTGTTTTTTTTCATCTGCATTCACTCTATTTTCCTATGTAATTATATGTAGCGTGATCTTTTGGTGAGGAAATCAAGAATTTTTAAAAGCTGAACATGTGTTTTTGCTCCAGTTTTTATACATGACAGGGTAATTGATACCATAGAACTGAACCAGGTGGGTGATGCCCCATAGATAGCTAGGTAGATCAATAGATATTTCAATAGGTAGACTGATATTTCCCCTGTATTTTTATATTTCTTTACTGGAATGGAATCCTACTCTCTATAACTGATGAACTTCATTGATTTAATAAACATAGAGGGATTTATTAAATACTGTCAACAAGGAGAGAAAGTGTAAAACTCAAATATTGCAAAGATATAATCAACATTTATCAATAAGAAAATATTACTTATTCAATATTAAAAAAAACACTCATCAGTGCCTATCTATTTTAAGGCTGTAAGCTAACAAAATTTGTTGGAAAATACAAATCACTAGCAAAGAAAGTTCATAACACTAAAGACAATTTCAAGGA
Source organism: Corvus kubaryi (assembly GCF_017639235.1). Classification (NCBI taxonomy): domain Eukaryota; kingdom Metazoa; phylum Chordata; class Aves; order Passeriformes; family Corvidae; genus Corvus; species Corvus kubaryi. The sequence goes on along the minus strand of NW_024580671.1, from coordinate 22,685,640 downwards.
TTAATAAGTTCCTAAGAATAAGAAATAGCTTTTGCTGCATGGATATTATATTGATGCATATCATCATGTCCAAAGAATTCAACAGAGAATAATAATAAACCTGAAACAACTAACTTGATGTAACTCACTCTTTGTGAAATACAGCTCCTGCTGCTTATGAAATACTTGTGCAAGATTTTGCTACTGTAAAGTGCAATCATGTATACGCTCAGTGAGAAATTTGGCATGTATTACTTCTCCCGGCTTCCCTCTCAGGAACACACTGAAATAGAATCAGAGAATCATTCGAATTGAAAAAATACCCTTAAAATCATTGAGTTCAACCATTAACACTACTGAGTCCACCACTAAACTGTTTCTTAAACACATAAACCAATATTTTGATATCTTTGGTATTACCATGTTTTTAAGATGGGGAGGTGCTATTTGACAATGGCATAGAATTTCTAATATAAATAAAATTTTTATTCTATAGTAAATAATCTGTATACACACATATGCACACATTTATATGCCTATGCAAAAGAGCAGACATATGCAAGATATTGATCAGCAATAATGAGAGACTTTGGTTCCTCACCTCCTCTTTGCTACAGTACTGAATTTCTTAGAAAACCACCGATTAAGTGGAAAATGCTAGTATTTCATACTAGCAATGGTCATACAGTCTTGCAAGGGAATTAAGCATAAGTAAAAGAAAAGTATTGTTGCAATGTATTTCAGCAGAAGACAACAATGCAAACTTGTTGATGTTTCAAGCAACTGAGTGGTCATAGCAGCCCAGAAGAACAGTTTAATCATTGTTTCTAGCACAAGGTACTGCCTCCAGTATTCCCTGGGCATCACCCACAAAGCAGTATTAATTTTTTCCTACCAAAATTATGAGAGAGGGAAATCTTCTCTATGAGAAACTTGGTAACAGACTATTATTTTTTGGACTGTGAAACATTCAAAAGAAATCACCAGCCGTTGAACCAGAACTGATCAGGATGGGGAATGAGCACAACCCATGTTTCAGTGAATGGATAATCCGATGTTTCTAACTCCTTTCCTTTGTTGGATTATTTTGAGAGAATTTGAACTCCGTCAAACACAGCATGAGTGGTACCAGTGTTTCTGAAGAACTTGATAATCAAAACACATAAACTACTTCAAAGACTATTTTGGTTGCCAAATTAGCTTTAAAGCTCAAGCTTAAGTAGGAGGTGATTTTCGTAGTTGAGGAATATTGCTCATTAGAAATATACTTCTTACATACCAGACCTGCTGTTTGGACTACGAGCTGTGAGGTGTGACCACTTCCAACAGAGGCATGTCCATCATCCTTCTGAGTTTTATAGTTTCTGCATGACTTGCCCTGCACTTAATGTTTCCCACACATCATATTCTCATATCCATGTGGCTGAACTAACATGTATTTAAAATTACTTATATTTAGATTGCATTATTTTACTCACTTGTGATTTCTGTGGGAAGTAGACAAAATACAGAAAGGGTAATGTATCGGTTTGAGCTGGTGTGTTTCACAAAGCCGTTCTCTATCTACAAATCTACTATATATTTATTTTTAGAATCAAGTCTGTTATTGAGGGATCATACAACAAAATACCTAAATAAGAGCTAATTGAAAATTATTACTTTGCATGCTTTTATTTTTATAAGATTAATTATAAAAATCGACATGTTCAGATTTACAAAAAGTTTTGTTAGATCTTAGCAATAAGTGTATATATTATACTGTAATATGATCTATGAAAAACATGCTGTGTCATTCTGAGGATCCCCAGCTGTTTTCTATTCAGAGAAACATACCTTGACCTTTAACAAGAGACAAACTAAAACTGATAAAACCCCAGGAGTGCATATTGTTTTGCAACACAAATATTGTATTATTTGAGACTGTCTATTCCAGTGATTAAATTACACTGTCAGAAAGAACAGCTTTGCAAACTCCCTATGTTTCAGTCTTTTCACTTCAAATTGTCCTGACTTTAGCATCATAATAATGGTAAGAGAAATATTAATCAAATCTGGGTGACTATGGCTAGTCTCATTAAACTCTCACAGTAAAATAAAATTAAATACAGCTTCAGTACGAATTGGAAAGAATATTACAAAACAGAATACTTGTACACTGTAGATAATAGGACAAGGAATAATGACTAGAAATTGAAAGAGTGGAAATTCAGGCTGGATATTAGGAAGAAATTCTTCACTGTGAGGGTGATGAGACACTGGAACAGGTTGCACAGGGAGGCTGTGAATGCCCCAACCCTGGAAATGTTCAAGGCCAGGTTGGACAAGGACTTGAGCAACCTGGTCTAGTGAGAGGTGTCCCTTCCCATTGCAGGTGGGATTGCGACTAGATTACTTTTAAAGTTCCTTCCAATCCCTAACATTTAACCAGTATATGAATTTATAATACAACTTTTGGCTTAGACACCCAAAGGTGTAGATAAGGCTAAAATAATGTCTGTAAGGAACCCACCATTTATATGGCTGAAACTAGTTAAAACTGCATGTGCTGCCATCCATTGATTCCCAGGTTTTCTGCCTTCACTGTTAAAATCTGTCCAGGTTTGCAGTTATTTTAATATGTCTGAAAAAAAAGACTATTATTATACCATTTCTATGTGTCCCTGTATCACTGGAGAGTTGGAAAGTTAAAGATGACAATTTTCTTTTTCGTCTCACATTTTTCATCTTGCTTCCATTTATCTCTATGATGATACATATGTTCAGTCTAATTTTGCTACCACGTTCTTTTGCTTTTGAATCAATGGTTTATTTTTCCCTTCAAGATGATCAATTCTTTCAAGCACTCTTGTCCCTGAAAAATAATTTTTTCCACGTCAGTTCTGCCTGTTTCCTCAGCTCTTTTTCTACCCTTTTGTGCTTGCTTTGTTTCTAATTTTTGTCTTTTTTTTTTTCCTTCTACATCACTCAGCAGCTTGATACCTTCAGTTAATTAGTGCTATCAGTACACTACTATTATTAATTATTGCTCTGCCATAGGGCACTACAACACAGTAATAGTGTTATCCCACCTTCTTTTTTTTTTATGGTCCTTGTAACATCATGGGGAATGGCTTCATAATATCTCTGTCCAGGTACTGTTAATCCTGTTTTGCAGGTTTTGTCTGTTTGCGGAGAAATTCTGTCAGTTTTTCATGAGACGAAAAGTATTTTGTCTGAGTCCTGGGACTCTAAGGACCTGGTTCTGCCAGGAATTTTCTTGCTTCCAGATGATAAATTCCTATTGATTCTCATGGGACTTGAGATCACAGTCCTTGATGCTCAGGCATTCGTCTCTCTGTGCAGTGCCAACAGTTCATATTCACACTGCAGAGTTTCCAAGCAGTCACTCAGTGACTGAAATCCATCAAGTCCAGTCATACAAAAAACAAAAAAGTGCATCAGCAGGTGTTTCTAACATTAATATCTGTGTACATATATGAGTACAATAGGAGACAATAGCAGCAGTTTAGAGGTAACTAACCTGCAGTGCTACTGTACTGGCATGATCAAAACCTGCTTATTCTAATCAGGTTTCTGATTCCTTGTCTACAAACTTTCAAAGGCCTGATTGTCTGTAAGGATATTAATAAAGTGGACAATGTATTTAATGCTATGCTGTAAAGAGTGTAATGTGATTTCACAAGTCTATTTTGTCTATTAAAATGTAAAAAGAATGAATTTCATGCTTCGGAAGATTTCAGCTGCAAGTGACTGGGATCCTAATTTTGATAGAGATACAAATTTACAGTCAGCAAGAGTCAGAGATCTCATATTGCTATCATGCAATAATTTTTTCCCTTCCATTTTCATTATTTAGAAGGCTTGAAGACAGTGATATTGTATGAAGAAAAGGGAAGAGTTCTTGGCTATTTAAAGACTAACAACTACAATTTACATACTATATAGCAACTCTGATGGAATGATAGAGGAAAAAAGAAAAGTTGCAGAAGTAAAAGAAGTTGTAAAGAAGCACCAAAAGGCTGATCTTTATGTACAGATCTAGAAAGGTATTGACTGTTACCACAGCTAAGCAGTAAGTTGTTTTCTTTTTAAAGAAAAAGCATGCGTTAATATTCCAGAATCATAGAGTATTTTATGTTACAGAGATGTCTTGAGATCTTCTAGCCTGATCCTTCCCTCACAGAAGGTCGAATTACATCAGGCTGCTCAGGCACATGTACAGATGAGTTTTTAATTCAGTGATTGAGATACCACAACAACCTTGGGGAATGTGTTTCAGCGTTCGACCATCCTTATGAGAAGAGATTTTCCTTTTGTATCTAATCGGAATTTCTTTGCTCCAAATTTTATCCACTGCCTCTCTTCCTATCCCTGTGCACCTTGGAGCAGAGAGTCTGGCTTTGCCTTCTCTTCACTCTCTCATTGGTTGCCTTGTTTTCTTCAGGTTGAATAAACTCTGTTCTCTCATCCTTTCCTTCCAAGTCACGAACCTTCAATCGTCTTGTTGGCTTTCCACTGGACTTGTTCCAATATGACAATATTGTGTGTTTCTTGTGTGGGAGAGACCACATATGGACACAATACTCCAGATGGGGTCTCACAAGTGTTGAACATAAGGAAAGGTTCCCCTCCCTGGAGCTGCTGGCAACAATTTGGCTTCTTTGCTAGAAGGGTTCAACTCATTAAACTTGTACATCAGCTCATTTTCCTTGGCACTGCTTTCTATTGTTCATGTGGTAATTCCATCACAGATGCAAAGCTTTGCACTTGCCTCTGTAGAACTTCCTGAGTTTTCCAGCCTGGTGAAGCCTTTCTGAGCCTACAGTACAGTGACCACTCCACTCAGCCAAGTCTGCAGTCTCATTGTAAGAGAGCACTCCATCACATCACCCAAGTCATTAATGAAGACACTTTATTACACAGGTTAAAATAAAAAAAAAAATGGTTTTTTCACAGATAAAGAAAAATAGAAAAAGAGAAGGGCATTCATAAGAACCAGCAGTTTCTGTGTAGCAAATAATTCTGAAGCAGGATTTGTCCATTTGTTTATATTGAAAAGTTGTTAAAGTGTTCAATCAGCACTGTTCTGATGTGACATGAATGATAAGAAGGAACCAGTATTATTATTGTGAATGGCTGCTTTAATTTAGGTTATTTGTTTTGCGCTGGGCCTCACCAAAATGTATCAAAACTGCAGAGACAAAAACTGAAGAAGTTCCAGGTGACTTTCAGCCTTACACATATGACCAGTGAAATACCTGTACTGTTTAGACTGTGACAGTAACATCATCTGTCATCTTAATCTCCTTATATCACCTTCTAAAGAACATCTTACTGAGGAAAGGAAATGATTTTGTGACAGATCATCAACTACTGTTTTTAGCCAGCATTCCCAGGATTTTTTCTACCCACTTTCCAGCTGGTTGTGTACGATGCTCTGAAAGATACAGAAATGTCATTCATGTTATATACCAGTTAATTCCACATTTTTTCTCAGTACAAAAGCTATTACTTCCATCTAGTTAAATCAATCAATTTGGTCTCTTTGTGAACCAATTGTTTCAACACAAAAAAGGAAAGAAAAAATGTCCTAGTGCAACTGATTCTTGCTAAAAATGAATTTACACATTATAGATTTAAGGTTAAATAAAATGCATAAGAAAAATAGTGAAGAATTACATATCTGCATTTCTTCCCTCTGCACCATTTTCCTGCTAATAAGCAGGTGCTCTGACTAAGAACTACAGTTAGAGATTCAGAGGATTACAGAGCACTGAATTTTCCCAATGCATTTTGAGAAACCAGTAGGTTCCAGTGCTTACTGGGACATATGATTAGACAGTCATATTTCCTAACATGTCTGTATTCTGATGAGCCATGGAGAGTGATAGTTTTGTGGGTTTTTTTCCAGCAATGTAACTAAAAAACCTATAAATTCTAGTTGTCTGTGCTTTTTTTACAGTGTAGAGCATTTAACCAAGTAGTTTTTTCGTAATACATCCATGAGTTCACAGTGTTCTAAAATATTATAAAAATAGTAAATTAAAAAAAAATTAACAGCTTTAGCTTCATAAAACGTGTGTTTAAGTATATGTATTGGGAGTGAAAGAATGAAAAAGCAAGAAATTAAAAATAACTATTTTTATTTAAGTATGTTTGACCTGAGTCAGAATATTTTGCTGCATGGGCATAATCCTAAATACACAATTAAGCAAATACCCCCAGTTCAGCAAAAGAACAGAAATTATTATAGTGTATTTTTTAAGTCCTTGTGTTACAGAAGCTCTAATTCAGTCCATTAGTCTTCTATAAATCATGCTTCTTGAAGGACTAGAACTTCAAGATGTAATACAGCTGATTTAGCAGCAAAAATATGTGAAGAGGATAGCAAAAGCAATGTCACACGGCTCTACCTCTGTTATGGGAAATATAACCAATGTGGAGAATTCTACTTTGCATCTGACTTTTCTGATTTCTATTGATTTGTTATCGGTAACCTGTAACTGCAACTTTTTTTTGTCCTTCTATAGATTGCAATATAAGTTGAGAGAGACAGAAAAAACTTTTTTTTCCTCAGAGAGTACTTTTTTCCCCCTAAGAAAAATCCACTGAAAAATTATTGTATTTTAATAATACAGATTAAAACCCTGTTTGTAGTCCTACACTGTGAAGAATATCCAGAGGGTGGTGACATGAGAAATTACCCATGTTCTGGTTCTGAATACAAGCACGAATGCCACTTATCTATATCCTCTATATCTTAATATCAAGATCTCCCAGTGGATACTTTTACAGAGAGATTTCAAGACTGGAAATAATACAGTAAAAAATACGCTAACCCATGCAACACAATGTTGTCTTTTCTGTGGCAATCAGTGACTTTTGTGAATGTTCTTCAGGTGCTAGTGTTCAGGGAAATTTAGTTTCCCTCACTTTCTCCAACAGCTTGCCAGCATTTAAAATGCCTATTTATAAGGTATCACTGGCTGTCTTTTTCCACATCTTGTAAGCTGCTTTTGTGACTAAGCTGGTGTGACACTGAGTAACTCAGACTTCAACCAAACGAAAAGAAACTGAGCAAATAAATAAACAATAAATAAATGAATAAAATTGAAGCTATGGAAAACAAACAAGAGGAAAGAAAGAAATTAGACAAAAATTAAATAAAACCCCAAACCAAAACCAAGAGCAAAACCATTTACTGTAAATACATATATCTAATCAGTTTCATATTCATTTAATGCAGGTAAAAGTGACTTTTTAAACAATAATAAATCAAAGAACACTTACAAGTCAGAGGCAATATTTTGAGTAGAACCTCTTAATATTAGTGACATTTAGGATATAATTAACAAAATGCCAATTGAAAAAATGGGTAGCATTTCACAGACTTACTATTAAAACATTTCCTTCAGTATAACATTTCTATTAAAAGTTCCAGGAAATAGATTCTTTGAAAAACTAAAAAGTGATACAGTAATAATATCTTAACAGCATATTAATAGGCAGTTTAAACTTCTTGTACTAATAAATTACCTTTCTACTGCAGTTGCAAGGAAAGGAGTTTCAAGCCAGTGTTAAATGAACACCTGCAGGTGACAACTCACATGGCATGAAGAAAGAGAGTTCTTTGCCTTTCAGGAAGTGTGATCAAGTGTTTACATAGTGCAATACGTGTCTTTTTGCTTGTTTATGCACAAATCTTTGATGATCTTTTGGTGGAGATGAACAAATGATTGCTCCCATATTTTCTAGACTTTTATTTCCACAAACCTCTTGGCTGTCCGTGTGGCTGCTGGCCAGGGAGAACACAAAGATGGCACGTCCATGTGTGTGCTGAGCTGGGGCTGCCCATGGAGACCAACTTTCCTGGCTGAGCTCCCTGGAGCTGGAGATCACCTCTGCTGCCCTCAGACACCTCTTCCAGGAGCTGGCATACCTGGCAGCATGCAGAGGCTTGGTGGCACCCAGAGCAAAGCAGAGGCTGCCACGTGGCCCCTACAGGAGATGCCAGTGATTGGGAACAGGAGGGAAGTAGGGCCCCACTGGCTCAATTTCATGCCTAAGGCAACAAACTTGCTGGTCTGAGATTAACACTTGTAAGATTTCACCTGTATGTAATTAAAGTGGTGGCAAGCTAAGGAGCTATCTCTGGGTGAATATGGGGGGAAATTTTGTAGTGAAAATGGTTTTGAAAATGGAGAAAACAGATTTTTGAAAACCCCCAGTCTCCTAGTTCAGGGTGCCTGGGATGAGGCAGCTGAAAAATAAGGGTCCTTGGGAACTCAAGCATGGAGGATTTTGTGATCCTTCTCCTAAGAAATGTGTATGGCAAGCCTTAAACTAACAAGCAAAAAGAAGAACAAGAGAGCTAACAAAAACAGATGGGAAAGTGAACTTCAAAACTGATCTGTCTTGTTAGCAGGTCTCATGGAAATATCACATTTCCCTGCAAGTTTAGTCTCAACAAATTCTGTCAGAATAAGGTTGCAGTAAAAGAGGTTCTAGTGGTTTTTCTAGTAAGCAAGACAAATACTTGAAAAAAGGAATAGAATATATTTTTCTGTTTGGGGAGTTGAACAATGACCTATACTTACTGTGCCATGGAAGTCCATGGTATGCTAGGCAAATTAGTTCTCTGAATTTTTCTGGGTCCCTACAGTCTATATGGTGCTTATGACTGCCTTAAAACCTGGATTTTTCTGGCAGAAATTCTGACAAAAGTTCTGTCAATGCTTTTAACTTATGTATTGTGTTTAAAGAAAAGTGAGGTGCAAAAACCCGTGCATAACTTTTTAAAATAAGGACAGAACATTACTGTGTTCATTCTAGCATATAGCTCAGTTTACCTACAGGAGAGATAATGGAAAAATAGTGTTATAAAAGTGGATGCATTGATGCCTTTAAAAAACTTCATCATGCTAGCAAGTGATCAGTGCCATAAAAAGTACATAAGGAAATTTCTATTTCTTTCTTCAAATCATAGTTTGGATACTGGGCAACACAAAAAAAACCCCTAGTATTAAAAACTTATTATTAATAAAATGCAGTCAAATATTAATGAATGATCTATGTCTCAAGAGCTTTCTCTGATGTCAACTGAATGAGACACAGGCTATCTGGGAAAATATGTAGGAAAAAACGTGAACGTATAAGAGAAGACTATATCAAAGTGTAAGTACATAACAATTATGCTGTTTTGACTGCCATATACATGAAATTTCATAACTTTTGAAAACATTTTGGGGTTGAATAGACCTGTAAAGGTCCCTTCCAACCTATATGGTCTATGATTCTATGACTGTGATAGCACTGCAATGTTGATTATGCTGTTTCAGGTTCAGGCTTTCATGTCTTGAGAGATATTTGTATTTTTTTGTGACAACCTAGTAACAGGCATGCTCATCATAACTGAAAGGAGGGTTTAGCTGTTGCTAATACCTTCCCATACAGATCCACAGGTTCCCTCTAATAATTTCTCATTTGATATTTTCAGTATTGTTTGTATTTTCACAGATTCATACTAGCTGTTTTTTTAGAGTTCTTTATGGAGTACAGCAAAGCATTTTAAAAAAGTCTGGTTTGGAGCTAACTTGGATATTAGTGAAAAAGCAGATTTCACACAAAATTATCAAAGCAGCAGGGGATTTGAAAGCACTTGAAAGGAAATATGGAAAACCACCAAAGCAGTAACAAATAGGGGATGCCAGGCACAGCAACGCCTCAAATTCTACCCTCATTTGAGCTTAGATTACTAAATCTTGGGCCACCCACTATGCAGAGCACTGAAACATCTTTGGAGAATAAATATATTTTTGAACAGAACATAATAATGATAGTACTCACTTTTTTACATATCATCCAAGATATGGGAAATTTGGGTTCTTCAAATTAATCACGAACTGCATTCCAGAACAGTAATTACAGTATGTTATTTCTAAATATAAGTAAAAGAGAACAGGCTATCTGTACAGGTCCTGTATACGACACTGTATAAAAAAGGACTAGAAGAGAAAAAAAAAAGTTCTGGATTCTAGGAACTAGCTTTTCAAGCATCTGCTGGCAGCCTGACTTTAACTCCCAGGTCTTGTAGTTATTAATATCTTTAACATTTTTGAAAATAGATGTATTCAAAGATCACAGAATAATACCTTTATCCCGAAACTATAGCCTCAATACTAAGCGATCAACCTACCTCAGGTAAAGTATTAGACAAGATAATTGTCTTAAGAAATCTAGCTTTGAATCCTTTCTGTGCCTAATCATTTTTATCACTTGCTTCCTCTGAGGGAGTGCTCAGCCAAAGGCTGTTGTCCAACATGTCCAGATCTTTCATCCAGCTTGACGAAATCAGTCACATCCCCTGTGTTTTGTGCTGAACTTCTGGCCATGGCTTTGTGCTAGGAAAGGACAGAAGAGGCCTGATAAATTGCCCATACAAGGAATTAGGGTGTGTTTAGATTACAGAAGGCTTTGTCAAGGTGGTTGCTGTTCAGACCAGGATTTTCAGAAGTCACACATAGAACGTTCTAAACAGCTCTCAGGCTGAAGAGGTAGTCAGTTTTAAGTGCCTCAACAATTAGGCAGCAATGCAAATGTGTAAATAAGCACGACATTTTTTCTAAATATTGTTACAGTTGTAGTCAAAGACATTTTAGTCAAAAATTTCTGTTCCCAGAACAGATTACAATGGCTTGGTGGTTATGTTGATATATCTATATCTATCTATGTCTAAATCTATATCTTTTCTGTCTCTAGCAACCATAGAATCTGTTGTTCTCTATTTCTAGTGCTGTCTCTATCTGTTGATATCTACATGTAAGTGGGGAATTCATTAATTGATAATGGTTTTGGATATTCTCCCAAAACTGAATGATATTCAAGGCTAAACAAGTCACCCTATAAATGCTTTACATTTAGAAGAGTGGGAAAAGTACCTCCAGAGTGTGATTCATTTGATCCTAAAACAAAGCATCTAAATTGGACTTGATGACTTTTGCTTGACTTTTCCTAATATTATTATTCATTCAAGGCCTTTAAAGGGTTTCTAAAAACAGGTCACACACACACACACACACATATGTATATATCACTATACAAACATACTAAGTTGATTATGGCCTCTGTACTTTTTTTTCTTTTAGGGTAAAACAAACTTATATACATTTATGTATATAATATATATGGTCATAAGTATATATAGACAGATATAAAGTCTATATGTACAACTGCACTAGTTTTTGTACTTGGTTTTGTTTTGTTTGTGTTAGAGTGTGTATGTATATGCACACAATATATAAAATAGTTGTCAAAACAGTGAAAATAGTCTGAGGTACCTCCGCAGAAACTAATTCCAAATGTGACATTTAAGGGTAAAGTACAGAGTAACAGCATTCAGTTGGTCTATAGATTGCCAAAATCTTACAGCTACACTATTTCTTCAAAAAATGGCATGCTGTGCTCATTATATATTGGAGAGCATATAAAGTTCCTATAGTTATATATGTATTGCTTCTCCCCAGATTCATGCTGTGTAGCATCAGTGACTTCAGCTTATTTTAACTAATACAAATTAGGTTAGAATCCAGACAATAGTTGAAGTGCAGTTGTACCTTGGGTAAGTAAATATCTGTTTATTTCTAAAAACAAATTTTTAGTGATAGAGGAAGTTTTACTTTCATCTATAAGATAAAATGATTTCTAGATTCTTAACATGAAAAAGGCTGGTGACCATAGCTTCCTCAAAGTAGGCTATAAAATTGGTTTTATTTGCTTAGTCTTAACTCTATATTGTATGTATGTGTCAGAATCACAGAGTTCTACATAACTTTGAAAGCACCTTGTCCTCAAATGAAAAAAGAATAATATTGGCTTCAGTTTTCTTCAATTTTATTTCTGCTTTTCTCATCCAACAATCTAGTCAAATAGACTCTGCTGCATCAGTAAAACAGATGACAGAGGAACGCATCACGCTCAATGTCCTTGGGCATATTTTGTTGACTTTAAATAGTATCTAGCACTTCATGACAGAAAATCATTTCCATTTCAGAACTTTAACAGCTGAAATAACAGAAGGATAGGTAGGCCTATAGTGGTTCACTAAATACACAGTAAGAAAAGCTTCAAAATATGTCCTTGTCTGAAGTCTTTCATGCATCATTTAATAAGCTGAGCAACTGAATTATGGTTAATAGTAAAATACAACTTCTTTACTTTTAATGTCAAAAAGCTTCTTATGTTCCCTCTCCTACTGAACTATACAGTAACATGCTAACTAGGACTGTTCACATTTTGTCAGTCTGAGAGAACAAGTGCAAGGATCTGCCACAGCATATTGTTCTAAAATTAACAATTCATTAGTGAATGTGAGTCAGCACTTTGTTATATTAATGACCTGTATATATTTGTCTGTTGGGGAAAGAGAAGGATGGAATTTCCATTCCTTTTTCTTTTCAGTAAAATTCTTACAATGCAAGTTATTTTAGTCTATCAAAATTTGGAAGTGTAGCCTTTCCCATGAAATATCCTGTAAATTGTTACAGACTGCTATGCTTGTATGTGGTTTATGACAATTAGACAATTTTCAGCCATTATAAAAATATTTTTCCTCATGTTGTCCATTTTCAAATAGAGACCTTAACTCACCTAAATTTAGAAAGTGTCTGCATCCAAGAAAGTCACTTCTGGCACCCTTCAAAGTCACTGAAGGGAACAGGCTCTTTTAAGGTGTCACTCATCTGATAGATGAGTACATTCACATGACATCACATTAATTTAATCTTAAACTGTCTTCCTGTTCCTATTGACAATAAAGGAACTTCAGATGACAGTTTCAGACACAGCAGCCTATATTTTAGGCTCTGCATTGGTCAGATTAATCCTGTTAAAAAATGTCCACTTTCCATCTACAGGGTCAGTCACAAGGAGCCAGTTCTGATGAAAGAAAGAAAGAAAAAGACACTTGCTGAAAACGGAGCTCATGGCACCTACCCGGCATTCTGTGTTCTGCCTGTTCATGGAAACTGTATGCAAAGCACATGCAGCTTTAGAGTATCTGTCCTATCACCAGCCAAGACATTCACCAATATTCTTGTGACTTGATTTCAATGTTCTGAATCCTCACAGACAGAACAGTTTAAAGCTTTGCCCTTTTTGACTAATGAGCAATGAATTCTCAATGTGCTTTTTCTAGATAATTTATTATAGATTAGAAACAGTGTCACATGGTTTGCATGAATGTAAAATCAAATACCAATCAAAAGTCATTAATTTTCTAAGATATTATTTCCAAAGAAATGTTAAGAAATATTGATCTGTTGGAAAACAATCAATAAATTTTGAGAAGATAATACAATCAACTAAGCAATGAATTATGGAGTACTTTCTGAGCTGCAAAATATCTTTAAAGTCAAGTTTTCCAGGCATTTGAACATTTAAATTAAGTATGCGTATGAAGTAAAACACTTACCTTTACATACTTTATTTTGAAGTTACTGCTGCATGTTCTTAAACAAAAATTAACCATTCGGTGACACGCTCTTCTGACTAGGTACAGTTTATCTATTTGATATGTGGGTAGACTGGAAAAAATACACATGAAAATCTCTAATATATGACCAAATTTTCTATGGGATCAAAATAAATCTCCATTAAAAAGTATCAGATCTTTACTAACCTATAGCAATAAACATTGAGAGATATTTGGATATTTATAGGTGACCACTGGAGAGCAGCTTAAGAAGTTATATATCAGTGAAAATGTCATTTCTCTGACTACCATACCTAATCTACTGCAGTGTAAAGTAAAATGGAAAAAATATAAAATGAAATTATTCTGAGTGCAAAATAAACCATTTTTTATTTCTGCTTTGAATATGTTAAGAATGAGCCCACATTCTATTACTTTTTATGGAATGAATAGAGATTTAAAAGAAAAGGAATCTATACAGACCAGATATAAAGAAGATTGATTTTTTAATACTTGGATAGCATTAGATAATTTTCAGTGCATCAGAAAATGTGAAAAACAGTGCTACCTCAATGAAGTCACCTCTCCTGCTAAAAACAGCAAACAGGGAAGTATTTAGCCTATCTACTATTGTAGATAATACACAATAAAAGTTTATTTCAATTGTCAGGACGGTTTCTCTGTACAGAGCATGGCATGACTTTTCCTATGTTTTGAGCATCTAGTGTAATAATCTGTACATACTTACAATGGTGGAACACTTCAACCTTAGCACATCAGCCTCGATCTCTCAATTGTAAATTGCTTCATTCTAGCATTAAAGAGCCTGGCTGTCAGAAAAAATACTCAAATCTTTACTTCAAATGAAATGCAAATATTCAAGTGTATGAGAAGACAATCTAGTAAGAACAAAAAACCAGAAAAATAGTGAAGGATCACATTATTTTCTGAACATCCACACTTTTAACCTTCTGAATTCCTGTCACAATATATACATAGAAGGTTTGCAAAATGGCTCTAAATGCCAGTAGTGGAACCAACAATATTTTGATTACTGCAGGTTTTGTTTCTTTATATTGACGTTCTGTGTGGATCCTCAAAAGACTACTGCAGCTTTTTCTGTCTTACAGCATTGCCTGTGGGCATTAGTGTGCCTATTCTCAGTATTTAGCCACTAGTTCTTGCAGAATTTGCGGCAATCTAGTCTTTTTCCTTTGTTTCTGTGACTTATATTCCTCTGGAAAAAAAGATTCAAGCTAGTCAAAGGTTCAAAAGGATCAGAATTTTTTAATGTGGTTTGTGGACTTTTTATCTTTGTTTTAGTTTTGGTTGTTTCTGAGTTGTTGATTTTTTTTGGGGGGGGGGGTGGTGGGAAGTTTGTTTTGTTTGGGTTTTTTTTCTTCAACAAAAACATGTATCATGGTGTTATAGAAAATATTTTGTTTACCAAGGGGGAGAGGGAGAAGGACAGACAGACACCCAACTCCCTTCAAAACAAAGAAAAATTACTCACTAATATTACTGATGTTCTAAAAGCACCACTACTTTCCTTAAAATTTTAGTGTGCTAATAGCATAAAGGTGCATTTAGACATCTCTTTTCTAGAATCTGCAGAGACTCCTCAGTCACCAGCAAAATGTTTAAAATTGCATAGATAGACATATAATTTCTTTCTAAAAGCCTTTGACAGTATCTTGAGGTCCATTATAATAAATCTGATTTTATTTCTGGATGACCTTCTACCAAAAATGCAAAACATATTCACACTATTGCAGGCCTGGGGACCCCTCCCTATCTGACTTACTCATCTTAACCTTATTCCCAAAGCAGTCCTCAATTGATTTTATTTTATAAACAATATCAAAACATTTTTAATTTGTAATCAGAGTTCTTTAGAAAATCACTCAGAGCTGGACTCTCCAGAGATATGACCTAGATATAGGTCATAACATATGGTAGAATGGGATGAGTTGCTGAAGCTGTGTCTACTGAAGCTGAAAAAATAGGTAAAGAAGTGATGTCTATCTATCTGTCTGAGCCTATTCTTTCCTTCCAAAATAACCATGAATGAGACTGGGGAATAATCGTACAACAAATGGGATGTTGTATAATCATCTTCCACCTGGATCCCTAACACTGGGGACTTCCTTGAATGAAGAGGCAGCAGAGTCCCATAAGACTAATGTAGCATGCATCAGTTGACAGATTCTTTGGTGCTGTACAGCTGTTCTGAACCAGATCTCCAGCAAAAGCTGAGTTCACCTAATTAGTGAGTTCAGGCCCTATGTAAATGTAAATATGAAGTGATGTGATAGAGGAACATATACAGAGAAGTGGTGTGGGTGGTCTGTAGACTGCATCTAGACCCCATTCAACAGCAGGAATAACTATGGCTGTTAGGATTGTGATTGTAACTGGGCTCAGCTGCAGAAGTCACATCCCCCTTCAGTCCCACCAAATACCCCCAAGGGTAACTGAGTTGATCTCTTTCCCAGTGATACATAATTATAATTAATCTCTCCCTTTTGCTTGGACTCACTGACCAGCGATGGTACTAAATAAGATGAAACAAATTTATGGCAACAATTTTAATGTGTTTGTTTCTCAGAGCCTGGCCCATGGGTTTTTAGTTGGGCACAGCTTGACAGTTATTGAGGTTATACTGTTGACTTATACTACCCGCACACTAATTGGCTGATTTGACCAAAGTTGACAAAATGGCACAATTGATGTGTTAATGTACACATTGAGGGCCACACAGAGCAGTTCTTCAGACTGGAATGACATCCTGGCCAGATATTTGACCACAATCCACAGTGAACTGGTGGAAGACAAAATTATTTTGGTGAGATTGGAGTTCTATAACACTGTGGCCGTTGATATGGAGGGATATTCATCCTTCCATCTGATGGGAGGGCTTGGTCAGATATCCCAAGGTACATGAGGCTCCCACCTCTGAACCTGCCATGGGAAGAAACATCAGCCGTGGTGAGGGAGAAGGTGAGAGTATCAAGAAAGAACAGGACACTCTCTGTTGCCTACCTCCCCTACCCTGGTGATCAGCACAGATCTGGCATCAGAGGACACCAGTGGGGGAGGTCCTGGACAAAAATCCATCATGTCCATGATGTGGAAACCAGACATACCGAGTGCTAGGGCTAATTGATCATTTAAAGAGGTGCCATGGGAGATTTTGTTTCAAGGTGCTATTACTGTCTTTGTCTGGCTCTGCAGAGTCACATGTATGCACGCACACACAAACGCACGGCTAGCTTCAGTTAAGTCAGTGGCAAAAGAGGCAGGAAGGTTCTTTGTGCGAGTTCCAGCAGGAGCATTTATTGCTTCTACACTGTCGAAGGGTGCAGAGGCAAAGGTGAGAGAACAATGGCGAACTGGAGTTTTATCTGGGGGTGGGGGAAAAGGCGGGACCAGGGAACGGGGACCAATGGGGAAGCTCTGAGGGAGTGACGAGCGGTAGAGGCTGACAGCCAACCGGGGAATCCAAACTGGGATAGATTAACAGAACAGAACAAGCATCCTGGGAGAAGCTTCTTTCCCTCACCATGACTGAAGTCTCTGGCACCAGAGACTGTCTTACCAAGAGCTCTCTCTCTGTTGTGCCACAGGCCAATCGGCCACCACAATGTGCCAAATGTGGAAAAACAAATGGAAAACATCACAGTGTCACTTGCCATTTCCCACAAGGTAAAGGAGCTGCAGAAATGGCTCCCATTGGAGAATGGATTTGTGAGTTGTGTTGGAAAAGCTTTAAAATAGAAATTGGGACAACAATAGAATTGGTGTGTGACAACATAAAAAACTAGTGCAACCTGTTGTAATCAAGTAACTCCTCTTTTTGATAAGAGTTTTATCCCTTAAAACTCGCTTCCCGTACTGAGTATAGAAAAAATGTTGATCATTCACAACAAGAGCCAAATGTAAGGGTATCATAAATGCATTTCAGGAGAACTGATTATACCACTTGGGATATGTTTAGGACAGTTGTATTATAATGAACACTAACAGCAGAAGGCTGTTTTTCACATACAAGTCTTAAAGTAGCATGATGCTCTTCTCTAAAGAAAAGTTGTCATAGTTTAGGAAGTGATTTTTCCCATTGAAAAACACATTACAGACTATATGGTCCAGAAAATAAATAGTATTACTTTCACAACATCATCAATAAATTAGTAAACAAATCACTACATAACTATGAAAACTGACAAAATTTAAGTCATTATTAAAAATTTGCTTCAGGATACGCTGTGTATTTTCTCCTTATTCTAACTATCTGCCAGTTCTTTTTTGAGGAATAGTTTGTTTAAAGGAACTGATTTAATAATAAAGCTAAAATTAACACGAAGAAAAATTGATCTCCTTGTGTTGGTTTTGGGTTAATGAGTCTATTTTCCTCACAGTGGCTTGTATGGGGTTATGTTTTGGAACTGAACACTGTCAACACAGGGTTGATAATATAGAGACATTTTTGTTATTGCTGAGCAAGGCTTACACAGAGCCAAGGTCATTTCTGCTTTTCATGCAGCTACAGTGGCACAAAAGTTGGGAGTGCACGGGAAGCTGGGAGGAGACACAACAGTGACAGATTATCCCAGCTGATCAAAAGGATGTTTCAGACCATACAGCGTCATGCTCAGTACATTAGGTGGGGGGAAGAGGGAGGAAGGGGAGGGTGTTTGGAGTAATGGCATTTTCCTTTCCAGGTCACCATCATGTGTGACAGGGCCCTGCTCTCCTGGGGATGGCTGAACACCTGCCTGACCACGGCAAATAGTGACAGAATTCCTAGTTTTCCTTTGTATATGTGTGTGGATTTTGCTTTCCCTATTAAACTGTTTATATTTCAACCCAAAATTTTCTAGATTTTACTCTTCTAACACTCTCCCAATCCTGCTGGTGGGGGAGTGAATGAGCAGCTGCGTGGGCCTTGGCTGCTGGATGGGATTAAACCATCACACTTCTTTACTTGCTGCTTATGTACATTTTACAGTAATAGAGAACAGTCTCTGCTGTCATTAAATATGTGTAAGGGTTTCACATTCCTGGGAAATGAAGAATAAATATTGATATTTTACATCACATTATTCATAGAGTTGATATGTGGAAACTCTTTTAAAAATATTCATACCATCACATACTGTGTTTTTATTTAATCTTACAGGCACCCCAGAATTGGCTCAAATTTCAGGTCATAGTTCTGTGTCATATTAAGCTAAAATTAGATTGTAATAGGACAATGTTAATGAAGATGTTGAATATGCATTCTATACTTACATGTGTTTGTTTTCTTGTATTTTAGAGTGTGAACTAAAGTAATTCCTTCCCAAAAATATTGCCTAACTACAGATCCTTGGTCTAAAGTGTAAGAAGGTTCCATATCCTGAAGGTCCCGTGGGACAGATGTAGCAGAAAACACATATTTCTGACTAACTGTAATTTAAGAGTCTCAAAAACAGTTAAAATGAAGTTTATTCACAACAGTCAGGTTGCTGGCTCTAAAAGGAGCATTTCATTCATGAAAAAGTTTAACAAATGGTGGTTTAGAGAGTGGTGCTGGTAGATTCTTCAGCGCTTGAATACAGGGCCAGATATGTATTAGGGTTAACAGATGTCAAGTTCGTTTGTACAGGGATGTTTTACGAGCATTCCAATGACTCTGCCTAAATCTCCATTTACAACCTTTCTCTTGTGTTGAAGTGGAAGTTGAGACATCCAGAGACAAATTTATTCATAGCTATTTTCTTCTAGCAATATAAAATCCGGACAACACATTCTCAGTAACATGTAGCCCAGTTTCTACTGAAGAATCCTGGCTTGATTAGCTTTCAAAAATAAATTTCAATTATGGAAATTTTATGTTGCAGAGGAGTCTCAAAGCTCAGTGGTATAACCCTGTCTTCCACAGGTTCATAAGACACATGACTGAGCAATAAAAATTGACAGAATAATTGTAAGTTTCATAAATTGCTTGAATTCAGCTAGAAAAAAAAAAAAAATCTGTGTGTGAAATTCATTTTTAAAAATGTGACTGATAATTATTAGTAGGACCAGCAAATCAAATCAGTTGAAAGTTGTACTGTGTGCAATTAAAACTGGGAGAATCATGAAATTTCTTCAAATTTAGAAAGGAGGTGCATATCAAAAGATTATTTGGTCTTTGCACTCAAAAAAAGAGGAAGATATTGAATATAGAAGAAAAAGTAAGTTGACTAATAGAAACTCAGGTGAAGGATAAATAACATTACTTAATTCAGCTTAGTAAGGAAATTTGGGTTTTACTATCTGAGAATAAGAGATTTAGTCAGAAGCTCTCTGACTTCTGTCATTTGAATAGTCTTACAACAAATTATCAAGAATATGTAAAGGCTTAACAAATAAAAAATGAAATATGTAATCTGGGTTTATCAATCATAACATATTCAAATTAACATGGTTTTCTGGTTTTTTTTTTTAGTTAGATGAGACCTGCAGTACTTTTTGTATTTGGACAAGAGGAGAGCATCTATTTCAATTTTTTATGGAAAAAAGTAGTGTAGGTTGGATTATCCTTTAATTAAAAAGCAAAGGAAAAACAATATGAAAAGGAGATGTCAGAGGTTTTTGAAGGATCAGATATCAGTTCAGTGGTATTTCACAAGAATAATTTTTAGGACAGATTTATTTAGTATTTTTACCTAAACACAAAGGACAGGATTTGTGATGAAATAAAGTTTGAAAGTGTTGTCTACAAAAAAAATGATTAACATATACAGGAGGAACTAACCGTTGGGATGACAAGAATTTTAAGATGCAATGCAACTGGTAAACATGCAGGATTATATGTTTCAGGTTTAATAAGATAAACTTCTGTGACATTAATCTAGCAACTTATCTGTAGAAAAACAGATGAAAGGACTTTAGCACTGCTTGTTGATCACAGAATCATTTCCAGCTGCTAACTTGAGGCAGCTGTTAAAAAGGCAAAAAATATCTTAGTAAAGCAGAACAGGGATTTCCAGTGGAGGCAGGAAGACATTGATCCCACTGTGAATTTATGCCAGTTTACTCTTCTTGCAGAATGCATATACAAGTCATGTTACTCATACCCATGAAAAGAGAACTCAGAATGGAGCCAACATAGGAAAGCCAAGGAAAACACACAGAAACTTGACAGGAAGCTAAAAAATGTAACTTGTTTAATTTGGCTAAGGAAGTTAAGAAGTTACCTGATTGCTAATACCAAAGTTAATATCAAAGAAGTTAATACCAAAATTGTTAATATCTAAGAAGTATTTTTAGATATAAGTGTAACTGATAAGAAAAACTAAATGTATGGCTAACAACTGTTATCTACTACATCTTATACAGGGCTGAGAAATGCTAGGTAATATATACCTTGACAGATTATTGAGGGGAAAAATAACCCAAAAGCCAACATGTAATTCAGCTGCCCTAAAGTGGATTTGGAGAAAAGTATTTTCTTCTAGTTGGATCTACTTACTGCTTACGTACCACCTACTTACATCTAGTTCAAAAGATCATATCAAAACTGAGGCTAAGAAGTTAAATCTGAAACACTTGATCTGGATTCCTGGGCTGTGTAAATACAGTTTGGAGCTCTGAATCTGCAGACATCTCTTTATGTAAAATAGATTGGAACAGGTATTATAAAGAAAGAAAAATTTGGCTTGTCACACTCAGATTCTTATCACTGAACAGTTATGTGATATTTTTAATCATTTTTCCATCATTTTGCCACAATTTTGCTTTGTCATTCTAGCCACATTGCCACAGTGAAAGAAACAAGAGTGACATTTCTGGTGTCCAGTTTATCTGGGGTTCTGGAATTCAAGGTCCCTAAATATTAATTGTTGAAAATGCCAGACCTTGCATAAAAGTACAACAGCTCTTATGTGGTGACTATCACATCACACAGAAGTGCAAACTGGTGATGAAAAATTTAATCTGGAGTGAGATGAAAGTTCTTAATGATCAGTCAGATGTTCAGGAACAGCTTGTTGGGACTGAGAGGAGGAACAAATCTTACCACTTATGAGACAAAACTCAGTATGTTTATGAGGGGATTGTGAGATGAAGTGACTAGAATATCAAGGCACAATTTCACCCACATTTTTTCCCAGTCCTATTATTATTTTTTTTTTTTTTAAGGAAAGAAAGGATGAATTGCTTGCTGGTAAGTGTAAATTTTCATGTAGGCTTTTCTCCCACCTTCCTTTCACATGCTGTTACATTAGTCCTTATCATCACTCATTAAACTGTAGCTAATTTTACTGCTTTATTGCTTCATCACTTTATATATCAATAATCCCTTCAGTTAACTCTCTGTCCTTTCCGAAGTCCTCATCTGCCCTTACTATTTGGAGAAAATTTCTCCTATTTGGAGAAAATTAACAGTTCAAGCAGAAAAGCAAAGCCATATGAACCAGATTTGCACAAATTTGCTGAATTCAATTTTAACATTGGAAATAGGTTCAGAGAACACATCCAACCGTTGTTTTTCCACATAGCAGTAATGGATACAATTGCTAGCAACTCTTTAAAATAAGCAACTGTGTTATTACAAATCTTTATTCCTAGCTGGAATAAAGTTTAGGAAGAAAATTCAAACCCTTGGACATCATTCATATTTGTGTAATATGATTTTATAGTCCTCATTTTTGTTAAAAAGATTTCATTGTACTAAAGATAATAAAAAAAATCAGTTAAATAATTAAACACCATATTTCCTGTAGCTGGATGGACACTCTCAGCTAATCCCAAACTGAGCTCTGAATGTTTGCCTGGAGATTTTCATGTGGCGGACAGGAGGAAGAAAAAAAACCTCATTGAATTCTTTTCATCAGAGGACTTTGAAGAATTCTTAAGGGTAAGAAAATATGCCATTTAGACAGACGTTTTCCAATATTTTGATCTGGCTGCACATTCTGGTTTTCTTCTAAGAAAGAGAATAAAATCAGTTAATCTGTTCTCAACACTGAATAAAGTAGTTTTGTACTTTCCCACTTAGGGAGGAAAAATGAAAATTTAAGACTCAGCATTCTGTGACATTGCTGATAAACCTGAAAAATATATATCTGTCAGCATGTGCAACATGCATAATTTGTTCTTGAAAGGGGAAAACACCACATGTAACTTAATCAAATAACAGTCAGGAGTACTTATTCTTGAAATAATTTTTTAACTACTAATAAAGCAAAAGAATTTTTATTCCTATGAAAGCTTGTTTGGGCCTTATATTTGTTCTCCAGAAAAAAAATAAAAAGAAGGAAGAGTAAATTTTTCAACCAATTTAATTTCCCGCTAGGGAAGCCAATAAAGCTAAAGCCAATATTACAGATAGCTAGAGGAAAGAGAAAGCTATATATAGATAAGACATTGTTCATAGATAAAGCAAATACAAATAATCCAGGTTGTGCTAAAAGGTGATCTGACTTTTTTTTGTTAGATTTTTTAAGCTTCCTTATCTAAGCCTTTATGTGGTCTACTTTTACATTTGTATGCAGAGCTCTCTATCTTTTCTGGTTTTCTTCCTGGATTTTTCCCCTTTGCTGGGTTTTTTTTTTCAGTCCCTTTAAATCCAACTTAAAACATACAAAAACATGTAAGACTGAAGCAAGTTCAGGATAGTTTGAAGCTGGAAATAACTCTTTCCTGGTTTATGTTCTCTGTTGTATTTGTTATTAGTTACTTGAAATGAGCAACGTTTTTTTCCAGCACCACAACTTGTTAAAGCTTTTCTGTAGTCATATTTCTCACTGTTAGGGTTAATTCATTAGATTTGATCTGACTCCCTGCATGTAAACAGCATGAACATTTTTTGGTCCATTGCTCTGCCTTTTTAGGAAGAAAATGAAAACTAGTTATTACATTCTAATGTCTAATAAAAGCTATTTAGAGCTAAATGCATACGTATGCAGGATTCTCTTTTTTGTACCTTGATACTGTTCAATTTCTCATGTGAGTATACAGTATAGATGAGTATAGAACTTGCCTTAAAAATGTAGCCTCTATTTACCTAAGTTATATTGTCATAGTTTATAACATAATATTCTTCATGAAAGCTGCAGTAGAATATGTGCCTCACAACTGAAATGATTATTCAGCCAGATAAATATACAGTGGATACAATAAAACACGATTTTCAATATTTTTTATAAAACTGAAAAGTGAATCAGAATCTATTACATAAGTCAGGGGATTGGGGGTGGGTGGGGTGGAATTAGCAGCTGAGTTACATTTAACTAAAACAAACAAACAGAAGAGTTAAAATAGCAAATCAAGGTCATATGCATACATCTCATACAGGTACTACACCAAAAAATTTGTTACAACTATTCAGTCATTTATCATTCACTTTCATATGGAAATCATTATCTGCACAGTTTCAAAATTATTATGATGCTGTGTTTCTTGATCAGTTATAAAAATAGTAATCAAAACAAAGTCAACACATCCATGAGACTCAAAGGTCGACTAGAAATTCAGCTGCTTTTTAACACAGTGGTGCTCCTTGATACTAAGAAGTATCTTTTCAGAGAAGATTAGTGATGAACATGCAGTCAGTTTGGATCCATGAGCTAATGGTTACTAAGTTCTTTAGAGAAATCCAGTTGATTACTGAATATTTAACCATGTGTCAGTGTCTTCTGAAATGCTGACCCAACTTGCTTATGTTGAAAACTTAGTCTTTAGTACAAGAGATGTCTTTTAGCCTTCAAAATGGTCAATAGCTGTACATGTAGTCCAGTAATTTTGTAAGCTTGAAATGTGTGAACCTGAGAGATGTGGTTGCACAGGAAGACACATTTAGGCAAGCAGTTTTACAGTCATTGAGATACATCTCAATAACAGATAAGGAATTCCTTAGCTGCACTTGAATAATTTTGGAAGTTCTCTAGAAGGGTCTTCATGAAAGTCAGGCCATGCATTCCTTCTTGTAAGAGATCCTTCTTCTTTGTATTCTTTGTAACAGATCCTTCTTCTAGGAAAGGAAGGATTCATTCACTCTGACTTAGCTTTGTCAGATAGAGTGCCAAATTACAAATAGAATGGACAGCAAAAAGTGTCTATGGGAGAAGCTTGAAATAAAACTTTTCACTTCATTGTCTGACTATGAGTGCAGCAGAAACTTAGGCAAAGAAGAAATCTTATGAAAATGTTATCAAAAATATTTAAATCATTCAAGGATATTTGGGTATATTCATAAAGGCTGTTAAGTCTAGATCAGAAGACTTGTCACAAGATCTACCTTACCCTGTGTTCACACCATTCAAATCCATTCCTAGACTAAATCCAAACCCAACCAAACCAAACCAAAAAAAAAAAAAAAAAAAAAAACCAAAAAACCAAAAAAAACATAAAAAGGCAGTGAAGCTGTCTACTAACTACTAAACAACTGAACAGTTGCTTAATTTGTGAAGGAAATGATTCAGCAGGATGAAGGGAAGAGCAGACAGAAAAAATAAAATTTGAACTAAAAAGTGACACTCAAAAATGTAATTTTTTTTTTTTTATTGTAGAATACCTGAGTATTTACTGACACATTCAGGTAAAAGGTTTTAGGAAACTCTTACATAATATGATCTATGCAATTTAGTTACAAAACTTGCCAGAGTGGTGGAAAATGCAAGAGTCAGATAAGTATTACTAAATATATAATACATTGAACTTGGTAACTAAGGAGATTTTTTTAATAACCCCTTTCATGGTGTTGATGCAAAATTTATTTCTTTATAATTCTCATTGAAAATTTCATAAGAGATAGGAAGGAGCTTTCCTCTAATGACCATGAAATACTTGATTTTTTATTGAAGTAGAAAAAGGGAAAAGCAACAGGAATATGTTGTTCCTTGTCTGCTGCTGTGGACCTGAAATTGGGATTTCCAACATTATTACCTATAGCACTAGCACAATTAGTTTTATCTCTGTTTTGATGTTTCAAAGTAGTACCCTTGTTTCACATTCAAAACCCATTAGTCATATTTCACAAAATATTCTCTGGATCAAATTCAAATGAAACTAGAAATTAATATTTTTTGCCTGCACAGACAATTTCTCTCTGTTCAAAGATCATAAATGGAAGAGGAGATTGTCTGATCAGACTATATCACTTATTACAGAAATCCTGTTGAAACTTTTGATTTCTTACATGATACAGGAGCTTAAGAGCCCAATTCCCCCTCTGCTTCCCCTGAAACAAGGTCAGTATCTCTGTATTACACACCTTTTCCTCTTTTCCCTTTTTTCCTTCTTCATTTTTCTTCTCCTTATTGCAGGAGACACAAGAAGCTAGCATTCAAGTACTCATATATCAAACTGATGCCTCAATTTCTGCAGCATGTTTGCACAGCATTTATGATCTTTTCAGAGTTTAATCTAAAGTGTTACGTTCTCAGGGAAGGGTGCTTTGAACCATGAAAGAAAGGTCTAGATACTTGGAATGGCCAGGTGATTTGACTGCTTTCTTGAAATCGACCATCTACACCAGTTGAAAGGTAAATGTGACCCATAGACACTCTCCGAAAAAAAATGAGCATAGTATTGATTTCAATAATTTAAGGCGACTAGAAGTTATGTGAGTGCACTGTGATTTTCTGCACTGGAGAAGATTAGTGCAGCCCTCACATTGCTATAAATGATAACATTTCTGGTGATTTCAGGGTATTTGCTTGAACCAATACATTCTCACTGAAATAACACAAATGAATCTGTACCTTTGTTGGTGTTTTTTTTCAGAGATCTGTTATCATTTCTGTTGTTGGGCACCTGATATAATTAGGTACTACTGCACAGTACCTATAAAATTTAGGCTCACATCAGTGTTATGGCAAACAAAACATAGTGAAATCCAAATTAGATCAAATGACAGAATTTTGAAAAATCCAACTAAAACAGAGTAAACCCCAAAGCTCCAACAAAACAAGTTCTCACAGAAATGATGACTTCTAGGAAAAAAAATGAAATACAGTGAGAGAAGATGTATTAAAAAAACCCCAATAAAACAATTCTTATTGGCTTTGAATTCAGTTCCTTTGTCCCTTTGAAATTCCCAGCCATAATAAATGAATAACACACAGTCCTTTTGAAATTCAGAATATCCAGAAATTTCTTGTGCAGTGCCATTACATTTGTGTGAAAGATACTCTTGAGAACTGCTGAACCGCTGCTGAAATGCTTCCATTGTGTTATCTACATCCACTTATGCTCTTCTGAACTATCTGGAATCTGCTTTACTGATATAAAATATATCTTTTAAAGAGAGTTTGCAGAGACTAGAGATAAAAACCTCACAAAATCTCAATGCCATTCTGCGTTTAAAGGGGGAAAACACAGTTATTCAAAGTTTTTTATCACATTATGTTGTTCTCAGCTTATATAGACAGATTTATTGAATAAAGAACAACAAGTAAATGAAATTTCTTTTGTGGAAAAAATTATCCTAAAAATATGAAAATTCAAAAGTCAGGACTTTACTAGACAGCTTCCTTTCTTTGCACCTAGTCTTTCAAGTTATAGAAACACTGGATTAAGTAAAAGTCAATATAGATTAAATAAACCCCATATTTATGTAGACTATTAAAAAGAAAAAAAAGCATATTAATGTACTTCAACTTTCTCTCTTCAGATGGAGCTTTTAATCTATAGAAATACCAATATTTTAATGATGGAGTCATTAGCTGAGTTACTTCACTGATGTAATTCCACTAGTGGCAACTCTTTCCACAATAATGTTGAGAACAGACAAATATCTGATGAAAAAGTCACAAGCAAGCAACAGTACTCTCCATTTCAAAAGTGTAGCCGATCAACCCAACAAACTAAAAATGTTAAAAAGAAGCCAGGCAAAGAAGCCTTCATTTGTCACGGATGAAAGAATGTCTCAATTAGTTTAGTGTGGATTTTTGTTTGCCAGTTGTACAAAACTGTATGTGTTTCCTGAGAACATTTGTTTTCCTACTGAAGAGCCTTACTTCCCAAATGATAGACTACAGAATCAGTGTTTTGGAAATTGTTAGATGGAGCAGAGACTGCAAATTCATCAAAACTAAAGTGTTTGCAGGAGACAGTTCAGTTTTCACAAAGTTATGACAGAAAGGAGGCAGGTTTCCAACAGTAATCCACAATGCTAGCTCACCCAACTGCCTTTTATGAAGGCTGTTGGTGGACTTCCAGGCTACCAACTCTTCAGTAGTCCACATGGCAAGCTGTTGAGCTGTGAGTCCTGGCTGTCAGGTTGCTCTGTCTAGCCAAGGCTTCAAGGCTCTTGGCTTCTTCTCAGCTTGCCTGGTGGAGAGTTGAGAACCTCCTCCAAACTTGCATTTCCAAGTACCCAGCTGCTCAGCAGACAAAGCTATGGGCTATGATCTGGGTCTGCCTTTCCAGGTGTAGACCCAGATACTTTAAAACTTCTAGGATCCTTAGCATCTCAGCCAGAGAAGTTTTCTGTACTGGGTTTCCATGGCCAGGTTTGGATAGTGGGGGTGTTACGGGGTGGCTTCTGTGAGGATGTGGCAGAAGCTTCCTATATGTCCAGCAGAGCCAATCTCTGGTGGCCCCAAAGATGGATGTGCCTCTGGTCAAGGCTGGGTCAATTAGAAATGGTGGTAAAGCCTCAGTGATAACATAATTAAGAAGGAAAAAGAAAGAAAAGTTATTGTGCAGGTGTAATTGTGGCCAGAGAAGAGTGCAGTGAGAGCATGTGAGAGGAAGGAGGGGCAGGAGCTGAGATTGCTCTGCAGCCTGTGGTGAGGACCATGGTAAAGAATCTGTGTCCCTGCAGCCCATGGAGGACCACAGGACTGCACAGATCCACCTGCAGCACATGAAGCAGACTCGTGCATGCCCAAAAGAGGGCTGTGAAGACATGGGAAACACTTGTTGGGTCAGGGCCCTGGAAAGGACCTGCAGACCTGTAGATAGAGGAGCCTGGAGAAGATGGATGTTTTAAACATCACAAAACACCAAAGACATAAAACTGCTTATTGTCACAGGTATATAACTCAGTATTCCCAGAAATATCTTTCTTGATATTTTCCATTGTCTGAACAATACCTTATGACACAACTCTAAGGGACATTGAAATATCAAGATTGTATTTAAGGTTTTAAAGAAACCAGCTTCTCTAATCAACAGCATACTCTTGCTCTGTAAATTAGTTTTGCAGTACCAGTCTTTGCCTTAATGATAAAAGACAAAGAAAAAAAAAAGAAAATAAATCAACTTGTGTTCTGTAGTTTCATTAGAATCTTGGCTTTTCTTTTTTAAAACTTAAATTAATACTCCCATTCTTTGGTGTCTTCAGAGGAGTATCAGGTGATGACATGAAAGCTCCTTTAAAGCAAATTTGTTTCATGTTTTTTTTCAATTAAAGAACCTGCACTCTGTGAAAGCTACATCTGTCTGTTAAGGTAAAAAATAATTTGTCCCTCAAAGCTATACAACAGAAGAAGACAAAAAAGCCCCTCTGATCATTTCCAATTGAATCACTGGAAAAAAGTCAAAGGGAAAGGAGATGCTATATTTCTCAAGTAATGTATGCATGCAGATTTTTCTTCCTGTACCTCATTCTACCACACGATCATATAGTTTCTCAGATAGCACTTCAAATCGGTTCTCATTCTGTTCTTCAGCCTACTACATTTTTAAGAAAAATCTTTATTAGGACCTTCTAATAATCTTTTTCCCTATTTGACTCCTTTACTTCCGACTCCTTTACTTCCTTTTACAATGTGATCTCAAATTAGGAATTACAATGGAATCCCAAATATACCTTTCAAAATAATATATTGACTCAGCACATTCAGACCTGTTAGAAAGCTTTCTCTTGTTTTCTTTTTTTGATTTTAAATGACATTTTTTCCCCTATAATTTTTTTTACTTTTTGAAGGTATTATAGTTTGAGGTTTTAGGATTGCCTCCTAGTTGGATTACCAGTATTCTTGTAACACTAAAGCATTACAAATACCTAGTTCTCCTGAATAAGAAATGTTAAAACAGAAAACTGAGTGACTATAAAATCCAGCTGTTTTTTGTTTATCTTGCATGGCAGTAGCACCATTTTCAAAACAATGAGACAGACCTCTTGCCTGGACTACCTCTAGTGCTGTTGCCATCCCTGAGAATTAGAGCAATGCTTATGTTCTCATTCACTTTTTCCACTTTATCTGTTTCCACGTCTCAATTCTATCAGTGAGCTATGGTTAAAAAAATGATCTGAGGAATTTTCAGTGAAGTGTTAACTACACTGTACAGTAAGAAAGAATGTGAGAGAGATCTTTGGCTGCTGTGTCAAACTCTTAAAACCAGAGGACCCCAAAACTGAGGTCAGCTTTAAACCCTTATTTGTTTGAGCCAGAACATTATCTAATCTTACAGAGCCAGTTACCCTTAGAAATTATCAAGGTTTAATATTACAGAGTTTAATAACTCACTGTATTATCTGACTTATTGAACTAATCTGTGGACCTTGCATTGTCTTGACTTGCTTTGTTGAGCAAGCTAGCCCATGACAGAATGAAAGAATGAAATATTTTATTAGGGAAAGCAATCCTTTTACATTTTTCTCATGTAAAGTACAGAGTTCTTTTACTTCTACCCCAATCATAATGACTCTGCAAAAAGGAATAGCATTGGAACTCCGTGTTTTTCATTTCTACTCTAGATATGATGAGAGGTGAACTGAAGTCTACAAAAATATTGCAAAAATATGGGTACCACGGTTGTTAGCTTCTTTTTATCTCCAGCTATGAAAGAAGCATAGTGGGGGAAGGAAAGGATTTGGAAGACAAAACAAATTAGAAGATACCTAAAATTCATTTCAGGTGATTCTCTGCAGCAAAAAGCAAAACAGTCACAGCTTGATTGTAAGGAGAGGTAGACGCAGCTAAGCCATGGAAAATAGTTAAGACCATAAACCCCTGCCAGGCCAGAGGGTTCACTTGCTCAGGCTTGCATATGGGGAAGTTTCAACTGATCTCAGTTATCAACAGCTGGGGAAATAGGGACTTCGAGAGACTTATCAATGATTGCTGCCTTTCTGGGTAAAGAGAGTAAACCATGAATTAATCACAAGGCATAACTTCTACTCTATTAATTAGGTAATAGAAAATTTTTATTCAACATTCATTATTATACTATTCTCATATATCAAGAAAAATTCTTTAGCACCCCTGATTATGCTTCTTTGTTTAACACTTTGTTAAATCAAAAGCCAGATTTCTGTTAAAAAAATTCCATCTTCATGATTATACAATTAAACATCTGGAGAACTGTATCAAGACTTTTCAAAACATCTTAATATTATTCTTTTTCTTAGTAAGCAAAAATGTAATACAGAAAAAACCTTCATAAGTATGATTTGTAACATAATCAATTTTAAATTAAAAAATTTTAGGAAGATAATTTATGAGCATTCTTTGCTGCACTGTTTCTTCAAAATAGAAGGCTAACAAAATATTTATATTTGCTCAGTTTAACACACACATGCAATAGCTTAGGTCTTTCTGTTTTCTTTTGGCTTGAAATGGCTTCCGAGCCTTCATACTCTGTCTAAAACGTAAAATTTATCAACTGGATTTTTCAGAGCTTAAATTAAAATATGCTGGCTTAGTTTTTAGAAACCATGTGAACAAATAACCCTTGTGAGAATATTCAAACTTAAAAGCATTAACTCTTGAAGACAATATTGTTCAGATTGATTGACTGACATCAGTATAATTCATTAGTGGCAATGTTTTGTGCCCAACATTATATTGTAATAGCTTGTCTAAATATGTTGCCAGAAGATAAGACCATGATATATTCTCCCACCTAGTAAAAAAAACCCCAGTACTTCATCATTTTCACTACCTCTTTGTGGGTTTCCTGTGGACTGCTGCCTTCCTATCCTCTGTTATTACCGAAATACTAAGCAAACAAATAAGGAGTGACAGCATGTCAAAGAACAACAGAGAAGAAGAATGCAGGTGATAGATTTTATCATTTTCTGCTTCTCAGCAAATGATTAAAAAAAGGCAAAATTTAATCAGATTTTCTTACTTTAACTGAAGGCAGTTTTTAATACTACCATTACCATTATTAATAATACTTTGTTAATTTACTTGCTTGTCTATAAGATTCAGAAGTGTTTTGTGGATTGTTGGTGCAACATATCTGTGAAATATTTGTCCCACTTGTTATTTAAATTTGTGATTATTTCTTGCATTGTGTAGGAAAACTTGTATGGATGTAAAGGTTGCAATCTTCTGAGTTTCAATTTTATAAATTGGTATAGGTCTAAAAAAATCTGAAATCTTTCAAACATTCATGGAAGAATTGTGCACTGAAGAGAAAATGTATCTAGCTTAACTTTAAACACCTATGATGTATACATCCAGAGCTAATCAGAGAGGCTGGTTTTGTTGAAAAAGAGAAATTAATGCACTTTTTGTGGTGTGATTAATCTAATCTATTTTAGCTATTTACTTTGTAATGAGATTAATTTGTTATTCTGATTCATCTGCATTTACAGTAAAGGGAACCACAGACGACCAGCTAAGCTCTAAAGTCATCTCTGCTTTACATCAGATGTTTTACATACAAAATTCTGCATCTTTTCTACAATCCTCCTATACTCACCATTTTTGATCAGATATGTAACCTGTTTTACTACAGCTAAGGTTTCATTTGCAGCATCTAATCTCCTAGAATCCAAACCACAGTCTTCCTAGCTCAAAATGAACATTGTTTACTCTTGAACTTTTAACAGCACTCATGTCTATGTGGCAGTAACACATCCAGGATACTCAGAGCCCACAGATTCCATACATTTTCTCCTGTCTTTGTGTTTGGACTATTTCGGGCTACCATGTGAAAAGACAGAGAGGAACAGTGAGATTAAAGTTTTTCCATACTTGTTTTTATTGGCATATTTGTCAACCATAAATCTCCCAAATTTACCTTTAGCTACTAACTTCTGTGGGATAAAATCATTATATTTCCTTTTTAATTTCATACTGAACATCATACAAAACTCACTCTGAATATCCACGTATCTTATGTGCAATGAGTCATTTTTCTTTGCAACAAAGCTGGTGGCTGCCTCTTCAGAGACTAGAAAATGAAACTTAGTTATCATAGTGTTTGTGCTGCCTTCATGACTCTGACTCATCAGCTGGCATTATCCAGTAGTGAGTGCTGCGGGAGTTAAAAGATAAATGGAGAATAAAATAATGGAGGAAACCAGAATAAAATGCAAATTGAAGATTATATTTCATGGGAAGTTAATTTCACAGGACTGGAAATGGCTCTATGCTCTAAATCTGTAATAACAACTTTAAAGCCATATGGTGTGTTGAATCTGTACCTCTCACATATTGCATTAGAGCTGAAATTTGAGATACTGAAGGCTTGAAATTTTCCCTTTTAAAAAGTCAACATACTTCCTTATAGTTATATTATCAGGGCTCACAAAAGGCTGAGTTATCTGTATCCTTCTGGAATACAGGGACTTGTACATTTTTTGATCCCTGAATATAATTCTTAAATAGTCAGTAAGAGTTTATAAAGTTTTTCTTCTTTTATGACTAGAAAATACCCAGAGAATAAGATCTCTGCCATTGCCTTAGTAAAGTCATAAAATGATGAACAAATAAAACCAGGTCATTGAAAATCATCCATAACAGGAAAAAAAAAAATCAACCCAAAAAACCCCTAAAACAACCACAACAAAAAACATAGTAAAAAAGGGGTTAAGAAAAGAGGGAAAGAGATATACAGTGTGAGATACTTTGACTCCTCTAAGAAGTCATGAGTAAGAGGAAAGAGAAGGAAGATAAAAATAGTGTCAAGTAGTTATGGAAAACCACAAAGTAATCACAACAGGGTGCCTTGATAATGCCTTGCAATATTTTCACTGTGATGTTGTATCAATACAAGAGTACATAAGGTCATGTCAGGGTGACATATTGCAAATATTTTGTCATTCTCTGTGACTATTAATTGACTTAATCATCTCTTCAGCTCTTCGCTGTTGTATATCATTCAGTAAGGCTTCAAAGCACTGAATGTCTTCTAATATCCTTTAAAATGTCACACTTTGTGTGCTCAATTATTTTTCAGATCACTCTTTAGAGAACTAGTTCTGGAATGAATTACCTTGATGCTTGGGGAAAAAAAAAATGCAGTTCATTTCTTATTTTATAAAGGCATGGACACATGAAAAATTAGGCAAGAATTGATAGAGCAGGGAAAAAGTGCTTGAATGGAGTTTTAAAAATTTTTTGTCTCGAGGGGCAGCTCTAGGTTAATTAGAGACATTTGTTAGAAAAAATAAAATTAATGGCATTAAACATAACACATTCTTTTTAAATCTCTTATACTTGTTTTAATTTAAATTAATGGCCCTAGGAGAAAAAAAATATTCTTGTGAAGCCCATGAAGCAAAGCCCTCATGATCAAATTTATCCATGAGAATTATTTGTATCCCATGAGCATTTAGAAATCAAGAAGCATTTCATTTCTTTTGACAAAATAAAGTGACAAGGGTCTAAGTGGTGACAGATAATGGAGCCATATGCTCAGCAGAGTAAGAATAACTCAGGCAGAGTATTTCCTGCCAATGACTTACCCATTCTCATTTGCAATGATCTTGGTGGGAAACAGAAGCTGAGTAACATCCAAACTAACAGATGTCTCTCCAGAAGTGGTCTTTTCTATACTTAGTAGTTCTACAGTTCAGAGCACAGTAATCCCTCTGCATCACAAACAAAAGTGGCACCTAATCCCCTTTCTTTGCATGGATACAACCCGTAAATACTCTTTTGTCACTAACCAATAAGCCTCTTCAAAATTACATATCATTACTATTCCAGCTTCAGAAAGAGAGGAAGATTTAGCATTTCGTTGTCTGCAAATTACCTGCTTAAAACAGTTCTTTGCTGACATTTTCCCTTCCTAGCAGAAGACATAACATAGCCATTGCTTCCATAAAATAGGTCTCACTGATGCAAATGATATCAAGACCGAGTTTTCTATTTTTACAACAGCAGAGCTTTCTAAATTGATACTTAGGCCCCTGAAAAAAAAAAAATCCCATCTTTCCAAATTTTTAAGAAGCAAAATCAAAGTTATTATTTAAGAAGTTATTAAGTAGTATGGACAATATGGCTTAGATAACAGATGTACAGTTAAGTGTTAATAGAAATTGTTAGAGCTATTTATAATAGTTAGGTTAATAATTTTTGTTGTAATACAAAAATAGGTTCCTTGGCTGAGAAGATAGTGTGCTTTCTAATGACCTGATGACCAGATGAATTCCACAAGGAGACAAAGTGTAACCATCATGACAGTTTAAGGGTGTGTGTATGTATGTATATATATATATATATAGTGCAGAAATAGCTTCCTTTGAGTTAGACAATATGTTACATGGCTAGAATACTGGTTTTTACATATGGAGAAAATAAAAGAAGAAAGAAATTAAGAAATTAAGTTTTTGGGATCCATTCACATACATTCTATCACAAACTTGATATCTATTTTGTTTTTATAACCATTAAAATGACAAATTATAATAAATACAAATTTAAAGTAGAAAATCCTTAGCAGGAAAACCTACAGTGTGAATTACAATGAAAAATTCAATCAGCTATGCTTATCTTTCAGTGTAGGTTCCTAAATCCTTTTAACAATAATGAAAGTGTTGTACATATATAACTGGGAGAATTCAAACCTTATAATTTGTTGATGACTTTTTTTATAGTCTTCAATATTTCTGTAAATTTTATTGGGGATGTATAATTATAAAAGCAATTTTCTTTTCAGTAGTAAATAGTCCAGTGAAACAATCCTCTTACATTATGTTGCATTATTATTAGAATAGAAATGCAGCAAATCCAGGCCTGTAATCTGCCAATGTTGGCTTTAAATATGACTGAAACTGACAAGATATATTTAATTAACTAACTTGCTGTGGATGTTTTATTTTTTCCCCTTTATTGTCCCTTTATTTTTACTTATCTGAGAAACAGGATTTTGCTTTGGTTTATATACAAGAAGCTGGGGCAAATAATTATCAAATTTTCTTTAAGCAGATTCTGAATTCATTCAACTATGATACATGATTAAGTGTGTACTTTTCCAAATAATCTTCCATATTTTATGTCACAGCAACTATGACTTTATTTCATGTGGTAATTAATAGTAATAGGAGCTCCTGTTAGACAGAAACCATATTTTGAATGCAGAAATAGAAAATCTGTAAATTGCCTTGTCAAGACTCATAAATCATCTGCCATCCAAAGCGTGTAGCTCATGTGCACTATTCTCCCTTTGTGCTTTGAAACACACTTCATGTTCCCTAAAAAAAAGAAAAAAACCATTAGATATAACATCCATTTATGGAGTAGATAAAAATTACTTGAAGAAGTCATGGACAATAAAACACCAGACATAAACAAGGACAAGGGAAACTGCAGCTGACTGAACTGGTCTACTGTCAGGTTTAGCATCAACATACCAGGAGCTCAAGAGAATTTTCACTGACTGTACAATGAACTTTGTCACCATTTAACCTTTGTGTGTAACACACACCTAATTACGTTTGTATGTCACTATTTTAATTGCACACCAAGTCCACCATTCTGACAGGAGGAAATTATTGGAATGTGAGAATGTGCGAAGGGCATGCTCATTTATTCTGGAAGAAACCCTTCACCACAAGCTTTCAAAGACATAACATAACTCACTGTGCCAATTATCAGCCCATCCTGGATCTCTTTCATAAAAGGAGAACATTCAAGATAAAGTTGTCCTCAACTGGGCTTTGGCAATGACTAGAGCACAGTTAAGACTGAATGCCAATTAGGAAAAGCATTGCCACTGAGTGTGAAAACAGTTTACATTTTGATCATTCCATATTATTCTAATTTCAATATAAAGCTGCATCATATAAAAATATTAGCAATTAACATTTACTCTGTGCAGAATACCTGGCTGCAGGAATGACAGACAGTGAAGACCAAAGCTTTAGGGGAATATTTTGGCACAAGTACTCAGGTGGCATCTGATTTTTACGTCAGACCAGTGAAAATGTGAATTAACAACACAGAAATTGTATGATAATGTAAAACAAAAAAACAACTGCCAGTAAAAGAACAATGAGATGCCAGAGCAGCACCTCAGCCCAATTTCTTTAGGAACTGAATCTTATGCTTGTTGTTTGTGTATGCGTCAGTTATTAGGACATCAAGCTATCTCATCCACCCTCTCTTAGCATTCCCTTGCCAGCATTAGGGAGAGCAAGCCAGGTGCCTGAGCCAAAGGGTGAAATCAGATGCAAATGTCAAAGAAATTATAGATTTTTTGTTCTGCTCTAAACAGAACTCCACTGGATTTGTGCAGGGCTGCTCAACAAGAACACCTTATAATCTTAATCACATAATTTACTATTTTCTTCTCCCAAGTTCACCCTGCTTGTCTCCTTCATTCCCTCTGAAATAATGACCAACCTCTATTTCACTTTTCCCCATTTGCCACAGTTTTATTGACTTTATATCTTGATTTTCTATTTACCATACAGTTGCTCACATAAGCTTTATGCTCAAAAACAAAGATAAAGAATCTGTACAGGTTTTCTGAATTGATTCACTGAATGTACTTAGGACAAGAACCAATAAACACCTGGTCCTTAGGGACGCAACTGCAGTTACAGATTACCTTTTAAAGAACCGAGTGCAGCTGGGCCCAAAACACATGACAAATGATGTGGTTTGTAGGAGGGGTTAGCAATCAAGTAAAAAAGGCAACTGTCTTACAAGCTTAGTTTTGGGTATTGAGCATATGGTGCTGAGCTGACTGGAGTAGAGGGAGGTCTACAGTTGCAGGAGGGAAGTTGCAGAGTCCACCTGCTCACTAAGAAATTTTTGCTGCTATAAGACAGATCACCATTCCCTCTGAGGGAGGTTGTCTTTAGAAAGGACTCACATTTCCCTCCGTCTGCTATCCAGAAGAGGCTTGAGAAAGACAAGATGGTATAGATAAGACTGCAATGATGCGTTTTCTTGGTCTGAGCAGGAATAAATCCTCAGTGTAATTTTGTTTATAGAGTAACTGCAGGTCATCTGTTATGAATCACATAACTTGAGCTCTTCTCTGGTTAAACAGGTAGTACTATGTAGCAGTATAAGACTTCTGCTCTTAAGAGAGATAACTATAAAGTGATTCATCCCATTCTAAAATGAATTTCTGAAATCAGAAACATTAATAATTCTGTGGAAGCTCGTTTGTCTCTTAACAGAGCCTTAGGTTAGATGCCTATTTATTTAGCTAAAGTTTGTTAAGAGGAAACTCACCGAAAAAGTGTTTTCTTTATATCAGTGCAACTGTGTTAATACCAGAACTTCATAGTCTGACAATTCCTAAGACATAGGTAAGCATAAACTTATATATGAATTTGAAAGACAGAGACTGTCAAAAGGAGTGATTAAAAGAAGGCAATTATATGGGAAGAGATAAAAGATAAAAAACCGTAAATAATAGAAAATAACTTCTTGCGTGAAAAAGGTTGTGCTTAATACTTACAACAAAAATTAAGTTACCCTTTAGTGACTTGCTTGATAAGAAAATAACATTTTTTGAAGTGATAAAACTAAGGTGTTAAGTAGCTTACTTTTTGGTTGCAAAATAGAAAATAAGCTTATATCAATACTCTTTACAAAACAAAAATATTCATTATTTATGTCAGATGAGGTTTAGCTGCTTTCCTCATACTAGATAGTCATTCGTATTTCATGAATGATTGCATTATAGTCTTCATATTGGCTGATTCTGTCACTGCATTATACATATTAAAATACATCTTAGTGTTTATTGACCACAATGGATTAAGTCATCATCACTCCGTGGTGTTGTCATAGATCAGCAGATCTAGAGGATTTAGTTTATCTGTGGAAAAGATTCCATTGGGAACATCTGGATTACAATGAGATTTTAAATCTCATTTTGTAACTGAGTGTTGAAAGCTAGAAGCATTTAAGGCTTTTTTTTTCTGGTTTTGAATTATTTCTTAATTGCTATTGAACATATTTTCATTACTGTATTCTCTTTGTAATGGAAAAAAAATCTCTGAAAAATTTTTAACTTTCACCCTTATTTAGACAGAAAGTATGTTTAAAGCATTTGTCATTTTCTATAAAATATGAGTTTCCCATATTTTAGTGAGAGCCAAGTAAGATATAAATACTACCTTCTTATATTTATTTTCAAATGATGATTTTTACTTTTTCTGAGAAACAGCGGATCATGTGAGAGGACATAACTGTCATTGCTGATTCTAGTTTTCAAGTTCTTTGGCTTAAAACACAGAGACTAATATGTTTATCATAGTAGAAGCACATAGTTTTTAATAATGTTGATAACATAATAAATTTTCTTAGATTATACTTGCTTGTTGTCATTGGAGATATTTTAAGTTGTACTGTTGTCAGTACTTATTTTAGCATAATAAGAATATAAAAGAATACTTGCAATCTGCAATGGGGTGATTTACCTTTCTAAGCCCTGCTTTATGTTAGCTGTAAATGTGTAGACATTTATTGCACCAGATTTCTTTTCCCTTGAAAAGTCTGTCTTAGAAGCTCATATTCATATTGGCTGCAAATAACACTGTCAAGGGTGTCTCTTATTTATTGGTATCTGCAGGGGCATTTCTCTTGACACAACCACATGGTGAAATGGCATCTATTTTTCAAAATAGGATGTTACCACTTGGTTTTAGTTATCCTAATTGGAACTTTAGGAAGAAAGGGAATTAAAATATTGAATGACCATGGTATAAGAAGAAGGATGTATAAGTTCTTTCTTTTCTGTTGTATTTTATCACGTAAATTTGTTTTGCGTGCACAGAGCATTGTGTGGAATTTATATTATAAATATACTACTGTTATTATTTCTTGCACTCCAGATCTGGAGTTTATTGCAACATGACAATAAGATGACAGCAACAAAAGCCTAATATTGTTTTTGCTGCTGTGCTTAAAAACTCTGGTCATGAATAAGGATGTATCAACAGAGACTGAATCTGCATTGAATTAATATTGTTGAGCTTAAGGTGCTCAAATGGGGCTAGACTAGATTAGCAGTGAAATACTGATATTTAAGAGTCTACATAGCAGAAAGCAATGGACAATCTGTGCAACTCCATGCATCTAAGATCTATTTGAATTATGAGATCCATCTGAATAGTCTATATAAAACTCTATGAACTATGTACATAAGCATTTACAGGGTTATTGATCTTATGCTCAAGCATCAATAAGCCATGAATATCCCACTTTGCATAAGGCTTGTGCCCATGAGAAAAATTCTGTTGATCATTTGGCTGGGTTGATGCAACCTTCTCTGTAGAGACACTTTTATTCTCATTTTATTAAATTTATTGACATTGGAAATTACTTTTCTTAATTAAAATCAATATTAGGAATTCTTTAGCAAAATGAACAGTTATTATGCCTATGGTGTTGCAATGAATACGATTTTGAAGTACAAAGGAGGTCAATCTTTTTTAGATAAGTATAGAGTGTCAATTTACAGATTCAGAAAATATGGTACAAAAAGAAAAATGTTTCTAAATTGTGTTTGAATGGCCAAATTTTGGTAGTGTGGAGGCTACAAGGGTGGTTTCTGTGAGAAGCTGCCAGGAGCTTCCCCCATGTCCAACATAAACAATGCCAGCCAGCTCCAAGACAGACCTGCCTCTGGGCAAGGTTAAGCTCATCGTTGATGGTGGTAGCACCTCTGAGATAACATGTCTGAGAAGGGGAAAAAACCCCAGTGCAATGGCAACAATGACTGCAGCCAGAGGAGAGAGTGAGAATGGATGAGTGAGAGAGAAACGGCTCTGGAGACAGCAAGGTCAGTGAAGAGAGGGAGATTTGTCACCACCACACTGCAGGCGGTGGTGCAGACCATGGTGAGGCAGCTGTGCCCCTGCAGCCCATGGAGGTCCATGAAGGAGAAGAGATTGCCCCTGCAGCCCATGGAGGTCCATGAAGGAGAAGAGATTCCCCCTGCAGCATGTGGAGAACCCCATGCCGGAACAGGTGGACACCCAAAGGAGGCTGTGACCCTGTGGGAAGCTGATGCTGGAGCAGGGTCAAGGCAGGACCTCTGGACCCAAGGAGAGAGGGGCCCATGCTGGGGCAGAACTTGTGACCTTGTGGGGACCCACACTGGAACAGTATGTAAAGAACTGTAGTCCATGGGAAGAATTCACATGGGAGAAGTTCATGGAGACCTGTCTCCTGCAGGAGGGACACCACGCTGGGGCAGGGGGAGAGTTTGAGGAGTCTTTCCCCTAAGAAGGAAGGAGCAGAAGAGAACATGTGATGAACTGACCTCAGACTATATTTCCCACCCTCCTCTGCCACTGGGGAAGTGACAGAGAAATCAGGA
The DNA here is from genome assembly GCF_017639235.1 of Corvus kubaryi. Taxonomy (NCBI): domain Eukaryota; kingdom Metazoa; phylum Chordata; class Aves; order Passeriformes; family Corvidae; genus Corvus; species Corvus kubaryi. The sequence goes on along the minus strand of NW_024580671.1, from coordinate 22,644,746 downwards.
GTGAAGCTCAGCCTGGGAAGAAGGGAGAGGTAGAGGAAAGCTGGTTTAATTATTTTTCTTTACCCTACTCTGATTTGATTGTCAATAAATTACACTGATTTCCCCAAGCTGAGCCCATTTTTCCCATGGTGGTAATTGGTCAGTCCTGATCTCAACCCACAAGCCTTTTATTTTTTCTTCTCTCCCCCGTCCAGCTGACAAAGAGCAGCTTTGGTGGGTGCCTGGCATTCAGGGAGGGCCAAGCAAACAGTTTCTCTGCACAAATCTGTGGATTTGTTTTCCTGTGCCTGCTGAAATGCAGACCCAGAGTACTCAGTAAAAACAAAGATGTAATTGTAAATTTTCCGCTATAATGAAAAGTGCATAGGTGGTAAAAGATTATTGGGGAAAAAAACAATGACTAATAAAATGCAGATAAACCAAAGCAACCAAACCAGTGTTACCCCACCACCTTTCCTTATTTAGTTCCCTTTTACATTTGCTTAAGCTTTCCTTTTTTAATCTTCATTAATCTTTTTCACAGCTTCTATACTAAAAGAAGGAAAGATTGACCTATCCTTGAATCTTCCGAATTATTTCATGTATTATTTCATTCCAAATACCTGATTGCAGATCACTGCATATTCCTGATAATTGCTCTAAGTATTATAATATTTTGTGTTCTGAGATATTTGTCCTTCCATATGTATAGGATATATTCAGACTTGAAATGATCAATAGAATAATTGTTTTCATTTTAATTTCTGATTTTCTTTAATTAATAAAAATGATTTAAAAAATTATTAATAAAGATAAATTCTGGTACCTTTAGCAGCAAGTTTTTTCTGCAGAGTCGCATAGATTCGTCTACATCTGCTGAAGCACTGTTCCTCCTATCTATTCAAGAAAAGGGACTTTTTTTGAAAACAGGTGTAACTTCTGCACAATGACTTAATTTAAAAATTCCTAGGATTTTCTCACTTGTTTATTCATCAATTATTATGTTTTGATGTTCATTGACTCTGTTTATCTAAAGATGTTTTTAATTCCTGAAGCCTCATTTTATCCCTTAGCTTCTTAATGGATTTTTAATAAGTCCTTATGCTTTTCCACTAAAAATTTGCTGTGATTATGAAAAACTTCACCTGTTTACATTACATTTTTTCTAGTAACAGACTTCAGAAGAGATTGGAAAATTGATCCACTGGCTTTCTCACGTTTTTCCCTCTAATTTTCTACTGATAAAGGCATTAGTAAATTATTGTTCTGTACACATCCTTTTCTGAAAGGTTTGTTTATTCTTCTGGGTTGGTTCAATTAAGGTATTAGGTCAAGCAGTGAATGTAGAACAAGAATTTAAGTCTTTCTTTTCTGGAAAGGACAACTAGTTACTCCTTATATGAATAATCACCAGCATACTTTTTCTTTTCAGCATCAGTATTTTCCACCGCTGAAGTCAATGCAGTGAAATTGCTCATGCTGAGATTAGGACTGTTGTTCCTGTGCTACCATCTCTACTTAGCAACAGGAGAAAGCCACATGTGGCAATGTTTTGAAGTGATATCACCTGTAGGATTTAAAAGCTTTTTTTACACAGAGTAACAGGAGTGTTTTCTAATGAATAGTTACTTTATATGCATGTTTGGAGGGGGTGAGCGGGGTTGTTGTTTTGTTTGTTTGATTGATTGATTTCTTTTGGCTATGAATTCATAAAGTCTCATGGTGGTTGGTGTCAGTTGTATCCTTACGAGTCAATATATTGTATATGTGTGGGAGGTGGCTTAAATATTTAAAATCGAGAGTTATGGAGACTGTGATTAAGAAAAATGCCAACTAAATAAGACCAGAAGTTTTTAGACCACGGGGCATTTAGATGTGACAAAGTGGTATTTAACAGCTTTTTTTTTTCTCTCATTATTGTTTGTGGAGGAATTTTTCTTTTTTCTCTGAGTGGTATTTGCCCAAAGAAAAAAGTTTTCTTTTTCATAGTCTATGAGTTTCCTTTTTGAATGTGAAGATTTTTGAATCAATACAGTACTTGATCTTCTGGCTTCCAACAGCCTATGGAAATCCAATACAAAATTCATTTAATAATTTCTGGTCCTCCAGCAATATTCTTACCTTTTCCAGTTCCTGTATAAGTGGTGCTCATCACAAAGGACGTAATTTATCTAGCTGTCTGGGTTGTCCAGAGAGGTGGTAGATGCCCCATTCCTGGAAACATTCAATGTCAGGTTGGATGGGGCCTCAGAAAATTGATCTGGTTGAAGATGTTGCTGCTCATTGGAGAGGAGGATGGGGTAAATGACATTTAAACTTACAACCCAAACTATTCCATGGTACTATGACTTTTTTGGTGTCTGTTCTTCATCAACACTGAACAGATACTAATGCTATACCTTATAACATTATATTCTGCTTGCCATCCTTTTTTATTTATAACTTGATTCATGTCTTTTTCACAATCTAAATTTCTGCGATGGGTTTACTGTTATGTAGCTGAGACTTTTTGGCTCATGGATTTGAATCCATTGTTGTTAGTCTTATCAAGAACACATCTACTATATATTTTTAAATCATGGTTTTTTATTTCCTCAGACCATCGCTTCTTACATCTTGGTCCAGTCCTCTTAATCTCACTTTGCAAGTATTTTAGTCCTTACCCATGTAGTCAAAATGCAAGTGCTGAAGAATAAACAGGAAAGAGTTCCATGAAAGGATTTCCAGCTGTTATCAAGTATAGCTAAATATCAGTCTTTGGTGATGATTAGTAAAAGTAAAAATTGCTCGTTTATTCACAACAGTTTAGGATCTCAGAATTTTCAAGATTTCCAAATAGAGGCTTGAGTCAAAAACATTATAGTAATCCATCCATGCTACTCCAGAGGCTTCTCTTTATGGATTCGACAGTTTTTATAACTAACTTGTCAATCTTGTTCCTTCTTGTTTTATGTTTGCATCTCCCAGGAAGTATCTGTGCCTAAATGGGTTGCTGTAGTTATGCTCTGAAATGAACAGTGTGAATGGATTCCTCATCTTGCCTAAACATGAGACAGGCTAGTAGTTCAAAATGTGATACTTAGTGCAGCCCTGGAATGGAACATTAATTGATGGAGTTCTGATAAATCCACCAGGAGCTGTGCTGGACTGGGTTAGGATACCATCTGGTCTCAGCATTTAGTACTTTGTGTTTCTGTTCAAATGTTGATGTTGAAATAATAATAAAGTGTCATTAGTTAACCACCCTTCTATGTGATCTCTTTTATTCATGGAGTTTGATCATGTCTTCCAGGAGTGGCTCCACTTTTACCTCTCTTCCAATGGCAGCCTTGATAAATATTACTTTTTCCCCTCTCTATTTTAATTGAACATGCTCTTTGATTTTTTCTGAAAATAGTAAATATTCCTTCTTATTTTTATGTGACTGTTATAAGATGATAGCTACTATGAAGAAAATTAACTCTGTCCCAGCCCAAACCAGTCTATGGGACTCTGGTTTGTATTTGTGCTGAAAACTGTGTGGATAACACAGGGATGTTTTAGTTACTGGTGAGCAGAGCTTACACAGAGCCAAGGCCTTTTCTGCTTCTCACACCACCCCAGCAGCAAGGAGGCTGAGGGTGCACAAGAAGCTGGGAGGGAACACAGCTGGGACAGCTGTCCCCAGTTGACCCAAGGGACATTCTGGTATATGGTAATATGGCATCATGCACAGCAATAAAAGCTAGGGGAAGAAGGAATGTTGGTAGTTACAGTGTTCATCTTCCTAAGTCACCATGATGGTGCCCTGCCTCCCTGGGGATGCCTGAACACCTGCCTGCCCTTGGGAAGTGGTGAATGAATTCCTTGTTTTGCTTTGCTTGTGTGTGAGACTTTTGCATTACCTACTACTTAGTCTTTATCTCACCCCCTTAGTTTTCTCATTTTTGCCTTTCTGGTTCTCCTCCTCATCTTCATGGGGTGATGTGGTGGTAAGCAGACACCTGCATGGTGTGTAGCTGCCAGCTGGTGTTAACCCACAAGTGGTGATTAACTCTGATACATTCAGTGTATTTCTTTCAAGTTTTTGCTTATTCTCTCCTCTTTTTATAATTATACTCTTATACTTTTTCTTACCATTTTCTTGTCTGAAACCAATTTTCTATTGATTTCATTTATTTTTTAATGTTATTTCATTATGCTGTTATATATTGGGTTTTTTCTCTTAAAATTTGATAGATGATAATGCATCATGACTTTTATCAGATCCACTAACTATCCACGGGGTACTACTTTCTATATAGTTATACCACATAGAGTTAGTAGTCAGTAATACCTGACTAGTTATTTGTGTCTTGAAATAGCATTATTTCTTTTAATGAATACACCTTCATCTAATTTCTTATTTTTTCTCTGAGTTGTTCTAGAAACATTCTCATCTCTTCAAAGATTCTGAGAAAAACACTGCTTTTTCATTTCGAAGTACTTATCTGTACACTATATGGGGTTGTTTTGAAAGAAAACTAGAGATTCACAGTCTGTGAACACAGTCACTGCCTGGGGCAGAATTTTCAGTGTAGATTGATTGCTTGAGTTTTAATTTTTTTGCCTTTCTTTTTCCAGAGTACATTACCGTATTTCCAGTTTCCTTCTTTTTGCCTGCATTGGTATCCCTATGTTTGCATAAATCCAGCTATTAAGCATAGGTGTTGTTATCTTTCAATCAAAATAAGATGGCTGGAAAAAATACCTTAGTTTTCATTTATTGTCATCAAGATCTTCATGATGATGCTTGCTATCTCTTTGAATACAGAGAACAAATGAAAATATATTCTATCTTTCAATCCATGACTAATTGTATTAATGATTATGTTGTGTTTCTAAGCGATCTCTGTAGGGTGTCTATTATGCATCAAGAGATGACATCTGAAAAGATAACAATCGAAGAAAAAGTACAAAACACCAAAAATTTGAACAAGAAATGAAGAAAATATAAAATGGGGAAAACGAAACTTATAGATAATTACTGTAAGCTTAGGATAAATTTTATTGTGTTTTAAATTAAAACTACCAAGATACATAATATTGTTCTTGGATTTTTTTCCTCAGAAGCATGATGACCTTCTCTTTAAAGATTTGAAAAGCATGATATATTTGGAATATCATCCATTGTATGATTTTACAGTGAAATGCAAACTAAGAGACTGGTGATTCTCAAAATGATTACAAAAATTTCTAAAATCAAAGTAATCCCTATGAGTTCAATAGGGTTGTTCTTAAAACTAAGAATTTGAAAAATAAGTGTCTTAAAAGTCATAGCTACTTATAGTATCCAGAAGACTTTAGGTAATAGGAAAGGTATTTATAACCAGGATACAGTATTGGAAGAGGAAAGATGAACAAAAATAAATGTGGCAATGATGCTGAGATGAAAGATGGAACAGCAAAAGGGTGGAGCTGCAATGGATCCTAAGGACAAGAAAAGGTTTGAACTTCTTTTTCATGAAAAAGAACCAGTCAGGAAAAGGCAGAAGTTAGAGCAGGATCTGGGAGTGGATACTCACAGGAAAGGAATAGAAGCAGCCTAGGTGCACCTGGTTTGTGGGTCTGAGTGGCAATGTCCATGTTTCTATCACCAGTACAGATTAATATCTAAACAGAGGGTATGGAGATCTTGCTGGAAAAAAGCAAGCTCAGATTTGACGACATTAGGTTTAAACTGAGGAGAGAACAGTATTATGTTTTCTGGTGAAAACAGTGTAAGGACCCCAAAGGCTGTAGAGTGGTCATACAGGAGCACTGAAGGTACAGAATAGGATGTGGGTTGTCCGTTTCATGAGGCAGAGACTGCCTTTTCATTATGCTAACATATTATGCCTAATACATTTGCCTATGGCAGAAGCCATAACCCTATCACAGAATCAATTAAAATATCTATTTGAAATAAAATTAATTTGAATTTAAAGCTCTATATTTACTTTGTTAGTTTAAATAAAAAGCTTTACACTTATTTTAAATGTATTGGAGATACTAAAAAATGTTTCTTGTAGCCTGTGGTAAAGTCATTAAAGAACATTCTCACAGTTACTGCCTAGTGATTTTATGGAAAATTCAAAATATGCTAATTTCCTTTCTTCCTTTATATCCTTGTTCCAAAAGTGCGTCAATTTAATTTGTGGTACTTTTTCCACCTTTTGCTATAACCTTTCATAAGACATTGAAGTATTGTTACAGAATACCAATAAATCAGTACTTATTCACTCCTGCGCAATGAGCGTAATGTTTTACAAACATTTCTTTTCGTTTTCTACATTGTCTGTATAGCTTAGATGACATACCAGGACTTGTTTGGCCAGTAAAATCTCTAATCAGAAGTAGAGAAAACCTTCAAGACAAGCAGATGACAGTTTCTTTCATGATTTAGTGGATTTTTTTTCTTTTCATTCATTCTGCCTAAGGAGAAGTTTGCACAGGTTACCACACTGGTTCCTCATACGACTTTCCTGTCCCAGAGGGGACACAAACCATTCCAGGAAAAAGTCTGGTAGGTCAGCACAGCTCTTCTAGCCTTGTGGCACTTAGTTCAGGGCCAGAGTTTTGGGTTCAGTTCATCTAGGGTGTCTTTGGTTCTTTGTTTCTTTATTCTTTGGTTCCCAGGGCTATTCTCTCCTTCAACTCTGCTCTCATGCAACTCTACCTGGAATCCTGTGCCCAGATCTGGGGCCCCCAGCATAAGGATGGGGACCTGTTGAAAGAAGTCCAGAGGAGAACCACCAAGATGATCCAAGGGCTGGAGCACCTCTTCTGTGAAGACAGGCCAAGAAAATTGAGGTTGCTCAGCCTGAAGTAGAGACGTCTCTGGGGCAATCTTACAGCAGCCTTCCAGTACCTAACAGGAGCTACAAGAGAGGGCTGGAAAATGACTCTTTACAAGAGAATGTAGTGAATTCCTACGGGTAAAACCAATATATTTTACTAAAGCTTATCTTCAGCCTTTTGTCATGGAAACCTGGGTTTGTTACACACAGGACCTCAGTTTAGTTCATTCCTCAAATTAATATCATTGCACCTATTTTGTTATCCAATATATTTTTCACTAAGTTTATTAAAACTTACATTCTCTCATGTTGTATGGCTGCATTACAGCTCTATGTTCTGGTGTTAAATATAGTTTGAAATGTTCCATATAAATAGCGGGAAGAGAAGGGCAGGGAACTCACCAAACCATCTGAAACCTCTGAAGTTTAGGTTCTTTTGTAGAGATTTCAGATTCTGATAGGCAGATTTTTCCTTATTTTCAGTCTTTGGTAATTTCACATCAAAGGATCACCATAACATAGCTAATACTGACAAATTTTGTGGGTTCAAGCCTGCCTATAGAATGCGTTCTCTAAAAACCATATTTTTTTATTCAGGGAAGATAAATTTCAGTGCAATGTTGCATAAAATAATTTTTTATTTGAAGAAGAAATGAAAAAAACATACCATACAATACCAATGAAGGATGTACAAGGATAAATTCAAGGCTCTAGAAATAGTTATTCATTTGCAGCAAGTATGTTGTTTTTGTACCTCTTTTTTTTCTTTCTTATTTTAGTTCCTCTTCAATGTTTACTTTCAATTATTGCTGCCTACATGAGACCAGCTTATCCCTGCCAATAACTTTGCTGGAGCAAATTGAATAATCAGTTTGAATAGAAAAAAATTGCCAGACCCAACCTATTTTTCTCTTCAGAGGCTTCAGAGGAGTGAACTAGAGTTTATAAATCAGCAAAATAACATGAAACTCATCTGTGACTAACATTTCGAATCTATCTAAATGAAGAGATATGTCTCTCTTCTATATTAATGAACTGTCAAACAGCAATTGATTTGTGCTTAAAGAACTGAAAAAGGAAACATGAGCACAAAATAGGTGATATGCCCAAATTACAGAGGAAAGCAGTGATAGGGCTCCTGAATCCAAACCTTTTGCCTAATACAGTGCCTTACTTGAACAAATTAACTAAAATGATAGTTGTGCCTAGTGTCTTTAGTACTCTTCTTCTTGTCTTCATACATTAGCTGTCATGAATAATTACTTTTCACTGTAATATATTAAAACATTTTTTATATAAACATATATAGGCAAATATATAAACAAAGGCAAAAAAGTTTCTGATCATAATTGAATAAGTAGTGCTCTATTATTTTTCTACCAACACATTTCTGGTGTCTAAGTGCAGATAAATAAAGTTACATTAAAGTTTTCAATAGAAAATGCATGATTCTGTATTTATTTTATTTTATTAATGTACCAATAAAAATAGTATTTCTTGCATTTGGATAGATCTTTTTTCACTTTCATTACTCTAGGTCTCAGTTTCTTTCAGGCAAGTTTAAAATTAGCACAAATTATTACTTGTAACTATGATTAATGAAAAGAGCGGTTTTGTACTACATTTATAAAATCAGGTCTGAGAATATCGAGGTCATTGCAATACATTGTGTCATAAGGGGATCATGAAACCAAGTTACATGTATTGCAACACAGACAAAAATGTACAATACTTTTGGCAATGGAAAGTGAGTTTCTTTGCCAGCATTAATCACATTTTAGTGACAACTTTTCTAAACTAGCATCCTTGTATACAGTACTAATAATTTGTCTTTTTTATCGTCAATGTTCTCTTAGTAAATTAAAGTTATGTAACATCCAAAATTATGTGGAATTATTTGCTGTAGCCTGTTGAATTACAGGTCTCCTATTTGGCATGGCTGATTAAAGATTAATAGTAGAGGCATTCTCTCTTTTTAGACTTCAGTAGTTAAAACATGCCAACAAGAAAGTGTTTTTAAGTAAAGGTAACATAACACTTCACATATATTTTCAGTTCAGAGTATGTTCTTGAATGAAAGGTGAATTAATTATTCATATGATCCTGATGTGAAATTACTTCTATATTCTATCATGGAGATGAACTAGTTCATGCTTTATAATGCCAGTTTCATTTAATGTGAGCTTTCCCTGATTGTCTATTTTCTTTTCATTCACTACTGCAAGATTAATTCTCAGGCAAATTTGTGATTCATGAACTTCTATGAAGTCCAACACTATGAGAGTAAAAATTCCTCCAAGTAACATTTAATTCAGATTACATACATACATACAAACACACACACAGACACACTTATCTACTTATATTTATATAGATATATGCAGAAAATTCCTGAACTGTTAGGTATTGATTCAGAATCTGGATTACTTTTAAAGTGCAGTAGTGCACAGGCAGCTGGCTCATTACAGTTGCTCAAAATTAATGCTGCTTTTTAGTTAAGTATCTGCTAACTATCTAATCCAGCTATTGTGTTCACTGGAATACAATGGCTCTTGGCTCAACTTTAAAGTCCTAATGAATATGAAATACTCCCCTATTTCTCTAAATCACACAACTTCAGCAGTTAGTATGTTTCATTGCCATCCTTTGAGTGACTCTTCTCATTCTAGGCTCCCTAATGCTTGGAATGCGCAGACTGAGATCACATCGGATTGCCAGTTACTTATTCCCACAGTTAAGAGGACCCCCTGCATCTCCACCATACCTTGTCACCTGATGTCATCTAACCTACATGATCAGTAGAGCAGTTCTGGAACTCTGGACTTGTGGGAGGAGACTTCTTGGGTTCACCTCATCAAATATTTCTGAATGATATATGTATAAATTACTAAAAATATGTGATAATTTTGAATTGAGCTACATAAGATTTTTCATTCAGAGCTCAAACACAATGGCTGGTCTGGACCACAGTGTTTTCTTTGAATGGCCAACAACTGAAATGGTGTGAGGAATGGAGAGAGAGGAGAGAGAAACATGTAAGTGTTGAAAAAAAAAAAAATCACATGACTAAATACTCAAACCCAGAGCAATTCCTAAAGCTAAAACCTCTAAAAAGTGGCTATTTCCATGATGACTTTAGGGAAATAGAGCTTTAGGCATCAAGTGGAAGGAAAGCATGTCTACTGCATCCTTTGAAGACCAAGAAGAGGATTGATCCAGGATATAACTCTTAAGAGGTAGAAGACACCTTTAGGTTGAATCAACCAGTTACTTTCAGTGTTTTCTGCTGTATCACATCCTAGTCTTTGTGAGACTTTGTATGACTGTACTGTGTCTCCCCTCAGAATATAAACACTAGTATGAATAATAATCTGTATGATTCACACTTGGGGTCCAGGTTAGAAACAAGGCACTATCATAGTTGATAGCATAGAAATAGCTAAGTAAGCAGCAATAACAAAATAAAAAGCCTGCAAAATGCAGCCATGTTTAAAACTACAGAAAATACTACATTGCTGTATGTTTTGTGGTAATGGCTTCCAGACTCATATTTTCATTTATTAATTCTGATGCCTACCTGCAAACTCTGTTGTGATCCCACTTTTTACAATTTACTTTGAACATTCAAAACTGAATTTCAGTAATTGTCTGTTACTCTTTTTACTACCAAAATCCCTTTTCCTATTGTAAATTGCTGCTAAGCCAGAGGGACATGGTAAATTACTGAGATGTAGGAAAGCTCATAGGAAGTCAGCTCCTCATGGGACAGGGACACCCTTTCCTGGTAATTTGTGGCTGAGCCCACTTTGATTCTTAATTAGGGGCTTTCACCGTTTCAGTCTTACATCAATAGAGCCTCAGTAATAAGTCAACACACAATGAAAGTAACACCAATAACAGAGCCAAAAATGCATATTTTACAAAGTTCATTTTCCTGTTTTAGATTTTTTTCCAGTTTGTAACTTTTTTTTTCATTATACAGGAATTTAAAACAAAGTAGCCCCTTAGCTTTGTAGAAAAATAATCTTAGAGTAATAGAATTATTGTTTGTGTTGGAAAGGCCCTTTAAAGTCACCTAGTCCAACACCCTTTTCATGGGCATGGACGTCTTTCAGTAGATCAGGTTGTTCAAAGCCCCACCCAACATGATCTGGAACACTTCAAATGATGGCACACCCACAGCATCTCTGGGCAACTGGCAACCTATTCCAGCATCTCACTAACCCTCACGGTAATACTTATTTTTGTATGTCCAAACTAAACCTACCCTCTTTCAGTTTAAAAACATTGTCCCTTGTTCTGCCACTGCAGACTTAGAAAACTGCTGTATGTCCTGAAATGTTGCAACAAGCTTACTCCAGAATCTTCTCCAGGCATCTCCCTCCCTCTCTGCCTTTCCTAACTGGAGAAAAGTTCCACCTCTCTGAACACTTTTGTGGCCCTCCTCTGCCCCATTCTAATAGGCCGATATCTTTCTTGTACTGGGGACCCCAGAGTGGATGCAGTACTCCATGTGGGGACTCACCAAAGCAGAAGGGCAAAATCACCTTCCATGACCTGCTGGCCACTCTTCTCATGATGCAGCCCAGATATGATTGGCTTCCTGGGCTGCAAGCACACATTTTTGGCTCATCCACCAGTATCCCCAAGTTTTTCTCTGCAGGCTTACTATCAATCCATTCATTCTCCAGTCTGTATTAATATTGGACATTGGCCCAGACCAGGTGTAGGATCTTGCACTTGGCCTTGCTGAACTCCATGCAATTTCACACAGACCCGTTTCTCAAACATGCCAGGATCACTTTGGCATCCTTTCCCTTAAGTGAATGAACTGCACCACTCAGCTTGGTGTCATCAGCAAACTTGCTGAGAGGGCACTCAATCCCACTATCTCTGTCACTGCTGAAAGTATTAAGTAGTATCAGTTCAGCGCCCTCGAAAGACACCACTCCTTATTCGTTTTGGCTTCGACATTGAGTCATCGACTGTAACTCTTTGCATGTGGCCATCCAGCCAACTCCTTACTCATCTAACAGTTTATCCATCAAACAATAGCTCTCCAATTTAGTGGCAAGAATGTTGTTGGGGACTATATCAAAGGCCTTACAGAAGTCCATGTGATTCTTTCCTTTGATGTAGTCACTTTACTGTAGAAGGCCACCAGATTAATCAGCCACCATCTTCCCCTGGTGGAGCCATGTTGGCTGTCACTCACCACCTCCCTTTCTTCCATATGTTTTGACATATCTTCCAGGAGGATCTGTTCCATGTTCTTACTGGGCACTGAGATTAGGATGACTGGTCAGCAGTCCCCAGGGTCCTCCTTTTTAAACTTATTAAAAAGTAATGCGATATTCCCTCTTCTCCAGTCACTGGGGACTTAAAAAAGCTATTTCAATAAATAAATTTTTTGGTTCCTGATACATGAAAACTATTTTTTTTTTATTAAATGCAGGTTTTATGTACTGGGAAAATGCATGCTGATAGCAAAGGTATAGCTTCAAATATTCACCTACAATAAGCTTAGCTAAGGTTGACAGGATTTACAGCCTACTTAGCCTAAGAAAGCAGGCCAGAAAACCAACAGCAGTGGCCACCTAATGGAGAGAGAACATAAAAAGAAGATAGGGTACTTTTCCATTTTTACATCCCAAAAAAATACAAAGATACTCCAGTCTGCACACTGTTATAATAGTCTGAAAGTTTCAAGCCTGTCACTGTCACAAGATGTGCATGATACTTGCAATACTCTTTACTGAGTATTAGGAGAAAGTTATTAATATCAGACTAGTTAACTGATAAAGGTTCCTGGATAAGAATAGGAAATCTACATTGTTTTTTATATACACTTTTATTTCTCAATTATTATTCAGTTAATAGCTAGCTGGCATAAAATTTAAATATACCTCTGTGGTTGCAATACTAAGAGTAAGTGAGAAATTGCCTTTAAAGGGAAACTAGGGAGAAAATTCCACAAACCAAACAACCTTTCTAATATAACCAGCTAAAAATTAGCATCATTAAATCAATTACATACTTAGAGGAGGCTGTAAAAGTGATTATTATTTCTTGTGTTAAAGGGCAAAAATTCTGAAAAAAACCCAACTTATTTTGATTGAGGTAAAATGCTGTGCTATCAGATAGAAGCAGTGTGGAGAAGAAAAGACAAAAAATTAAAAAGCAGAAAAGAGAGGAAGTAGATTCAGAAACAAGAAAGTGAAGAAGAATATAACATTGCCTGAGATTTTTCTCCTTCTCCCTAATCTTAAACAAATAAATAGAGTAGGAAGATGAGAAATGTTTGTAAGCATGATACATAGTTCTGCAGAAAACATATTCACACTGAATTTCAGTGAGTTTCTCTAGGTGCAACAAATTCAAAAGCTCTTCTACATTATTTTGCTCGTATCAGTGGAGAGGCTCCTCCCAGAGGTCAAAAATTATCCCTAGTCTGAGGGAACATTTTCATTCATCAGCAAGATATAGATGTTAAAAGTGCAAATGTTACTGTTAGAAGCCTACATATAGCGGCTTTTCTTTGAATTAGAGGTATTTTCATTATGGAAACAAGTGTTTAGCATGTTCAAGGAAATTATCATAACTTTATTATTTCTGTTTCTTCAGTGTGAAATGAATGTAAAACAAGTTTAGCCTTTCATCATTCTTTTCCTCCTTAAGAAATTGATGAACTAGGGAAATACTCAGTTTCTGTCTTTTATCTTAGCCATTCCAATGGCAATTGTAGAGTCAAAACAGTGGTTTTGAAGAAATATGCATATTTTCATTATCTAGACTTTCAGTCATATAATTTATTTTTAAAACAACCAACCAACCAAAAGGTTTGTTATATAATCACTGGTTTGGTATCGCATGTGTGAACAGATTTTGGAGCCCATGAGAGGCTTCTTAATGGGGAGTGAATAACTGCAATGCTAAACTCTGTTGTGCAAAGGGCACAATCTTATGACCAAGTAAAATTCTGTGATTCCATCAACAAATCAATATCCATAAAGTTCTTCGGCTCAGTTACTTGTGTTTCTGCAGCAGTTATAGCAATGTCAGGAAATAGAAAAAGAATATGGACTAATGTTTGCTTTAGAGTATTGAATTTTCTGTCTGATGGAGCTTGAAACTATATATATACAAGTTTCTGCTATGTTCCAGGGAGCAAAACTATGAAGGAGCAAAGATATTGATATTACTGATAGATAAGTAAATACACAAACATACAGCAGAGCATTGAATGTGTCAGTCACTGTCTGTTTTGTGGTTACATATTGTGTCTTCCTGGATATTAGGAACTCGATGTGTAAGTGCAATGAATTCTTGTGTCTGCCCTAAATGCAGGCTGTGGAAAGACTCAAAACTATCTGTCAGGAGAAACAGATCTGCTGATGAAAAGGGGTCAGAGAAGACTACTTAATGCACAACAGCAAAATTGGCTGTAGAAAAAAACCAAACCCTGCTGTTCTGTTCTGGCCGGACTCTTCAAGTTTTATTCAAGATAAGCAATGCTTGCTTACCTAAGTGAGTCTATTGAAGTCTATTCCGGCAGTTGTGCAGGGCCTTGAAAGCAACAGTCTTGGAAAATTAAGCTTAGTAGAGTGGTAAAGGTTTGCCATTAAGGGGTTTGGAGAGAGAAGTGAATAGTAAAAGTCAGCAGGCAAGGAAAAAATCTGCAGTTGAATGCAGCTTTATAGATAGATTACCAAGCTGGTCTGAACAGCTGGCAGCAAGGATTGCTTCTGCTGGGAGAATGACTGTGTTACATCCCAAAGATGTATTCCCTGCATATGTATGTTTGTTTATATACAACAGGAATAGGAACCCAATTACTCTTTACCCAATTGCAACTGAAATAAAAGATAATTTCTTTGCTTCACAGTCTGCAAGGCAGAAAATTGTTTACTCAACAAATTGCGCTTCCAAACACTGACACTGACAGTTACTTTTTCAGGTCTTTCCCAGCTTCCGACATCTAAACCTCATCTTTTTGGCATTCAGATGCCTAATGTCTGCAACTTCAAACAGTTAAGTATCACACTCAATCAGGCTCATAGATATATAGAGAAGCAATATTTAGAGCATTAAATATTACACAGATTACACTATGTCAGCTGCATAAATAAGAAATCGGCTTTTAGAAACAGGATGCTTAGTTCTCATTTACACAGAAAGTGTGACATAACTTTTTACATTTGTCATATGCTCACTGTGATAAAAATTAGGACAACTGGAACTAACAAATTAATCAATTAATATGTCCAAAGCCTGTGTTTAAACTAACTCTGATCTGCTATTTGCCTTGGATGATTATTTTATTGCTTCCAGCTATCGTTGATACATAAGAAGACTTAATTGTTCCTTCCATTCAGCCTGAAACTGTTTGATGAACCCATTAGCTTCAACAAGCTCTTTGACTCACTTGCTGACAGCACTTAGGACTCCCAAAAAGTATCTGGGTAAGCCAAAACCCCAAGAGTTTCATAAGGTGAGAAAAAGGTCCTGAGCTTTATTTTTGCTAAAATAGGGCTTCGAATCTCCTGAAAAGAAAATCTATCTAAAATAATTAAAACCTCTGTTCTTGCACTCCAGTGAAGATACTATTCTGTTGCTAAGCATCTGATTTGAACAGAGGAATCTGGAGTGTATCTCCCTACTCTTTCATCTCCTTCAGGTGAAACTTTTCCACTATCTTTGAATTTGCATTAATTTTTTTCAAGTTCTCTTTTGGAGAAACAGTTACCTGCTTATTAGGTTAGATAAAGAGACAGGAAACTGACAGTAAAGACCCTTGTCTGGGCACCATATCTGCATTCATGTATTTGCTTAGAATGAATACACAATCTATAACTGAACTTTGTTCTTTTTCTATCAGTTTGAGCAGACATAAGGCATAAATGCAGAATTTTCCCCTTGAAATCTTTTAGATAGAGTATATTCAACTGTAAATTTATTTCCTTTTAAGAAATTTAACTAGTTTAATATGGAGTACAGAAGAATGATATGAGAACTATACAGAAAAAGATAAACTGAGAAGAAATAGGAATAAAAATACCATCAAATTTTAAGGTTTAAAAAGCTCAGGTAGAATCTGTTAGTAAACAGAAAGAACATTTTATATTTTGTAGTCAGAAATACTTAACATCAGATATGCTGAATTAAACTTAATTTTACCTATCCAAAAATCAGTTGTTTAAGTCCATCTCCCAAGACTGTCTTTGCTTTTTCACATATAAGGAAGTTGAGTAAGTATTCATTGGTCTTCTAATGTGTAACCAGATAAACTCTGATATTACCAGATAAACACTGCCAACCTGCATAACATTTCTACTTTCACAGAAGATACTCACCCTTTCTAATTCTTCATCACTTTCAACATCACCCTTTTGAGACCAAATTTCATAATGTCAGGTTTATTTTAAACAAAACAATGACTTAAACTATTATGCTTGGATTCCTTTCAGCTGCCTCCGAAATGCTGCAATTAAAGCCAAGTGTTAGTCAGTAATTGGCTTGAAATATAAACAGACACCAATTTAAAATTGCTCTAAAAAATCAAACAAAAGTGGAAAATTAATTGCAATTTATAATTCATTTTATGTTGCTAATGCATTTTTTATAGACTAGATTCTCACTGGAGCCATTGGCAACTAAATACCTCATTAACCACTGAACATGACCCCTGGGAGCACTGGTAGTCACAGAAACACCAACTCCTTTATGTTTTTGTATCCACCTCCAAAATCCTTTGGATATGCAAGTTACTACAGCTGCAAATGTGTGTCACAGCCTTTCTGTTTACACTATTAGGAGTTCTAAAGGCTGATCTCTTGCAACTAGGCCAAAAGGTGCAGGAAGTGAAGGTTTTATTATTTTACAAACATAAGCTTCAAAAGAGACAGTTGGCATCTCAGACAGAAGTCACTAAGCTTTTCATTCTCATATAGAGTAGGCTAAACTGATTAATAATTAAAGGATGACTTATTCTGCTCTGATTTTCAATGGCTGAGTGCTCAGATCATTTAGAATGGTTTCATTTTTTCATATAAAGTCCACTTCAAGACTTAAAAGATATAAATTGTACTGTAAGTAAAATCCATTTGCTAGAAAAGGAAACAGTCTTGACTAGATATTGAGGCCCAGAGGACAACTGGTGTAAAGCAATGCTGTTAAATAAAAGAAGCAGTCTGCCTCATCCTTCACCGACAGTCATTCGCTCCCACCCCTGCTTTTTCCACTCTCTGTACTGCCACAACCATTTCACTGTCTATCCAGTGAATTATTCAGGGAACAGATCCAGCTGAAAATGATCCTGGCAAAACATAACGTCTCTTACTCTCTGTGATCAGTCATCTTGGTGTGGTTTGCCACAAAGAAAACCAAATCTCTCTGCTGGTGTTGATCTGAGGCTCAAAGCAGTAAGGTCTAAAATGCTTCAAAACTTATTAAATTGCAACAAAAGAGAACAGTAGCAAAGATTGGTCATGATGTTACAGAAAATATTCTGTTTAGAAAGGTGTCATTGCAACTGTGTAGAAAGATCAGTAAGTCATAAAGAAAAAATTGTCAGTTTTAACAATTCCCAAAACCTTAATTCTATAAAAGTGTGTTGCTTTCATGACTGCTTCAATAGGAGCATTTTTAAAAAAATCTTACTAGTGGTATGGAGTGAAAAGTAAATTTCAAATAAAGCAGATAGCTAATCACAACTACTTTATAATAATCAGAAATAGATTTGAAAAATGTTTTTTCGTGTTGCCTTGTATGCAGTCACATTAACATGACTTTCACCACTCAGTTGAAACTGGAGCAGGATAAGCAGTCAAAGTGCATTTCTGCTGTTGATCCTTCAACATTAGATTTACAATTTAGTAATAGCCAAAGCAATGCTTTTGCAATGCATGTCCCAAAGACAGTAGCAGGTAACCCAAAGGTGTAATTGAAATTAACCAACACATGATGAAATTTAAATATGAAAGGTTTTGATAAACTGCTCTAGGCTTATCTGTACTTCAATAATTATTCATGGAAGATGTGCACTTTAAATTATCTGTGAGAGGATAATCTTCAAACAACGACAAAAAAGCAAAATCTGTCAAATAAATTAACAGTTATGAATTATTTGTTCAGCTCTAATTTTACCTTACTAATTTAACTTTATGAAAAACATGCAAGCATTTTCAATTTATAAAAGTGAATTGAAATTACAATAATAATTTATCTGATCTAAATAAATCAGATCAAGTGCTATGATGTAGGAAAATACCTTTTAACAAGAGCCATTAAAATATCAGAAGGATATCTGTATTTTAAACTATGTTTTGATCCATTGTATAAATTCACATTCAGTAGACACATTGTACATATTTTGTAAGGCCCTTAGCAAAGTAGTTAGACTTTTTTTTAAATTGTGAAAGCATTCTTAACATAGAAGTTGTCTGCTTTGATCTAAGAATTTTAAAATTAGTTATTTTTTTCTAAACTGATTTACTTTTACAGGCACTGAAAATTATTGTGCATTTCTTATAGATAACCTATCACTTCCTAAAAAAGGTCCCTAAGACAGGAGAGCAGACATTATTATTTCCATCTGATCTCATTCAGTATGGCAGGGTTTTTTCAGAAAAAAAATTAGCATAAATTCGCTGAAAGGAGTGTTGAAGGAATATTATACAAGCCATCTACATTCAAAGCATTTGAGTATATCTTATTTTAATTTTTAACAGCAAGAACTTTGTATATTCTTCTTGTAATACACCAGATGCAGAGAGTAGCAAAATTCAAAAACAAATTAAGTTAACCTGCATTTTGTATGAATTTGATCAAATTCTGAGCTTCTATTGAACAAAACAAGGCTGAGTGCAAATGTTACAGGAAAGGAAACTGAAAAAAGCGTTTGTATGGATGCTGCAAGCCAAAGCCAATAAATGTTTAACGACTCTGCTAACGAATTAGTTGTCTAGTAATTACTCCAGAAGGTGACTTGCTTTGAAAGGTATTCATCCCCCTCCTAAATATTTTGTGTGGATTCAAGTCCACAAAGCACCTGCCATCCACCATGAAGAATATTATATATCTCGTCCTTTAGAAGGTTGTTTCATGCAGTGCCTCAGGAAAGTTTTTATATGAGATCAATAATATTTTTGAACTTCTGAGTGATTAAGAAATGTGTCTGAATTTCTCTCAGGGACAGATAAATATAGCATTTATGGGAATAAAGAGATGAATATAATAGAGATGAAATGAAACATAACATCCGGAAAAAAACCAGTGTCAAGGCTGATATAGCTATATTTCATCTTCCAGATATTTTGGTTTATTGGAACACAATTGTGTGCTGCATTCACCTCAACCCCCAGAACATACAGACTCACACACACTACACTTTTTAAATCCTTTCCTAAATAAAGTGAAAATGCAGAGGAAAATAATTTCAGACACATCACCAGTAGAGCAGGTAAACAAATCATGAGGAATGCAGGCTGCCATACTCACAGACTCACTGCCACCTGTATAAATCCAGCCTCTTCCATCCAGATCAATCTAAGCAACTTTCTTGAAAACAAATTTAGCAGCTTTAGGGTTTGAAACGAGCAAAGTAACAATATTTTTGTGTGTGATTTAATGGAATCCCTCTCCACTCCCAAGATGCCTTGTTCTTAGATTAATGGATAGATGTGAAAGAGAGTTGATTGAAAACAGGAACGAATGTTAACACTGAAAACATCACTGATCAAAGCGTTTTGCCCATGCCAGGTGTTGGCCACAATGGTGAGTGATGTTAATAGCAAATACATTGAAGAAGAATGTGATTCAAATTGTCCATGAGAAGAAGGAGACAGGGAGCACCACATTGTATGTGGAAGTTAGGGAATGACAGCAAATAGATGAGGAATAGGAATTGCTGTGCCTGTCCACACTGCTCTTAAAGAGATGTGAACATCGAGTGGCTTCCAGACAATATATTTCCTTTCTGTGGTCTCCAGGACATTCAAATATCCTGGTGAAAGTAGTATGTTAAAAGCACACTGATAAGCCTGGCCTACCCCAGAAGGCTCACAGCTTTTGCACAATCACTACCTGAAATAAATAATTCATGTGATTTTGAAATGACTTAATGGACACTATTCCAAATGTAGTTCAAATAGTTTCTCTGGGTTAAGAAATGGTGTCTAAACAGTTTCTCCTTGAAAATAGTATGGGGACAGTAGAGTCTATATATCTTGGAACTCTAAATAAATTCATGTCACTTTGTGATCAAAGTATGCTATCAATGCTGAATGCCAATTACTTCAAGGAGTCAGCACAGTGTAATCCACCCTCATTACTGTGCCTCACTGCAGAAACCCACAGGGCAGGGTACTAGAATTCACTTGTCTGGATTATTCCACTCTGGCTCATGATACTCCCACAACCAGGTCCCAAATTAAGAAAGTAGTGAATAAGTATTCAAAAATGAAATTTTAAAAACAAAGCAAAATTGTATTTTTAAATAAATTACATAGCAGAAAAATGGCTTCAGATCTTGTTGTTGTAAAAATAAGGGACACTAAATAATTTTCTAAGCTTTTTTTTCTATATTTTAATAAACATTCACTTTTTGAATTTGTCACATAGATTAGGTTACTAAAGACACCAAAAAAGATAATCTTCAGCGCAGATTTCAGTTCTGCCTAATGCTTTGCTGACTAAATCCTGTTTAATTCTGAATTAAATGAGAAGCCACAGTAAATCAAGTCCAATATTCCTGTCTTCTTCCCTACAGATATAATTACATGCCCCTTTAAGAGCTCACTGTATCCATTGCCAAAATGGGAAATATTTAGGGGAGTGGGAAAGTGGAAGACTTCTTATACAATCACAGCATGTGGTAGAAAAAGCTTAGTGGCTTAGAAGAAAAAGGGAAAATTTACTGGAGGTGGTTATGCAATTGCACCCATATATAATCTAAATGATTCATGTGCCTGCTAGGCCTTATAAAACAATCTCTTCAGCCATATCCTTTACTCTGAATTCACTTAGGAGTCCTGTTGGATCGAGGCAACATCTTCAACTAGCGCAGCAGCAGATTTCTTGTGAAAGAAATAAAATAATTTCTGGTACAGAGAGTCTCTTTCTTGGGAAATTGAAGAAAAAGTAATTCTGCAGTACCAAGTGTTGGGATAAGTGGTTTAAAGGTCTACATAAATGTGGCCACAAAGGTTCTGAATGTGCAAAATGCTGAATTAGGGGAAATTAGTGTAGTGGCTAGATTTCTATACTGATTTCCCCCCTATTTTCCTCCTTAATTCATTTAATTCTGTTTGGTCTGCAACACAAATTTGAACATTCCATGACGTTGAATAGGGAACTGACATTCAGAAGATAGAACAGATTGTCATACTTTAAGTAATAATGGCAAAACTGAACAAAACCCTGGGCTATAAAAAGGGATTTGCCTAGTATGCTTTCTGAAAGTGGTGAAAACTGGAGTGAATAGAAAATTGAGGCTTTCTTACCTAATCTTGAATTTATATTTTGTGCTGGTGTACTCCACAGACATTCAATAGCATGACTTGCTGGCTAGGCACAGCAGCTGTAAGCTCTTTTTGGGAGCAGGAGGCCAGGAAAGATGAGCTGTAAAATTGTAATGGAAATAAGTTTATAAACGAAGAAGAAAT
Organism: Corvus kubaryi; assembly: GCF_017639235.1. Taxonomy (NCBI): domain Eukaryota; kingdom Metazoa; phylum Chordata; class Aves; order Passeriformes; family Corvidae; genus Corvus; species Corvus kubaryi. The sequence goes on along the minus strand of NW_024580671.1, from coordinate 22,623,307 downwards.
AAAACAATTGCTATTGATTATTACACTAAATGTTAATTTGTAGCTTTAAATCATTGCTGTCAGGGTAATGCTGTGGAAAAAAAGAAGAACAAGTACCCCAGACAGACTTATTTAGTGATTTTGTCTGGCTAACAGGTATTTTAATCCAATTGTCAACCAGTAGTGTGGTTTGTGTGTGCTCTTACAGGTGCACACAAGAAAAATATTTTTAAGTGGTATATTTGGGAATAATGTAAAAGAATAATCTAAAGAAGAGAAAATGTAAAAGGAATGATAACAGCATCTTTTGGATCTCATTTTATCCCAATGTAAACAAGTAGAACGTATATAAAGGAAAGGCATAGCACATATTAAAAAACCCAAACCAACAATAAATAACCCACAACAAACAAGCAAAACTGCAACATTTTCAAGTGTTACTAAAAAGTTAGAAGCCTAGATTCTATTTTCAAACGTGACATAAATGTTGGGGAGAGGCTTGAAATAGAACTTGGGACTCAGAAATCCCATTATATTAACTTCTTCTCTTACTGAAAATCAGCCTGCTGGGGACCCAAACCAAGTGTGTTAATGAAAGCCACAAAGGAAGAGATTTCCCAGGGTCTTATGACATGTGATTATTTGTCAATTTACCATGGCATAATTACACATCTGAGCCCACAGGTTTTTCAAGTACTTCTAAAAATGTAAATTAGATTTGTAACTCTTAGGACATCTGAATATTTTACTCTTTTGGACTAGTGAAAAATTCTGCCTCTTTCACCTTTCTTACCTAATATGACTACTGAATGTCACATCAACCACCAGTTATTTCTCAGAAGGTAAAGATTCTGCCTAAGACAATCCTGAAATCACATTAAAGGCATATCCTCTTACATAAGCAACAGAATTTCTGACTAATTCCTTATTCAGATTCATTTCAGGTGTCCTTCAACATTTATGGTTTTTCCTTTGTGTCAGAGGCTCACTGTAAGTTGTCGTGGTTCACTTAACATTAGAACATCTCTGTGAAAGTTTATTGAAAACTCTACTTGATATTTCATGGAGTGCTAGAAAAAGAAATCTATGCTCTAGTCTTTTCAAAATGCCAAGTTATAAAGCTAATATAAATCTCAACATAAAGAAAAAAATGATGGACATTTTCTTGTTTTTTAGGATGTAGCTTAACCTAATGGGAAAGGTGCCTGTAATTTACCTATATTGACTATTTCTTTCATCTTTTATCTCTGATACACAGATGGATACATATTTGGTGGAAAAAAATAAGCCACCCTTCTGATCAGTATCACAAAATAGAAGTAGAATTAGATAATATTTTAAATTGATGATACCCTATCTCAAAGCTAGTGCTTATTTTGGTGTGCTACAACACAATTAGAATATACATTTGCAAGTTTTGAAACAATAGACATTCATTTCCTATTGTATTATCTCTCTAATCTTGGAGAAAGAAAGATACTTTTCTGTGGGAACTCTGGGTAAATGCAGCATGTGGATAAATTATGCCATTTTAACAGTTGCTACTGGCCCAAAATATTCTCCATGGAGAATGCTCCATCCTGTCAGTAATTTCTTTTTTTCTACCTATGTCTACAAATACAATACTGTTATGTTTTGAATCATATGCAACTGTTCAGACACCTGCATCTGTATGCTAACCGTAACAAATGTTCAGTATAAAATAAGACCAAATAAAATCCAAGGAGTATATAATTGAATCTTCATTTAATTAAAAAAAACATACTATGAAATGGGTAGTATTTTCTAATTTTATTCTTGGTATCAAATTTTTACATTATTTTAAGTGTACCAGTCAGAAGGAGGAATTTTATAACATTAAAGTTGTACTCAAATAAAACATAAGTACAAAACATAAATTTCTTAGCTAAGCAGACTGCTATAATAAAGAGCTCTCTCAAATTCAGAAATCCATTCCTACATGCTGTATCTGTTAATATCCCATCACCCAGGAAAACACATTAAATTTTATAGTTCTTCAAAAATCCAAACTAGATAAGGCCTAGAAGAGAAAAGGTATCTGAGTCAGAGTTTGGGTGCAAAGCAAACTATCCCATAAAGTCCGTGGAAGAAGAGAAATTATCATTTCCATAACCTCTCTCTGTAGTCTTGATATAAGTTACCACCTGTCTCAATGCACTTCTTCAGAATTATGGCATTGTTCAGAGCAACAGTGAATCTTCTCCGTATTTTTCACCCTTGCACTTAAAAGTGACAATAATTAGTTTTGTTTTGGTCAAGCCAATGTCTTAAAACATACTTCAAAATCAGTTGAAAAACAGAAGAAATTACAAAAATAGTGGTTTAGTATTTGCTCCCTGCAATTCACTCAAATAATCTGTCCTTTAGGAAATCAGATATGTAAGGTAAAAGCTCAGCAATTAGTCCAACATAAAAGCCAAACAGTGATTTTCAATTGAGATCTCCTTCATGGTCAGAGAAAAGCCAGAAAAAGGTCAAAGACATGGAATGGATCACCCTCTGGAGATACTTATCTCTCTGCATTAATTTTGGAGAAGTGCAAGTAACTAAATTAAAGTGCCTAAATGTTAGGAAATTGATGTTAGACAAGATGAATAAAAGTGTAAATACAAACATTGTTAAGAAAAATCACGTACATAAACTTTCTAACTGCTTTTATAGGGACCTTTGTAATCCATCCTCATGTGTCATCACATCTAATACCTCTACAATAAACTAATTGTTTTAAAGTGCTATTTTTTAAAGTATTATTTATTCTAACCTGTTCTATTTCTTTTTTCCTTCTATAAGTGCATACTGGTGGAAATGGAAAACATGATAAATAAACATAATGTTTATTAGTTCTGCACACTCTTTTTCTTCTTTGACTCATTGATTAGTTTATTTACTTTGAATTTTCCTCCAGTCTTGTTTCAATTCTGCTTATACAACAGACTGAAATGACTTAACTATTCTAACTCCATTACTCTAAAATTGTTTTTTACCCTGCTCAAACAATTTTTCATATTCCTAAGGAAAGATCAGGTCAGAATTCCATACATCAATAAGAGCAAGATTTCTGAGGTATCTACACTCTGTATGTTTATTTCCATTGTTTGTGATTAACCCACTGCACAGCCACAACAAAAAACTGTATCACAGAATGACACACAAAGCTATTTTATTATATCATCTTAAGATGCTCATATCACTTCCAACACAAAATAATAACATTTTTGTAAGAGTACCTTCCTACTCTTATGCAAGATCCTTGACTTCAAGGAGACGGGGATAACTTATCTGCTCTGCAGCCGACTTGTATGTTTTAGCCCATCTCATCAACTCTGGAAACAAAACCCTCATCTTGCTTTAAATGAAGCAAGGAAAGCACATTTCCTTTTGTTCAGCTAAACTAATCACCAAATAATTGTTTTTTAGATAAAAGATACATTTTTGTATCCAAGCAGCAATTGCTGTTAAGGATATGCTTTTAGTAATTTGAAAACTTATGTGATTCTTTAGCAGTTTGTCAAAGCAGATTTGAAAAAAAAACCAAAAAGAAGTAGTGTGAGGATTATTTTAGAGGAGGCAGCACTAGACAGTTACACATATGCAATAAATGTATTCTTTTACTCAGCGTGTCTCTTATGATGAGTCTTCACATTGTGAAAATGTATTTTTCTCTTAATTTTAACATTTTAAAGGGAATGTTTACTCTTGTTGGCATAATACAAAATAATGCATAGAGAAGAAATGTGCTGGAAAATATTCCCCCAAATCCCGTTATTAGCAACTTGATTGAGCTATTGTTCCAGTATATTCACTAAATATGAGTTATTGATAAGTGCACAGAATTTGACTTTACATGTATTCAAAATTCATGGTGTTCATGGCCTTAAATACTGAAGAAAAATAAAAGTAACTTGATATTTCCAAGATTCATATTTAATGCACATTTGTTCAAACTCAAAGGTCAAAATAAAACAAATCCTAGGACATGTGAGAACACACAGATCATACTTGAAAGATTTATGTGGGTTTTGAAATATAAAAGTTCTACAATAAGTAAATGCTGTAAAAGTGTTTATTACAACAAAAAAAGATAGCCTCCAGACACTGAGCCTGTGCAGCTTGTTTTCTTCAGTGTTTTGATCTTCCCTACTTCTTTCTTGTGTAAGTGATATAGCACACTTTAATGAGGTAAATGTCAGCACAGCACAGTGAGGGATCAGTCCCAAGAACCCATCTCTATTTAATAAAATATTGAAATCTCTTAAAAAACTAGTGCTACTACAAATTTTATTAAGAAATATTACACTTCAATGATTTTTGTAGTAAAGGATTATTGTTCTTTTTTTTTTTTTGTAGAGATAATATTTTATTTTGAAGGGCGGTTTTACTTTTAAAGTACTTTTTTTTACTTTTAAATTTTAACCATTCAGGCATTAATGCTTCTAAATATGTTTAATTAAATTTTATGAATGGCTAGTGTTTCACATCTGTGGTTTAAATGCTTTTTAACTCTAACTAGTCAAAAGGCAACAAAATAATTCCCAGAATTTTGGTTTTCTTCCTTTGGTTGAGAAAAGTCTCGCTTTTATGAAAACAACCACAAAAAAACCCACAACAACAAAAGACCAAATTTAGTTCCAGACAAAATTATAATAGGAATAATACCGTCCAGAAACAAGTATATTTTTTAAGAAGGAGCCTGTTCAATATTTGATGAAAGAGGTTATACAACTTAGTATGCCCAAAATGACAGAGGTCTTTCTGAGGATACCCCAGTCCTCCCTTCCTTCCTGTTCTTGTGCTTGCACAGGACTGCTACTCTCATGGCTCACAGCCTAACTCTCTTTCCTACCATTTGGCACGATGACTAGGATTTAAAATTGAAAAAAAAAAGTAGATCATAAACATAAATAAATAAAATGAATGTGTTCATTTCGTAAGAGACCGCAGAAACTATCATTCCTAGGTAGCTGCAGAAGCTGTTCTGGAAGTAACTGTGCCATTGTTCCAAATCATCACTACCGAGGTTTGTTGTCTCTTCTGCTCCTACACAGTCATTTGGATCTTCGAACCCTTCTCCCAGCTTTAGTGTCTTTTCATATACTTTTGTGTTGTTTTTATTTTGGGGTTTCTTCTTTACAGGCACCTCTTTGAATATGATTTCTCCTCCTTTGCACTTATCTGGGAAATGGAAATGTTACTATTAAGCATATATTTCAATACTGTATATTTCTTTAAAATTTCTTTAATTACACTGTATATCAGTTTACTGCGTGATCATGATTCTGTAAATGGATTGTGTCATTCTGCAGTGTTTCATAGAATAACTACTGATTATTATTTTCAAGAGAAGAAAGAAACCTTTCATTAGATTGTGTCATTCGGCAGTGTTTCATAGAATAACTACTGATTATTGTTTTCAAGAGAAGAAAGAAACCTTTTATTAGATGACTTAATAAGTCATCTAATAAAATTATCTGCTTAGGTGTTCCTGCTCACTTCCTAGTTAATCAATTCATTATTAGTAGAACATTGAGAGCTGAGAGCATTAGGAACATCAAGATGTCATCATCAGGCCTTGGGTATAAGCTGCCCACTGAATGGTAAATTTATGATTTGATACTGCTTTTTGAGAAAGAGAGTTTCCAATCAAAACTCTCTTCTGTTTTTACTCTGTCAATGTGTCAGCCCTATTAGCATATTTTCATTTCTTTATTATACAGTTAAGGGCATTTTTATACATATGATGTAAAATAAGCAGTGAAAATTAAAGTCATTTTAATATGAAATTTCAGGGATTAAATTCATATTACTATAAAATGAACCGAGGTGTTCCTATCCATAATGTTCTTTTTAAAAAATTTATAGAGCACTCCACCTCAGAAACAAGTAAGGCATGTCACTGATTTAGAAAAGTTAAAATTATCTTTTCAAATGCATAGTTCATAAATGTTACAAGCTTTTTAAACCAGTTGTATCCTTTGGTCATCATAGTTGTTTTCATTAGTGTTACATTAGAATGAAGTCAGGAAGTTAGAGCAACTGTTTTTCTGAGAAATGCTTTTGTATGGGAAATTCCCACAGCAATGTAGAGCTGTCAGGGTAGCTTTCCAGGACATAATTTCCAGGACCATTAGTGAAGAAGTAGTTCCCAGGCAGAAAAGGTTATTGCCTTACTGCTACATCCTCAGGAGGTATCAAATAAGTGCCTTAAGTGTTGGGACATGCACACATATTGGAAACCAGGTTTGCAATTTCTCTAAATTATGCTCAAATCATCCTTCCTTAATCACTTAAGAATGGTGAAATGCAAACATGGGTACAGCAGAGGTCCACAAAATGAGCATACTTCAGTTGCAGCTAAAGATTTGGGATCAGGTCCAAAAAGTATTAGGCATGAAGGAAATCAATGGGAGTTAGGTACTTAAGTATCTTTGTGTTTTTCTTCTAAAGTTCAAATGTTTAATCCCTTGCATTTTACTCTGTGGTGTTTCTAACACTCACTTTATATAACAGAATAATATTTTTTTAAGATAAATATATAATTATTTAGTGAACCTAATAACTGTTGCACTTTTATAGCAAACAGCAATTTTTTTCTTAACTCTCTGTCATGCCTTTCTTCTAAATTCTTCGGGTTTTTTTTCTGTTGTTCTTTTTTTCTTCATTATGATCTTTACTATTTATCAAACACAGTCATGGAATACATAGCATTTTTTCAAGTTTTGATAATTATGTCTTAATGTCATCATTCCTGAGAATTAGAATGCTGTCAAATTAACAGATTTCTGCTTTCAATCTCCTTGATGTTTGCAACTGAAACCTGCATGCAGACATGCAAGTAATTTTCTTGCTTCAAGGTAAGACCAGATCTAATTAACTCTACACTGAAGTACAAGAAATATTCTCTGAGGTGAGGCGAAGTATAAAGGAGGAAAGAGAAGACTAGACATGAAAAATTTTCAGAACATCTTACTTTTGAGTAAGACAACATATAGGTAAAATATTCAATTTTTGTAATTGTTCACCAAGCTTCCCACTATAAAAAAGAGAAAAAATTGTTTGAATATCATACAGCATAGGAGCTGAAATTCAGTTGCTCTTGGAACAAGGCATTGTCACAGATGGAGTGGGAGCTTCAAACACAGTTTATTAGAGAACGCTTCCTGTTGACTCATGAGGTACAGAAAGGACCCTACTGCTTTCTGAACTCCTCCTCAGAGAGGAGCCTTGGCACAGCCGAATCCAATGGTTGCACCTTTGTACAACTTTGTCCTGCATGATTAAGGATGGAGAACCAGATATATTTATATAAAAATTAATGATATATTATGATAAATGATTAGACAAAAAGATCTTAATCAGAATTATTTACAACATTGTACAGAAGCTAAACCTGCTAGTATACTATAGTATAGAGTACTGTATCAAAGCAATTATATTAAAGCCAATAACAAAATCCCACAACAATTACTCACTCATACCAATAAACATGGGCAACTCTTTCACTCAGCCTTGAGGAGTAACTCGAGGGGTGTCCCCATGCAAGGGAGGAATTTACACACACACATCAAGAGGGGATATGTTAGAAGAACCTGTTGTTTGAAGGTGGGACTGGACTTTTATATGATTGACTGTCAAACATATGTCTCCAGCTCAGGTGTGTCAGCTTATCGTTTTTAGATAAGGATACTTTACCATATCTGCCACACCTTCACCTCACAATCAGGGTGCTTGGCTTTGGGGTTGATGAGTCAGCCTGGTTTTAGCATAATTCAACACCAAAAGCAGCATGACATCACATCTTGGTTCACCCCTGAGAGCTTTGCAAATAGGGCATTGTTTGAGCTGTTTTACTACATTCCAGGCAGAGCATCATTTTACAGGCATAAAATATAGACTCATATGATGAAACGTTTAAATTAATTTCTTCACAACTTAAACATTCATAAAATATTTAACAGATAATGAACATTCATTGTAATAGAGTTAAGGCAAAATATTTAAGCATTAAACTGAGATCTCTTTTTATCATTTTATCCTTCCACTTGCTCTATTCCACTGATTAATACAACTACAGGAAAAATAAAATAAAGCAGATTCACACAGGGTATCTAACATATAAATTAGTGATGTCTACTGCCATGGGGCCAATTAATCACTTTCATTTCTTCCTTAGATATTGTGTAGAGGAACAGCACTGTTTTGTTGTTGCAGTGTGAATATATCATAAAAGTGTCTATAAAATCCACAGTGAGTTAGAAGTTACTACTAAATATAAATTGATATACAGTAGAGAAATGGATTTATGGCTGTTCTCATACACTGTAGCTGCCAATAATTTGGCTGTATTTTTTTCAGGACATTTTAAACACTATATAGAAAAATATTTTTTTTGGTAGTGCATATGTATTGTTTGTTTGAAGAAAAATCACATTTCATTGTATGTTTTATTTTCTTCTGTTTTTTCTTGTCAAAATGAAGTTTAAGAACTCTTTAGTATTCCTTCACATAAGGGTCATATACTGCAGCAAAATACTTCATCACCCAAGGCTACTACATATTTAACACAGCATCTTCACAGTCCTCTGAGAAGAAAGTGTTTACATCCAAAGAAGATTAAATGACCTAAATATCAGTTTCAGTTGCAAACAGATAATCTAGAATAATGACTCTTCAAAACCTGTATTTCAGGGTCAACATAGTAGGTTACTTTAAAACCCATTGACATAGGTAGGTGAAGTTGTTCCGTTTCATTGTTCTTGAATGTTAAGCAAAAGCCATGGCCCAGCAAAGTGTGAATTTACTGATGATGTTGGGAAAAAATAAAAAGTTTCAAGTACTTTTAAAATCACCAAAAGTGCAGTCAGACAACTACAGACATTTGTTTCCAACAATGATGAATGAGAAACATAATAATTTCCCTTGAATTTTTTTTTTGGTAGGAATTTTGTTCCCTTGAGAAAGCACAGGCAAAGAAGAAACAAGAAGCGGAGGACAGAAGGTAAAATGATGTAGTAAATCTACCTTGCTGTTTTTCCCTTGCTACTTGATGCACAGTATTTTCTGAACTTGTCAGAGTAAATAAGTTTGTGGGAGACATAAAGGAATAAACAGGAACAAACAGTAGTTTGCTCTCAATTTCTGCCCATCTGAGTTTTTGTTGAGAAATTTCAGCAGTAGAAACTTTTTACATAAATTTTAAATTATTTCTAAACAGTCCCATTATATTTTCTCTGAGTTTTTAAATTAAAAATAATCTTGATTTGCTGTGAAAGTAATGACTAAGAGCTGAAAAGTAACATATTTGAGACTAATGTTTTTGGAAGTTTTTCATATTTTCAGTGTGTAGTTGAAAAGGAATGGTTGGTACCTAAAATGGAAGGATAATATTGAGCTACAGAATTAAGGAAAACAATTTGAAGGACTCTTTTATACAGAACTAATTGATAAGCTCCTTTAAATACAAGATATGTCACATGGCTTTTAGTAGAAAAGGATTTAGTAAACTATCTGTGACAAAAAAAGGCTGATATATTTGGCCTTGGAGTGAGAAACTATATTTTTCCTTGATAAATTACAGTATTACAATAGTCATTGAGCTTTGCATATAAGCAGAAATAGTTTTGCTTTTGCTAAAGTGAATGAAGAATATTTGAGTACAGATCTTGCAGGTCATTTCCACGGAGTGTTAGAGGTCACCTTGAGAGTTATTTTTGAATAGCCTTAGGTCATAATGAAATAAACCAGTCTTTCTTTGTCATGATTCCCTTCATTTTTTTTTAATTTTTTTTTTTTTTTTAAATAAGGGGCAGCACCTGAGATCACCCAGAAACCTTTATTGGCCATGATAAAGGCCATACATTAAGCTGCACAAACCCTTTCCAGTTTTTAGCATTTGGTTCCTCGGCATATCCCCAAGGAAACAGTGTAGCAGTTTTGGGGTTACCTGCAAAAACTGTCCTACGATTTCTCTGTGAGGTAGCTGGAGGCATTATTTTCTTCTCTCTCTGAAAATAAGTTTATTTTCATTTACTTGATGGTCATGAAAATGTAAACATTTAAAGTGGCGTTTATTTTATAGTCTTTAGAGTATCTTCTTTATTGGCACAAATACAAGGACAATAGTTTCTTTATTTGGTGTAATGAATGAAGAGATGTCAGTGAGAGGGTGGCTACATTATTTCATATTAAAATTTTCATTGCATAGAGTTTTTCTTTTCCCATGTTTATAAGAAATTGAGTTTCTTCTAAGTCCATGGTTTTAAAACTTTCAGATAAAATTTTCCTTTTCAATGAGTGTTGAAGTAGTAGATATTACCACAAATGATTAAAAGGAACTGATGGAAACTGAGGAAGTAGTTCAGGAAAAGGATTTGGAGAGAATGAACAAATATATTCTTAATATATGAACAAACTGTAGAAAAAACCACCGTGATAAAAATTCTCTTCTATACATTTATTTGTTTTTGTCAGTGTTTTGTTTCACATTTTATCTATTGGAATCATTATACCACATTTTAATGAAATTTTTATAGGAAGATATGGCAATAATTCCATCAGAAAGATTATCTCATCTTCTTCAGACAGTATCAGCATGTACTAGAGAATTTTTCTCTAAGCACAAATTTTTTGTCATATTAATTCTTACTTATCATTCCTCTTAAAAAAAAATTACTTGATCTACAGTAATCAATCTTCATTTTACAGACAATCAAGGAGAAAGGAATGAGAGCAAGTTACTATCATATAAGTCCTCCCAGAATAATTGAGAAAAAAAAATCATTGCAATGAAAAATTGATCTTGACCTTCCCCTAAAGTTCAGGAAATTGTGAAAGATATTTTAATTCTGTCATGTTTCTAAAAACTGATAAATAATTATGAATTCAGGAATGATACTTATTCCTTTGCTTATACCTTAATTCTTTGAGGCCTGAAGTAAAAGTGAAAATATTTCAATATAAAAAGCCATATGATTCCTTTAGCATTTTGGAAGATCAGCAATTAGAAAATGCAAGGAATTTTTTCAGTTATTTCCTTTAGGTTGTGCATAGTTATTAGCTATGTGTGCTCTCCTTGCAGGGAAAGCCAGCACCAGCTGCCAGCTGAAATCAGTTTGCTAGGAGAGAACACATAGCAAACACATTTTGTGCAGGAAAATCCAATGTGGTCTCTCTCTGTGCTCCACTGCTCAGTGACACAAAGGCACATAACACAACCAAGAAAAAACAAGACCCTGCTCAGTTGTCTGACCAGACAAAAGGTCCAGAGCAAAATCTGCAGGCTGCACTTTGGATAGTCATCTGTCTGTATTTTCCTTCTGTATAGACTCTCTCTCTCTCTCTAAAGATATGATTTCCTGAGAAATCAAATACACAATATCTTCAGTATGAAAAATATAAAACATTTACTGGGCTTTTAATAAAATATTTAAAGTAAATGTATTCATTCCTGAGCAAATGAAACCAGTATGTCTTCAGTGAACACAGAGTAACTGGATGGGAAGTGTGGTGGTTACTGAGTTTTGAGATTTCCCTACATGGAATTATTTTGAACTGAATTTTAGACACCCTTGCAGATAATCTAATAACTTTAAGTTATATGTCAAATATTGGATATTTAGTGCAAAAAATACTTTTAGACATATCACCCAGGTTCAGCAGTCAAATCTAGAATATTAAAACTGTCTTAGATAAATAAAGAACATGATCTCAACACCTCCAATTTCTATTTTGGGCATGAGGACTTCCATTTTCTCTTTTACGAAGTAAGTGTTCCAGCCTGGAAACACCACATATTTATGGAAGAACTGTGCAATTAGTGTGTGTATGAAATTTTTTATGTGGGTACTGTATTCTTTTTCCATGTTACTCAAGCAGTATTTATCTGAGGCAAAGCCTTTGATAAGTGACAGTTTACTTCTTTGTTTACAAAGAACTATCAAATGTTTCTCGTGATTGATGCAGTAGGGAAAGAATTTACACAGTGAGTGGTAAATTCACTTTAAAATGCCTAGTTTTTTCATAAAATGTCACTTTGAATTAACTGAGACTAAGAAAAAACTATAAAAGTTTATTCCAAATTAAAGAATTAGGATAATGCCAAAATATGGATACATATTGAGAAGCAAGAAATGGGAAAAATATCTCAAGACAGCAATGTTACCTTTGTTGTTAATCTGTGCCAGTGGATTTATTAGGATGTGTTTTTCTTACAGTCTTTTGTGATTGCTACCATCATTTATGTTTAAAAGTGAAAAGTTATTTTGAACTGAAAAATGAAATTTAAAATAACTATTTTTAAGCTAGTATATTGTAAAAAAATGTATTGGAATTGATATTTTGCAAGAAAGTTGCAGAACTAAAAATTCTTCAAACAGTTTTCGTGATTTCTTTAAACAAGCTTGTTAAGTTATATCTCAGAATACAAGAAAAGTGGTATCGTGTTATTATCTGTCAAGTAATGGTCTTTAAACTACATTTCCAAAGAAGGAAGGATTGTAAGGGTAATTTGCTCATTAAAATTTAACCATTATAAATTTGTCCTGAGCATACATACATCCTGAATCTATATTGTGATGAAGAAAAAGATTTGACTGTTGGTGGAGAGTTTTTTTCCCAAAGTGTTCTTCAAAGAGGATATTTACAACATGCACACAGAAAAAAACCCAACTCCGAAGAACTTTTCTGCTAAATTTGAATGAATTAATCCCATTTAATCTTAGGTTTCCATAGGTAACTCCAGATTTGTACCAACGCATTCTGAGTTTAATTTTCAGTCAAGGGAAAATAAACAGTTTGGAAGACATCCATTGTAAGATGAGGTTACTCACACTCTAGAGGTTTCTGGTTCTCTTTACTAAATATAAAGGGTCACCAGAGAACTAGCACACACATAGATGTCTCAGATGTCTATATGGAGTTGAATCAACCATCTGTATTTATTATTTAGGTTTATTTGTGTAAATCCTAAAGAGTTAATCCTTAAGGACCAAAAATGTTCATAGGTTGATGCCATGAAGACTTTTTGCCTTCTTTTTTATACCCCTGTTATACCTTTTTACAATTTCTGTATTCTTAGTGCTTTTTGCCTACATTCTTGAATTTGTTTGTTCAGCTAGAAGACTAAACATTTTAGAAGCTTTGTAGGTAGAGGATAGTGTGCCCCAGACCCCAAGGTCCTCCCCAGAATACATTCTGTAAACTAAGATAGAACCATCCAGGGGAAGGTTCCTTGGGGAGGGGGACTCATTCAAGCCTCTCATTGGAGAATTTTTGTTAGATATGCTAATTAGTAAGACCTATAATGTTATACCAGATCTTTTGGGAGTGTGCACTGCGGTGTGCATGGAGGTACATTTGACCTAGATGTAGTGTACCTAAGGATCCTTAAAATAAATACCAAGGTAAAATCCCTTTTTCCCTTCTAACTGGGTTTGACTCTTGATTTTAAGACCAGGAAAAGGCATCACGTAAGTGAGCAGAGCCTTCACGGAGAGATCATATAGTACGTCTTGCTTCCCTGATGTCTTTCTGGTTTGATCTTACCCTGTTTTCATGAGATCCAACTTCTATTTGACCACTGGCATGAGAACAATTGTTGTAATGCCAGGTTTAGTTTAGCAAGCTGCAGCTTTCCCTGAGAGCTCAGCACAGCTGCTTAGGGCAGTGCGACCACTGTCGCCCTCCCATAGCCCATTTCGGACGGCTCCGTGGCTTTGCTCCAGCAGCTATCAGCTCTACAACACAGTGGCAGCAAAGGAGGCAAGAAGGGTCTCTCCACAAGGGTTTAAGAGGATCTTTAATCTTACATCTTGTCCCAGTGAACCCCAGAAGCAGAGAGACCTCATGATCAGGGCGCAGGGGGTTTTGTAAGGGGCTCAGGGGCGGTACATGGGCGGAGTTGGGGTACAGGAACCAATAGGGAGGACTCGACGGAGTGGCCGGGGCTAGGGGCAGGAGAAAGCGGGGGCGAAATATGGGATCAGAAAAGCAGTGGGTAAACAGATCACCACATACAATACACCTGCTAGTCAAGCCAACAGGAAAAGCTCTTTACACACATTTTTTACAAGAAAATAGAAATTATGCCCATTAGACGATATGGTTTGAGTAAAGAATTTCTACAAGAATTTTTCTTGCCTGGTATAAAAAAGATAATTTCAGCGAGAAAGGAAATGCTAATGACACAGATAATTTCAATAATAATGATATGAATTACAATGCTCGAAATGTAGAGAGCATTAATGAACACCATTCTAATTAGAAAATGCTGGTATTCAATCAGAAACGTTGATATCCAGCCTAAGTGCCATCAAGGCTCCCACTAGAGTCTACTTTTGCTAAACCCTGGCATTAACCATGTTTCAGTGGCATGGGAAGATATACTGCTTTTGTATTCATTACATTAAAAAGAAAAAGTATTTAGAAAATGGAAATTAATGTTATTCTTCAGTAAATTTAAAACACTTCAAGAATATAAAATCTGGATCAGTTAATCAGACTTTACAAAAGAAGAAAATGTAGTACTGTTAAAAACAGCACTTTACTCTGCCAAGCATTTATTCTTTGGTGCTTTTGAGTTTCAAGAGGCATATTTTACTGTTTGAAAGGAACTGGTCAACAATTCATATGAGTGGAGAACTGAAAATTCTTAATCTAAAATTCATAATGCATTTCAGGCAGATGCAATGAGAAGGGCAGTCCTTCAGCTTTGTCTTCTACACCACATAATTCACAGAGTGAATTGTGTAAGAGAAAAAGACAACAAAAATCTAGAAGTAGAGCTGTAGGTAGTCTGTAGCTCTGATCATTACAAAAGATTAGTGGTGGAAACATCTAAGCAGTGCTGTAAATAAAAAGTATGTAAATACATAAAGATTGTAAAATATATGCCAAAGTAACATTTAGCTTCTATGGCAAAAAGGATGCCGCTCAATGAGTTGTATTGATGAAATCATGCCTGGTTTGAAAGTAGATAACACACTAACTGACACAAAATATAGAATGGAAAGCATCATCAAACATGAATTTACATCCTAGAGTGGATGCTGATGTACAAAAAATAAAATGCCATCCTCAGGCAGACACTGAACCTTATTTATATATGTTTTGTTCTTCTCTCCAGTGTCTTCAAAATCTGCACAGAAAAGAAGTTGTGGAGAAAAAACCAAATCACTCAATCAATTAAAAAAAGTTGAAACAAAAACCCACCTAAAACTTATCCAGTGCCCCAAACAGTCCTTAAATAAAAAACTATTGTGAGAGTCCAGGTTTGAAGGCTGATAAGACCAATGAAGTCAAGTCTTTTTATAAATTCCAGGAAAAGAAAAGTATTCTGCCAGTATTTTTGCTTTTTTCTTCATTAGACTATTTACTTGACTTAATTCCTTTCAAGTGTAATTCAGAACCTGCTTTGGTGTTTTGAGTGCACATAATTAATTTTCTTGCACAACCATTTCCCTAGATGTGATCACTTTGTTTAACTCTAATGAAACTTTTATTAAGCTTGATATGCCTGAAATCATGCAGTTTATCATTAGCATTTTGCAGTCTTATATTATTGAAATTCACACTTTCACACCTTTATTGCATGGTTGAAGTGCTACATCTTTGATAAGAATTTGGAAAAACCCTTCATAGTCAAAGCAGGTGGTAGAATGGCAATTAAATGAAAAGGTGAGAAAAAAAAAACCCAAATCAAAACCAATCACAACATGGCAAATCAAATCAGTTTGCTATCCATACTCAACAAAGATTGCTTCCTTTGCATAATATTGATTTCAGCCATTCATGTGTGGTTTTAAATTTGCTTCTTAGTTCTCCTAAGACTTCAAGCACAGATTAACATAATTTTCTGTAGGAACCCAGAGTGCCGAGAATATTTCTCTGCCTGTTTTTAAGGGTTTTTACCCCCCTGAACAACACTGTTTTAGCCTCCAACCTTGGAAAAAAATTACCAACGATCAGATAAGAACTAGAAAATACAGTGGTGTGAATTAGGTGATGGACTACTATGTAAGATTGTCACAGGGTGAAAAATTTAGAGGTTTTGGGCTTCTCTTTGTAGTAAATAGATAAGAGCAAAAAACATCAAAATGGAGGATTGTTGTTGTTCTCCAAACCTTCTTCTTCTTCTTCTACTACTCCATATTCTGCAGTAAAAGTGATTTGGGATGATTGGACAAAAAATTCCGCAGTTCCTGGCCGTGTTACTGAATAATTGGTAGGAAAGTGAAAATAATGTACGTTTCTAGTAACCATTGGTTAAATTATCTTTAAAAGGCTGTGTAAATCTTGATAAACACACACTTCTCTCCTTCTTTTGCTGCTCTGTTATGCCTGGGTCACGCTAGTGGCTCTGTTCCTCTGATAAGACTTAATAAACAACTATCTGGCAGCATTGAAACTCCAGGAAGTCTCTGTTTGTTCCCGTGAACTCCTTGCAAGGACTTTTAAAATTCCCTCTCCCATCAGGAGAGATTTGATTTATGGCACGGTTCAGTGTCAGTTTTCCTCATGCAAGTGTACAATTACTTGCAATTTCTAGGACTTTGAAAAAAGAATAGTTAGTAATTGCCTCTTTTGAGAGCGGTTTTGGAAATTGCAAAAGCATTGCATTATCCATTGCTCAAGCTGCCATACTGTATAAAACCACATGGAGAGAAGGAAAAAGAGCAAGGGAGATTAGTGAAGAAATCACAGACCAGTGTTCTCTAAAACGGAGTATCAAGGTTCTGGAATAAATGGAGTACCAGAAGGGTGTCTGGAGAAAACTGGTTTTATTGACTTGCATATTAAATATGGTTGTAAATAATCTATGTATTCAGCAGATAAATAATGGTTTGGCTTCAAAATAATATTTTGAGTGGATTATATAGACAGAAACAATTATTAAAATATAAAAAAATATTAAAATAAAATTTCATAGATAATAGTCACCTAATTATACTTGCAAACTCTTTCAGTACATTAAATTTATCTTCAAAAAAAATATAACAACTAAAAAATTCAGACCATAGTGTACTATTGATACAGTACCATTACTGTTTAATAAACTTGATTTAAAGCTGGGTGTATAAAGTTACAGGAGTACAGACTCTTTAAGATGATAAGATGAAAGTTCCATTAACTGTGCTTTTACATTTGCTCTAGTCGAGTGTTGATTTTTGCTCCTGTAAAAGATTGATCCAGAATTGTGTTTCAGATAGAAAACTGGTGGTGTTGTATCTAGTAACACAAGAAAATCCAATTGTTTACAAATACATTTTCAAGCCATTATGATACAGAGTACAATTTTGCTGTCATTTACCAAAAGCCTTGGGCCAGTCTGTTTTTTCTGACAAGAAATTTATGATGAGAGATTTTGCCAAGAAACTATCTAGGAATGAACATAAGAGTGAATTAGTATGCAGCATAATAGCAGAGGAGAAATAATGTAAAGCTTCTTGTCACTCAGGTGCAGAATCTACCACCCAATAGAAGAGATTCACTGAGGTACTGGATGCAAAATACCAAGCATTAGATTTGTTCTTGTCAGCTCAGCTATCAGAAGTGACAAAAATATGTTATGTAAAATGCTCTGCAAATGAAAGATACAAAAGGTAATAGAAAAGGGGAAAGGACTCATGGTGTCTGAATCATTTGCAGAACACTTTATAATAAAAAATATCTAATATGTTCTGAACAACTGAAGAAGTATGATGATGTTGCCTCCTGTTGTCACTGTGTATTCTCTGTAGGGATTGCTACAGAATAGAATATTGCTATAGAATGATTATTAGGTAAATATTCTGATTTTCTGAGAGAGTTTGCAAAAATAAACCCAGATTTTTTTTTGCACCAGATGGTTTTGGATATATAGAATGAAGGACCTACGTCAGCAGAGTAGAGGTCTGATCTTAACTGACATCTGTTTCGTATTAAATATTTCTGCTTTCTATTATTATCTGATATCTATTACCTATTATCTATCTATAATTATTATTATCTGCTTGCTATCTTGTTTGGTTTACTTGTTTACTATTACGAAGTACACAAATAGAACAACCCAGAATTCGACTTTGTTTTTTTTCCCTAGAAATGTTTTAAGACATTCTGGAGAAATCTACGAAACAACCACGTATAATCTGTTAGAGCTGCATTCACTTTCATACAGTAGTAATATGAAATGAGAATTTCATGACTCCGTAGGTATACTTTAATTTAATCTTGAGATTTAATTGGCCTATTCAAACAGACAAACACGTAGAACTTGCATGTAGCATTTGTTAATTGCAACGAGTTTAATTTTGCCTTCATTTCACAGACTAGAGACACCTTTTGCTTTGCTAAAACTGAGTTTCTGTGGGAAAGTCATGTTTCCTGACAGTTGTTCTGAGAGTAGATATTACAGCGACAATAGAGGTAGGATTGATTTCTCACCACAGCTGGCCAAGAAAATATAGGTCCCCATACTTAATATACTGTTTTATATATCAGACTGGATTCTGTGTTTCTTGGGGGAAGAGGAGAAGTGTTAAAATGTTAATTTAAAGAGCCCAAATGGGAATCTTTTGACTCTATTTTGTTTTGAACACTTATTTATAAATAAAATTTTAAATACTTTGTAGGGCTAGTTCATTACCAATAAGCTGCGTTATTTTGCCCCTTTCCATTTTAGCATAGCATTCAGAATTGATATTGCAAGGAGGATGGAATATACCACATTATTACAGGAAAAATGCATTTAATTAAGAAGTTACATCGAATTAAAGAACAATGCTCCAGTTTTCATTTGTCTGCTTATTCAGGGCTTAGATATGTTATGTTTTTGCTCATAGTGTAAATCGATAATTAGCCAAAAGGTTATTTGACAAGTATATTCTGCTTATGCAAAACTTACATCCTGGTTTGTAAACAACATGCTGAATTCCTGTCTGTTGCTTTTTTCAACAGCCCAAACAACACTTTTAAATCAGTGTTTATCATGGAAAAGAGAAGTAAATATCTACCTTCTTTCCTTACAAGGAAACACACATGACACTTGCACTATACAACACATAGAACTACAGAATAACTACAATAAAACCACGCATTCACTGATCTTTGTGTCTTTGCCTCCTTTCCAGAAGCATGTCCACACACAGCAGCTGAATGTTTCTTTTTTAAGAAAAAAACCCAAACAAACTGGACTCACTGATTGCACTGGAATATAAAGACCTTAAAATTATTTTACAGCTATTAGAAACTTGGTATACCTAAACATTTTTGCTTTGAAAATTTTCACATTAGGATGGATGTTAGCACGATTCCTGGATTTCTGAGGTACCACATATATTTTTAAAATTGTTAAGCTCCTGATGTGACCTCACTGAAGAGATCATCTGAACGTGACTCATGATAATAAATACAGTTACATTTGTTGGAGTGTTTCCTCCTCATTGTTTTAGTCCCTTCTTTTTACTGCTTGATTTCTCCTGTCAGGTTATGCTGGCATGGTGTATCTTCTATTTACTTCTTCATCTGCAAAGGCTGCCATTAACTTAACCAACACTCCTTAATGATGTGTGATGTTCTTTATCTGTTTACCCTTCACTGTACCCTGAGCCAGTTCTTAGCCCTCATGTGGCCCAGTCATGGGGATTCCTTTAATATAGGATGGCTTGTGGATCTGAAAATGCAGTCCTGTATCTCACTCTGGTCTTGGAGAGAAATCTCTATTTTTGTTTGGTTTTCCTACTTGTTAGAGACATGAGAAACAAAAAACGGAAATCTCAGGCAGATCTCAATCAGAGTAAGTTTTCATAGTTCTGACAAATTCCTGTTTGTTCTGTCTTATTGTTTATGGTCATAAAAAATTCCCTCTCAAAGACCAACTTCACCTTGTTACAGCCTCCTTTCAGGTAGTGCTAGAGAGTAATAATGTCTCCCATGAGCCTCCTTTTCTCCAGGCTAAGCAACCTCAACTGCAACCTCTCTCAGCTGCTCTTTACAAGATTTGTGCTCCAGCCCCTCCAACAGCTCTGTTGCCCTTCTCTGGACTCACTCCAGCACCTCAATGTCCTTCTGGTAGTGAAAGGCCAGAACCGGACACAGCACTCAAGGTGTGACCTCACAGTGCTGAGTACCGGGGGACAATCACTGCTCTGGTTCTGCTGGCCACACCAGTTCTGATACAAGCAAGGATGCAATTGCCCTTCTGGGCTCTCTGCTGGCTCATACAAATGTCAATATAAAATGATTAAAAAGCAGACCAAGAAATGTTTTGAAAAACAGCTTTCTAAATACATGAAAAGTATTAATTAAAAAGGAAGGCTGCCAAAAATTCTGTTAGGTCAACAGAGGAGAAAGTTGGAATAGGAATGTTCAAGAGAATTGAGAAAAATAAGAATAGGAGAAATAAAAGCATTATTTTCCTTGGTGTTCACTGCATAGGAGCTATAGGTGGTTCATCCTGGAAATTTTCCTTTAATGAGGAAAATTAAAGAAATTTTTGCAGACTAACATATCATTAGAAGATATTTTAGATTGGAAAGGTAAGATGAATCATAAGAAATTGTCGAATATTCCTCTACAGCCCAGAAGAACTAAAAAAAGTCAAATTACTAATGTCATAATCTATCACTTAATCAAATTAATTTCATTAGGACAAAATGTAGTAAATGTAATTTTTTTTTTTTTTTTCAGAACTGGAAAACAATAGAGCAGCCTTCTATATCAGGGAAATTTGTATAAAGCATAATAAAGAATAAAAGAAGCTGAAAGATTAGTAAATCTGATAAAAAATACATTATAATAAGGAAGATTCAAGATGGGTCATATAAAAAGAACTTTTCTTTTGCTCAAATTTCCTGAATTTTTTTGAAGGACACAATGATATTGCAAACAAAAATGCTCCCAATACTGTGGAACCGTATATAAATGTTTAGTTTAAGATAAAATGAAAAGTATTTTTAGACTGTAGGATTTACTTTTCATTGACTGATAATCTCACACTTCTTTCATGTAGGTCGGTGAATTTCTCTTCCTTAATCAATGAATTACACCCTTCAATTTAATTTAATGTTAATCATACTATAAACTGGGAATTAAAACCTCTCGGGTGATGGCCATGAATAGA
This sequence comes from Corvus kubaryi, assembly GCF_017639235.1. Taxonomy (NCBI): domain Eukaryota; kingdom Metazoa; phylum Chordata; class Aves; order Passeriformes; family Corvidae; genus Corvus; species Corvus kubaryi. The sequence continues at coordinate 22,602,216 of NW_024580671.1, read as the reverse complement.
TTTGAAAAGATAACGTAAATCTAGGATAGCATTTGTCATTGTTCAATTACAGGGAATAAATCCCACCATACTTTTCTATGATATTTAGGGTGTTCAATATATTTATAAGTAATTTGGGTATAGTATCGTTAGTGAAGCTGTGAATAACAATGGCACAAAAATATCCAGATGTCTAAAGATAAAGACCGACCATGAAGAGTTGGTACAAAGATTTAATTGTAACTGAGCTCACAATATTGCTAGAGTGGGAAATAAAGTTGTAGTTGAAATGTAAATAGCGCACATGGGGAAACAAAAATGAAGACACAAAGCAATCCTAAATATGTCACTGTGATGCACTCTAAAGAGAACTATTCCAGTTCAGAAGAGTTTTCTTTGACTAATTTTTGATTGTTTAATGACAAACTGAACAATGTTCTGTGGAAAACCTAGAGATTAGATCAGGAATTATTAACAATAAAATAGGGTATAAAGTGGAAAACACGACACCATATAAATCCCTGGACTATCTGGATGTGAACTGAACTTTGTACAGTTCTGCTTCTTCCCACTGAAGTATTTGGTATAAATAGGAAAAGGCATGGGAAAAGTGATAAAAGCCTTATCACTGCTGTGGATTAATTTATGTATTGGAGAAATTAATTAACATTCTTTACTTTGAAAAAAGGATGAATCATAGAATCAAATGGTAATGGCACAAAAATCACAGTTAATAAGAAGTGAATATACAGTGATTATTCACAATTTCTTACAGTGATTAAGAATTCATCAAAGGAAACTATTTGGTGCAGACAAATATAAAAGTAGATATATATTTAAGCTGTGGAACTCTTTGCCTTGGGATGTTGATGAATGCCAAAAGCACAAATAGACTCAGGAAGGAATTATTCATATTAGTAGAACAGAGTTCCGCTGAAGGCTAAACACAGAGATAAATGTAACAGTTTTTCTCTGAATCATGGGTTGCTAAAAGCAAAGAAGTTGATGCTGCAAGCTTATCTGTTATGCTCTCTTGCCAAATGTTCAGTAGTGGTCACTATCAGGGCCACGGTGTTTGACTGAGTGAATCCACCATTGCCATGCTTCCTCTTTCTTTGTCTGGTACTGGAAAGAGCATGGTAATCTTACTAGTAGTCAATTTAATCATCGTGTTTGAAAATCTTAAGGCAATATTCCATTATCTGAATTTAAAGAATCTTTAGTGCTAACAAAGGATGATTCCTCCAGAATGAAGTTAATTACTTCTACTTTCAGTTGTCTGTGATTTCTTTATTCAGAAGTTGTCTATTGTTTTAAACTATACTCTGACAAGCTGTCTTGGCTGCTGTTGAGTTGAAAGAAAATATTACTCTCCTCAACACATTGACAGCTGTTCAACCATGCCTTGCTGACAGAGGTTATTATTCTTGTAGGTATGCCAAAAGGAAGAGATTTTTTTTCCATCAGAATTATCCATGTCAAGAGACCCTAAGGTCTCAATGTTTAAATCAGCTCAAATCACTTTGGCACAACCAAAAAAGTCAGCATACATATATTCGTGTTGGAGATCTGGAAGATCAAGACTCTAGGAGATACACTACCAGAATAATTTTTGTCTCTTTTCAAGATGCAAGAAAACATCCTTATTCTGGACCATTTTGAGAAAAGGAGGGATGGAAGAAAGAGGGAAGGGAGAAAACATTGTGACACAAAATAAGTACAGCTAAATTGCTGGGCGAATGTATCTCTGTAATTGCCTCATTGAGGGCTTGCTCCATATTTTGTGAAACCTCCATTAAATGGATGTTAAGGAAAAAAAGAATAAATGTAATCTGTAACACAGGTCCACACAGAGTTTTCAAAAGCCCCTTAAAAACCAGTATAGTTAAGTGTCATAGTTTAGGAGTGGTATTCCCCAGCTCAGCACCCCCACCAAAACTCTCCCAAAACACACACAACTCTATCTCGCTTCTCCTTCCCCTCCCCTTTCCCACTGGCAGGATAGAGCTGAGAACTGGAGGCACGAAAGGTTAAGATCATGGGCTGAGATAAGAATAATTTACTGGAAAGAGCAATGAGATATAAAAAGGAACATTTACGGCAACAATATTAATAACAAAAGTATACAGAAAGATAGAATGGTTCACAGGCAAAAATGACAGTAAACAAATAACAGATGGCTCTCACCACTGCGTTTTCAAGACCAGAAGGAACCCCTTCTCCATGGAAGAGAGTCCCTTTTCCCCTCTTGCAGTGATGATGTGAGGTGGTATAGAACATCAGAGTTCCAGCCATGTCTCCCTCCTGGCTACTGAAAAAATTAAGCCTGCCCTGGCCAGAACAAAGACATTATGTCCATGCAGTATCAATGCAGATCAGACTTTTTTGAAAGGGCATTTTGAAACCGTGACTATTTTTTTTTAAAGAAAGCATTCAGGGCATGACTAAGAAATAAAATGAATGCAGAAGAGATGATTACACAGGGCGTTGTTTGTTAAACCCACTTAAGCAAAATAGGGGGGTAAAATGGAAAGAAAATATATGTAGAGACTTATGCAGTGCTTTTCATCACAATAAGGAGGAATCTGTGTCACTTACTGCCATAGAAGAAAATTATTTTTGAAAGCTAAATAAAATAATAAAATTTAATTAATATAATAAAAGATTAATATTTTTACTAATGAAAGATAACTTTAATTTCATAAGGAGGTCAAATATTTTTATTTTAATGTAAAGGACAGTCAATTAGAGAGTCCTCTTCAGGGAAACTGATAATTTAACATATGAGGCTCTTTGAACATATAATGTAAGTTTTACTCATTGTCCTTATGTTTATGTCTTCTTACTCTCTTTTACTTTATTCTTATTTAATTTCCTTATAGGAAAAAGGAAGATTTCCAAAGAGGGACTAATCAAAGCTTCATGAAACTGCCTGGGGGAGACAGACAGAAAAAGAGGGAAGGGAGATCTAAGGATTGTATCTTTGTAGATGGAAATACCATATGCAGGTAAAGACCATACCCATAAAATTCTAAAGTACACGTGACAATAATAGTCTTTACTGCGTGACAATAATGGTCTTTACTAGTTCGTGTGATGTGAATAGGTTGAATGAGTTAAATGTCCACACACAATTCACACGGTCAAGTATTTCTGGCAGGTCTCTTAGTGATCTGTTCAAAGTGTTGATCAGAGGAGCAGTGTAGTTCTTTTTACTGTGAGCAAACCTAAACCATTTGAATCAGGCTTTTAGCAATATTTGATGAGAATATCTCAGAATGAAAGACATAGTCATACTAAAATAATTTTAACTACCTGGTTAATGTCTGTAGGAAATGTAGTCTGACAGCAGTCAAAGGGACCCAAGGTCTCTGTGTAGGTCTTCTGTAAGGAACTGGCTGAGTGTAATACATTAAATAAAGACCATGATGATTTCTAGCTTTGAAAATAGTTATCTCAGTGCAATAAATAGTAATAAAATTCTTTCTATAAAGCAATTTTAAAACAAGAAATATAAGTTCTAATTTTATGCTCTGTTTAGCAAGCAGCTACAGCAGCAGACTTATAAACAATATCATCACATCTGCCACTGTATTCTACATGAGATATAAATTAAAAATAGACTGATTAATGATTCTTGTAGGAGGTTTTTCCATCTCTAATATAATAGAAAAGTGGGGAAAATTGAAGCATTTTACAATTATTTACTGTATATTTTTTCTATATATTTAATAATCATAGGACCCTTAATTCAACTAGATCCTCAGGCATATAGAATTCTGCAGGTAAAGATTAACATTTTAAAAGTATTTAAAAACCAATATTCAGCCAATCTATATCATAAACCATATCAGGAAATCATAGATATGACCAAGAATAACATCTTTAAAGTTTCTGGGCAAAAAGGACCATCAGAGAGTATAACTCCATGAAAATTTGTTTTCCCAATACCAAATATTCACTTGTGAAGTAACAGATGAAATGGGAATGCTCTCAATAATTAACTTTGAAGTCATAGAAGAAATGAGGAAAATTCCAGTTTTATGGCTGTCTTATTGAGCCAACACCAGCATTATGAAGCCAAATTATCAGCCCAGCATTTCAGAGAATACCTGCTAGTCTGTTCTTTGTAGTCTAGTGTAGTCTGTCAACATATTTGTCCATAGAATAGTTACACATTCTTAACAAACTTTTGGCCAATAACTGCAAAATATAGCCTTGCCCTGGTTAAAGGAACAAAGCTTAATGAAAATGGTATTGAGATAGGAACAGTAATTCAATTCAAACTGAATCTTAGTAGGGAAAAAATAGCTATGGTGATATAGCGTAAAGTTAAATCAGGGCAAAGTATTCTAATGGTGTCACTGGAACTGATTTTAAGTACTTAACACTAATATAAGGAATAAAACAATTTAAGACATTCATTTCCAGGAATAGATATAAAAATGGGTGAAATTCCATCTATAGGTTTGTAACACCAAGTTTTCAGAAGTACAGATTCAGATCAATGTTGTAAATTCAAAAATCAAAAGACAGCCATTGAAACACTGATAGATTGCAGCTATTGTGGTAGATAAAGTACACTAGCAGCATGCAAAAGCAATTTTAGTTAGTTCTAAAGACACTGTTAATTTTATCTGTCCCTTTTCTTTGAAGTGACTGAGTCAAAATCTCTTTTTATTTGCACAAACACAATTTTGACCATTTGTGCTGAGCTGAAGCCAGTTACACTGACATAGCTGGGGACATAATTTAGTTTAATATTTGCTAAAGGGTAATAAGAGTGTTTGGATTTTTAAACTAATTTATTTATTATAGATGTACATGGTGAGTAGAAGCATTTACTCAACAAACCTACATTGCAGAGTTTAAGTGAAAAGAAAGAAATGGTGTAGATTTTCAGTCCAGGAATGCTGAACATCCCACAGCAGCAGTATTCTACTTTACTGTAATAAGCAGTCTCTGCACTTATTTCTGTGCCAAAGTATGGGGTAGTGAAATAACTCTCGGCAGCTTGTTTCCAAGTGGTTTTCATTTTTTAAAACAAGACAAAAAGTTTCAAAAGCTTTCCTAGATACATTTCCATCTTTTTCTTTCTAAAATATTTGCCTTTTGCTGTCCATTTCTCTTCATTTTCCCTTTGATGCCTTTTGCATTGGATAATAGAGTAGATTATCTAGGTTTTTCATCTTTGAGAACGTCATTATTTATGTAGTACAAAAAGTAATTCTGGGGAGTTTAGTTGCTTTCTGTAAAGAATTAATAGTATGACCAGACAAAAACCCATTATCTCCAAATTCATGCAAGGTTTTTATTAAATATACCTCTTAAAAATAAACATAAAAATATGCTTTTAATTTTTTTTTCCTTTAAAAACTACATTTGAAAATTTTAAAACTTTACACTGGGCCAATATACCCAATAGTGAATTAGGAAAAAATTAATTTATCGTCTCCCATCAAAGAACACTTTCTTTTAACCATCTGTGGGATTTATCTTCACTGCAGACTGCTGTATTGCACTGAGGTGAGAATGTGACATAGATTAGAATATAAGCAGAAACTCTCTCGGAACATTTGAAGCAGGAGTGGATGTAGAGTACAGTTAGAGTTGGAAAGCTTAGTGGGAGAAGAATTCCTGCTTTGGAAGAAATATTTTCTGGATGACCTAACATGGCTCATCCCTTCTAAGATTCTGCAAAATGGCAACATAAAGTTGTCTCTGGTGTGTAGAGTTTTTTAATGCTCACGCTAATGGTCGACAGATCTAGAGTCAGAGTACAATTCTGAAACATTTCAGCCACCATGATAAGTGCTTTAACAATAAACCCCAGAGGAATGCAGTGTTACCCATGTTAAAACACATGCAGAGGTCTTTTCTTTGAGAAGCCCTATCTTTGAGGTGGTGCCAGGACAATCTGACAGACAGGTCACCTTCACAAAGTGAAGGCACATAAAATCTGTCTTTAGATATAAAGTTTTGAAAAACTACAGTTCTGATATGCTCACTTCTCAGGAACTCCCTGCAACCCACAGGACAATGCTATGTCTTCCTTTCCTTGGAATGGGAGCCATTCACTTAAAAAAAAGAGCAGGAAGAAGAAAGCTGAAGTCATAACTTTGGCACATGTCACTCTGCATCAGGAACATCTGTTCTCAAATTCATGAATTTCCCATCTCCCAGACTCACAAATGCATTAAGCATATGAAATAGAATCTTTGGAGAGATAATATTGTCATTCCCCATGACTACCTTCAACTGACTTGGAGTACATTATCTTGCCCCACCAATGCTAAAGTAAAAGCTGGACTCTCCCACTGCTTCCAGTAAATGAATGCAAATATTTGCAAAGATAGAGAGACAGGATCTTATGCCAGTAACATATGCAGATTAATATAGTTCTATAGTACAAAAATTGCATAACGCTGTTTTCTCCTTCCTCCTTCCCAAATGATAACTTTACAACAATTAGAACAAAGAGCAGTTTATAATTTTGAGTCTGCTTTTTCTAGTTTACTATATTCAAAAGTTATGTCATCCAAAAGACATTCAGAGAATAAAATATCAGATACAAAATACCTGTTTAAATATACTGAAATTGATCTACTACATATGCCAAAGAAAATAGAATACTAAAATATTCCCTTGGGACTATTTGACACCGCAATCGCTTAGATTTCTGGGCTCACATAGGGCTTTCATATGACATATTCTAATTTAAGTCACAGGTTTAAACAATTTTACCTGTTATGAAATCTGACATATCACCCCCCCCCCCATTAATCTCATTTTTATGTATTCCTAGGTGCATATAAAATAGTATGACATATATGACCTATTAAGATTACAGTTCCTTTGGCACTAATTAGTAAATGCACCTTGAATTTTAAATAAACAGACAGTTGATTAGTTGCCAAAGAGGAGCAGGAAGATAAAATATACATATGCCATTCCCTAAAGCTAACAGAAAAGTTCAGTCTGATTTTAAGCTGCTTTAATGGACATGAATGTCAAAAGGAATAACAAAATACCTGCACTGGAGTGTGTGTCTTCTTAGCTCTTTATACATAAAAATACTTACCAAAGGCATAGACATAATTATTTGAATAATCCTATTGTTCTAAAAGGATTTATTTTTAACTCTGCAGTTCACTATGCTGCATGGTGTACTTAAAATATGATGCAAATTATTTGCTCTCTGTACCAGTGTGAAAGTTTAGAAGAAAAAAAATCTGAAACCTAAAATAGTTGTGCATGAATACAACATCATGAGTCCAGGGCCTAATGAAAGAGACTAGAATAGGTGAGGATTGTCTTGATTTAATTCTGTTGTCATTTTTTTTCCTAATATTGTACTAGAAAAAAAATCAGGTGAAAAAGAAATTAAAAAAAAAAATGAAACACAAAAACAACAGGCAAGCCAGTTCCAAAAAGCAGTTTAAGGACCAAAAAAATTAAGTAAGGATCTTACATGTTCAGAAGTAAAACTGAGATCTAGAACAATCTCTCTTAGTCATTTCTGCTGTAAAGAAGCCTGAGGCACCCATGAACTCCCCTTTTTACCTCAGCACTCTCTTCGGACCTGCACTGTGTTCACACCTGGTCAGACCTGCTCAAACCCCAACCCTTTGGATTTCCAAACTAGGCAGAAAAATATTTACATCTTTACATTGTAATCAGCTGTGAAAAGTAGAAGCCACATGATCAAGATTGATGTAGGTCAGCCCCCAGGGTTTCCTTTATTTTACAGATGAAGTCAACTGGCATTCCCATGGCCCAGTCCATGACATCTTCAAATGGCACTTTTAAAGTTGATGAGATACCCTAAAAATGTCTTTTCCTCCCTACTGCCATCGAAGGCACTCTGGCATGATTAGTATAGAAGCAGCTGTACTATCTGTTGTAGGTGATAAAAATAGCTTAAGCTGTAAATGCTAACAGGCAGCAGATAATTTGGTGTGTGTGTGTGTGTGTGTGTGTACAGGTGAATGTCTGGAATTGAGCTTTTGTATTTTCGAGCAGAAACTTGCTAGCCTCAACCAGTGTGGACTGGTCACGAATTCTGACAACACTTAAACTGAGGAAAAGTGACACAGCCTGAATCCTACAATTAATAGAGACATGAGAGAGAAACACCAATTAGGAAGCTACCCATGTGCACATACTCTAATTAGGTTGGAAAGCTTAGAGTTTGGGCCTCTGGAAAGAAAACCAGTGTTAAAAATAAGGGCTCTTGAGAACTGGTCTCAGAAAGAAGGGTCTGAAAAAGGTGGTGAGTGGCCTGATTCAGGGATACAGAGGCATGCTGCTGTTACATAAATGCAATCATATTTCTTTTCAAAGCATTTGTTCAAATTGACAATCACACAGAATTACACAAAAGCCTTATCACTTTTTATCCCAGGCAACAGTGACAGGACAAGAGGAAATGGTCTCAGGCTGCACTAGGGAAGGTTCAGGTAAGACATAAGGAAGAATTTCTTCATGGGTAGGGTTGTTAAGCATTGGAATGGACTTCAAAGGAGGTGGTGGAGTCACCATCCCCGGAGGTACTCAAGAAACAGCTGGATGTGGCACTTAGTGCTATGGTCTATTTGACATGGTGGTGACCAGTCAAAGGTTGAATTCGATGATTCTGTGTGAATCTGTGTGATTGCAGCAAAGATCCTGGACGTGGAGCATGATCCTGGAGGTCAGAGATGAGTGGAGTTTAATGTTGGGGGATGCCCAGGGATTTGGGCTGAAACTGGTTGCTGCAAGCCCCTGTCCAGACATGACTGTCTGCCTGCCCTCTCTGGGCAGCAGGGATCTCTCTGTGGGGAAGGGAAACTGGCCCCTAGTATAAATAGCACTTTTTAGAGCAAGTGTGTGAGATAATCAAACAGGGTAAAAGCCTGAAGGTTCTTTAATAAATCTCAGAATCCAGAACCACTGCAGGTTGTTGATTCCTCTGTCTTAGCCATAATAAAACCTTACATGTCTGAATGTGGGCAAGGTAAATTCCATCTAAATTGAAGTTATGGGAAGACATTGCCCATAATAAAAAAGATATGAACCTCTCAAGGATGCTGAGCAACCACAGCTCAGCACTCTTCTCAGTCTGACAGCACTCCTTCTTGTCAGCAAATACCAGCTACTGTGCAACTGCATGGTGGGACACCCAGAATTTTTTCTCCAGCCCATGACAGCTGTCATCACATAACAAAGAACACAATTTTTCCGGTGAAAGAAAACAAGCAAAGAAGCAAAACATCATGTGTAGGTGTTCAGATTAAAGACCCCTATTCCCAGCATTAATCCAAGGGTTTATTCAAAAACCACACAAAATATGTAAATAGTATTGTAGGAAGAGACAGATCTCACAGATAAGATGTTACCCAGAAGGTTAACTGTATTTCATCTTTTTCATCGGTTTCCAAAGAGCTGTGGTATGGAAGATGAACGAGATACTTCAAACGACTGAAATAGAATTCAAGCACTTAATTTCTCAGTTATGACACTATTCTTTTTCTGTCTAATCCATGGGTTCATTCTGAACCAGCTAAAATCTTTAATCCTTTAGATTTTTAACATTAGAATTTCCTTCACACCTGAAGTCCTGTTTATGAGGCTGTCAAGATATGCTTCAGTTTGCAGAGTTTTGAACAGATCCATGCCTAAGCCCTATCAGTGCCCAATGACTACTTAGAAATTAGTTGTTCCTTGTCCATGATGTTTAATGAGCTTCACCACGTGGATAATCTCAGAGTCTTTTGTGTACATTACAGTCTGTATCGAGTGCAATGACAATGATCTCTGGTATTTACTTAGGAAGTTTTGGAGCAGAAGATATTGAAAGGGCCATGAGAGCATCCCTGGGGGCTCCTGGAGATTCAGCTGATAAGGCTCTGGGGCAGTTAAGAGCCAGTGCAGTTGAGGGTGACCTCTTTCCAGCGGTCACCCAAGAGAAGTTCCCAGGGACCATGGGGTGAATGCTGGCTGGGAAGGTGCTTTCTATTGAGGGTCCTGCCAGAGCTCCAGGTCCAGCTCCTGCTGTTGTGTGTCCATGTTCCTCCTGCTGAACCACAAACACCTGGAGGGCAATATCCTGGCCTGGGGCCACCATCCCAACATGCCCCATTGGGCATGGAGGTGCCCAATGCCCTGGGACAGGGCTGGGCTTATTGCAAAGACTTCACTGTGACTCCAATATAAAACACAGAAATGAAAATACAAAATTCAGATTTAAGGTTGATTTTGCCTTATTGGTGGCTGCAAGTAATCTTAAAATTTTACACACAATTTAAGGCTTGTAAAGGTTGTTTTTTCTTAATCATTTTACTTTTCATAGTTGTATCTTATTCATTTCCCTTTTAACTCCAGAGGAGTTATTTTTCATATGCTCATTTACTTTCTTATTAGTCCACACTCATTTTTTGTGTGAGTATGGCTTCTTAACTTATTACCCATAACTTTATCCAAAAGTTTCTTGGATTCAGTAAAGAGAGTGTTGTCCAAATCAGAAAAAGAAAGAGACTTTCCTTAAAACTGTGGAATGACTAGCTCCCATTAACTAGGGAATTTACCTCAAATAAAGGATGCTCTTGTTGGAATCCTTACATTACCTCCATAAATGTTTGGTTGAATGCTCTGTTCACTGAGCTGAGTCAAGTGGGTGAACAAGAACACCTACAAGAAGCTAAGTGTCCTTAACAGCCAGTGGAGAAAACTTTGGGGCACCTCGCCACAAATATGTTTCCCCTGAATATAGAGGAATTCTATGAAATTTAGCATCCTTTCAACCTGTCTTGTTTTCTTTGGGACTGTTTCCTTTTGTACAAACAATTAGCTATTCCCAAAGTAACACAGAGGGGCTGCCTTGAGTACTTAAATCCTTCCCTCGGTGGATTGTTTATACAGAGTAGGATAGCTCCAAGAGAAGTCACTGGGAGATAACAAATATAATAAAATCCACACTGGAATTTGGAGAGTCACTGGGCATAGAAGAATCTTGGGATCTCAGCAGAGATAATGGATAAGACACATCTGGAACTTGAACAGGATTAGTAAAAAGCAATGACAAATTTTTGTGCAAACAGTGATGGGTGGACAGGTGACAATCATTATTGAGAAATGAGATCTCTGTGCCATAACACACAGCTCCATGAAAATATCAGGTCAGTGCAAGAGCAGTCGAGAAAATAAATGTAATTCTATGAATTATTATGAAAAAAATAGCACACAAAATAGAAAATTTCATTATGGCCTTTTTTTGTAGAAATGTGTGGTACATGCACATCTGAATATCGTGTATAAATCTTCCTAGTGAAAATATTATAGCAGAACTAAAAAAGGTCTGGAGGTGTATGGGGACAAGACCAACAAACAAAGGTAGGCAAAGAGTGTACGTGTTGGCTATAGTTCACCAGGGACAAACTGCACATCTAAAGAGCAGGAACACTGCAGCTATGAAGCAAAGGATTGAGCAACACAGAGATACTGTGGTTATGCTCCATCTGAAAAATGCAGCTAATGGGAACTAAGTCAAAGAATGATTTAGATGATAATCAAAAACTGAATTTTGCTTGATTAACTCAAGAATACATATTGTTTTTCGGGCCCCTACCTATGCCAATGACTAAAGTCAGTCAAACTCCACCTAAACATGAACTGATATCAACTTTAATATTACTTTTTCCCCTTCCTCAAAGACATTAATATAAATACAGCTTATGTGGGGAGGGGAGTCAATGAAGACTGCATCATAACTCCTAGGACTGGTCAAAAACCTGAACGTCTTCTCCCTAGTTGGGACACGTATTGGATAAGAACCTCATCCTATGCACGTAGAATGATTATCTCAAGCTAGCTTTCATTTGTAATAGGAACTTGTCTGTATATCACTTCAAGTTCATTTTTGCAGTCTGCATACTATCAGTGGCAATCTCTGAACACCGCAGACTTCTACTATCATTGTGTTTGTTAGTATAGAGTGTCATTCCATACTGCTTAATGTGAGTCCTTTAGGGGCACTAGCAGCAGCTGGCAGCAGATAACAGAAGTGACAAACCTGACAATATTCCAAATAAAAGTGCAGGTGGTGTAGGAGCATGACCCTGAGTAAATTAGCTGAACCACACTCCAATACAGAGGGCTGTTCAGTGGAGTCTACATAATAGAGTGCTGACAGGCTGGTTGGGCACAAGGATTTTGTCTTCCTTGGCTGTGATGATAGATTGATCCAAAAAAATGGTTAAAGGAAAGCTGCCTTTCACATGACTAGGTGTGTGATGAAAAATATTTAAAAGTATCAAACTGTAGAAGGAACTATTGAATAAGTTACAGCTTTCCAGCCCAGATAGGAGGCAAGTGAAGGGGTTATACAAAGATATATAAACTCATGTATATCATAAAGTAAATGCATGGGAGATGCATAATATAAGAACTAAATAACATTCAACAAGAGAAGATGGTAGCATATAAACACTTTCTTCATTCAGTGAATCTTCAGTACAGAGTATTGCTGATGCTAAAAATTTACATGAGTTCAAACATGGACTGTGTGAATCCATAGAATCAAAGAAAAACCACTGTGGAGTACTGAAACCAGATTTCCATCTTCAAAACAGGCCTAGCCATCTCCTGTCATTGAGCATTGCACATAGTTGGAAACTGCAGGAGACAGTGTTATAACCTACTTGTGTTTTTGTGTTCTTTTCAGTATCTCACACAAATATCTAGCAATATCCACGTTGAAGTTTTGGTATTTATTCAGTTTTTGATGTTAGAAACTGAGTCTCAGAGAGAGAAGTTGAATCCTCCAAGGTAACACACTCAATCAACATCAGAGATAGGGAAAGAAATAACTGTCTTCTGACTGTCATCTTAGTGCTTCATCTCTGAGATAGAAAGAAAGCCTTGACTCTTTAAAGGATCTCTAAAACATGAGTAGATACATTGAGTTGAAAAAAAAAAAATCACTAACAGAATCTGTATGAGATAAAATGTATTTTAAAAAATAATATGCTGCAGAGGGGAGAAAGTCTGACAGCAGGCATTATGCCTCATACGGTGTCTTGGAGTGTGTGCGCACTCTGCACACAAACATTGCCATCTATTTCTCTCTGTTTGATTAGGCTCAGCTGGATGCAGTATTCTTGATCGAGGTACAATACAAAGAAATGCTCTTTTCTCTCCCTGGGAGAATAAAAGTGTCCTTTCCTTTTTTTCCCTTTTCTCTTTTCAGCAGGCTCCTAAGTGGTCTGAATAAATCCAAAGGCCTTGGATCACTACTGTCGAGAGAAATCAAGCATGTGAGAATTTATCTCAGCATACTATGGTATGAGAAGATGTAGTCATAATTATTCAATAAGATCCCCACATTTCTTCCTTTGTGTACAGTGATTTTACATCACTCTAAGTAGGACAAAAGGCCTTCTCATAACAAACAATGTTAAGATAATGACTAGCTAAGAAATCCTCGTTTCCATAATCTGAATGAAAATGTCTACGCCCTGTTTTTAAATAGTTTCACTCCACTGAGCACTGAAAGGTTCATGTTGATGTAAAAGAGAATGCAATTTCCTAGTAGTATGAAGGGAAGGGAAAGCACTTTACTCTCATCCTTTTTGAACACAGAGACTTTTGCTTTTGCTTGAGATACCAACAAGAAGGAAGATATTCCAAGAAGGAAAAAAAGGATGAAAGACACAGTGCTGTCTTCCAGAAGCATCTATTGAAATAAATCATGGAATCATAGAATCATAGAATGTTAAGGTTTGGAAAAGACCTTAAAGATCATCTAGTTCCAAGCCCCCTGCCATGGGCAGGGGCACATCCCAGACCAGGTTCCTCAAGGCCTTGTCCAAAGTGGCCTTGAATATTGCCCGGGATGGGACATCCACACCTCTGGGCAATCTGTTCTAGTATCTCACCACACTCACAGCAAAGAATTTCTTCCTAATATCCACCTAAATTTCCTCTCTTTCGGTTTGTACCCATTATTTCTTGTCCTATCACTACAGTTTGTGACAAAGACTGCCTCTCTGGCCTCCCTGTAGGACCCCTTCAAATACTGGAAGCCTGCTATGAGGTCTCCACACAAGTTTCTCTTCTCCAAGCTGAGCAGCTGTGGTGCTTCAGTTCTCTTCTGGACTTGCTCCAACAGTTCTATGTCCTTGTTATGTGGGGACACCAGAACTGGATGCAATACTCTGTGTGGGGTCTCAAAAGAGCAGAGTAGATGGGAAGAATCACCTCCTTCGATCCGCTGCCCATGCTCATGAATGAAACACACTGCATTGTTCTACTGACTTAGATTCATGCTGTTGTTATTTAATGATCATGTTTGTGTAAAAAACTATGCATGCTTAAAAATGAGGTGAACCACTGCAGTATCACTTGTATAACTCTGCCTGTTTTACAGTGTATGTGGCAATCAGTTTACAACACAGAGCGCTGACCCTTTGGCATTATCATGGCAGTATCCTCAGTAAAAATCACAGAGCTTACCTTTTTCTCCCGTAATAGCATAAGGCAGTCTCTGAATTTCCTCACTGTTGTTACCTTATTTGCTATATTTGCTAAGGGCATAAATCCAAGCACCTAATCTACTCTCTAAATATTTTAATTCCATTACTTTTATGGTTATTTTTCAATCTGATCAGCTCTATTTTCATGGAGATAGTTCAGTTAAATACATTCACGTTTAGCTCTTACAGTCCCTCTGCTGGAAAGAAAATACTTTTCAACTACAGTTCTAGTCTTAGTTATTTACAAGTACACAGAGAGTGAAGCTAGGAAAATGTTATTGTGGTTTTACCAACATTTTAAAAATAAGTTTGATTGGTTTTGGGAATATTTACAACTTGTTCACAAATATAAGTGCTCATCCATTCCTCTTATTCTGCTTCCATATTTTACCAATCAGTTTAGAAAGATGGGCAGGAGTCAATATTTTCTTTTCATAAAAAACCCCAATATTTAAAAAAAATTCAAATTCCCCCCCCCAAAATAAACTGAAACTTCACTATGAAGATAAATTCAAAATTTCCTGAGAAAGTTAGATATACATGATATGATAAAATAGGAAAAAAAAAACCCCTGTGTGCCTAATTCTAATCTTACCTTTATGTTTTCATATTTCTGTAATGGAAATATATCAATAAAAATAGTAAAAATATTATCAAAATAACAAATTCAGATTTCTCCCATTGAAAAAAATTACCAAACTATGTTCCTATTAGATATTTCTGCAGATAAAGCTGCATTTGTTCAGTGAAAAGCAGTTCTGTTTAAAATGTTATCAGGAGTTGACTGCATCTTCTGTAGAATTAGCAATGGAGTTGTAGGAAGAGGATGCTTCACTGAGACCTTGATCTTGTACCTCACAAAGACATATAGGAGCCTTCTCTCACATGTGGGAAGAAACTGCCCAAGCCATACAAAGGCCACAACACAGACTAAAGGGAATCTAAGCCTATCAGAAGAACAAAAAATTAGAACCTTACTGTTTGTTTTTGTCCTCACTGATCTGAGTGAAAATGCTCATGTACTTTACTACATTCAAGAATATTTCCTTTGAAGAGGGAAAAATGATTTTACCAATTTCTACTCTCTTTCTCTTAATTTTTAATTGCATTTCTCAATATGTATCTCAGTATCTTTTTCTGTACCTTGTAATTTAAACAAAAATATACAATGAATAAAGGATGATTGCACAGTAATTCTCTCTTTATTTGTGGTTTAAAAAGTACTGGAGAAGTACACTCTGTCTTCCGCTGGTCTTCAGCTATCCCTCTGGACAGGGGCTACTGAAAGAGTCAGTGCCAAGTATACATAAATCCCACCCTCCTTCTGTTCTGAGGTCCAATTCATCCTGCTGAGGTGTACTCAGGCACTTTTTGAGTAACAGCATCACAAGTGAAAGAAACGGGAGCTGGTGAATAATGCATTAAATCAAAATTATAAGAGGAATCTAGGTTACCAGAAGGCTGAGCTAACCACTGCTTGACCAGGCATTTGGAGCAGACAGAAATCTTCCTGGATGCTGAAGGAGTAATAGGAACTGCAGTAACTATAGTCTGGCAGCCTGGGGAAGATGCTGAGAGCCAGAAAGCTTGGGTCTGTTTCTTAACTGGCAAAGGGGCTTCTGCTCTTTCACACCCAAATTGATTTTGGAGACAGAAAAAAACCAGTTGAAACAGATTCACTTTCATTAAAACTTACAGTATCAAAGAATATCTGATTTCTTGAAGAGTTTCCAGGCAGTTCAATTTGGGCAAGACATAGTTATATTTCCTTGTTACAGGGAAATATTTGAAGGGGTTTTTTAACTTTCTATATCACGCTGCAGTAGCACTTTGCTTTCACTGTATTTCTGAACCGATAACAGGTTATCTCTGAATATCTGACTGCCACACCTTGACCTGAATTAGAACTTCTATTCACAGATTTACAGGCAGCATGAGGGGATTTGACTCTGATCCAAAAGAATCAGCTTGAAAGAAGATGAAGTGTATGGCAGACTCACACAGGAAGAAAATGAAAAGCTGGGGCAATTCTCCCAAGCCCATGCACAGGTGGATAAAATTGCTCTGAAGTTTTGGCAATTTTTCTTCACTGGTACTGTAAGTTGCAATACTGCAAACTAAAAAATTTAGTTTTTATGTTAAGAGGGAGTAATGACTTTACAATTTTTCATGTACATTGCAATGAAGTTAGACTCCATAGGAATCTAATACTTCTTGACTTGTCAACATTTTTATTCTTTTTGTGACATTAATACCTTCTACTATATCTATATCAGCTGCTTAGCTTAAGATATTTATCCTTTTGTTGGGATTCTGAGTTCTGAATTTTTGTCATTATATGCCAAACTTTGAGACTCACTTTCTGCGTTCTAATATGTAAACATAATAGTTCGTCACAATGTTTTCTCTTTTAAAAACTCATCCATAAGTAAAGAGATTCAATATAAACTATAAATTACATGTCTTTATAAATGCAAAATTAAATTAACAAAACATTTTATTCCTCCTATCATTTTTTCTCACAGAAATGTTTTCATAGCAGTAATGTGGAAAAACTTCGTGCTTAGTGGTGAAATTAGAATGGCACAAATTCAGTCTGGGATTGACCTTTTAAGCAGTCAGTATTTCTGCCAATGCTTTAGGCAGCCGCTGTCTAGCTTCACTCTACAGAACTGAAATGATCTGAGCATGCAGAATGATTTTTTTTCTTCCCTCTTTTTTAATTCATTGCTAAAACACAGGAGCAATTTCATCGGGATTAGTTTGAAGGATTACTGAGCTTGTCAAATTGAGGTGGACAAATAGACTATATTGATTTCACAACTGAAAGTTAAAAATATAGAAACATTTCCTCAGAATCAAGAGGTTTTGAAAGCAGAGCAATAGTTCATGTGAGCACACAAGAAAGGAAAGAAACCTTTACTCTGCAGATGAAGATAATTTTGTTCAACTGCAATCTCTTGTTCTTACCTTTTGTAAGGGAAATAAAACTACCACACACCTCCTAAGTGTGTGATGTGAGTGCATATACAGGAAATAATTGGATCAGCAGATACCAGAGGAGGATTTTTCTTTGCCTAGCCATTTGGTCTTATATTTGCTCTTCAGTAGAGATAACTAATGTTAAGTTTTGATGCAACAAAAATGGTTTCATAGATAAATAGTGTGCAAAAAGAAATGGCTAAACTACAGAAGCAACAGAAGTTCTTAAAGTAGAGCTGTTTAACCTCAAGAAAATGGAGGCAAGGTGGGTGGGGGACGACAGCAACAGTGAAAGTGACATCTATCTGCCTGATTAGGGGGTAGCAAAGAGGGTGGAGTCAGACTTCTCTCAGTGGTACCCAATAAAAGAACAGGAGGCAATGAGTAAAAAAACTTTAAATAAGGGTGGTCAAAAGTAACAGGTTACTTAGATGCTCTTTTTGGGACTTTGGATTTGGCAATCTCCTTTCTTATAGCTATTCAAAACATAGCTGGATGAACATCTCAGCAATGTGTGAAGGGTCAGTCTTCCACTCTGAACAGGGAGGCTGGACTAGAGGATCTTCAGAGGTGCCTGCCAACACCAATATTCTGAGATTTCAGTGAAAACCTTTGAACTATTTTTTCAATTTTCTGCCCCTAGAGAGAGTCCTTTGCATGTTCAGAATCACACCAGTCTGGATTTGTTGAGAAATGAAGTAAGAGCTAGCTCAGGCCATGACATAGGTATTGTTCTCCTGTGGCTTGTCTGGCTTCATTGTGGCTTTGCTTATTAAATTGTTAAGGGATACTAAAGACACAGCACTGAGATCAATACTTGCAAGTTCATTGGCAATGCTGCCCTGAAAGACTGCTTTATCACTCCTTTTTAAAAATTTTTGTGCATTCTTCACCTTTGAAGGGGAGAGTCAGGTTTAATATTAAAACACTTATGTACATGAGGACCTTTACTAGCAGGTTCATTTTTTATTTAGGCATTCATGCAGTTGAACAGTGACAGCTTAAATGCTTTCTAGCTAGTGTAGATCTCAACAGTTAATTTTGTAATAGGTCTATATGTAAGTATTGTGGTGCATCTGCCTGTGTTCTCATGGGTATTCATACACATGTTATACTTGAAGATAGCTACCAAACTCACCACAGAGGTCTACTGCACAAACACAAGAGCTTGAAAGAACCCTGTAATGTGTTCATGTGTTAATAAAAACCAAACCACCCAACCAAAAAACCTATGTAAATTTATTGTAAAGTTTATCTTACTACAAGCTATAATTCGGAGGTAGTTTTGCTAAGAGTTTCCCACAGGCATTTGGCAATCCAAGACGATGAAAGAAAGTTCACAAATATTACAAGGTTCTTTGCAATATTTTTTTTTCAATTTTTTGTGTACAGAAACTAACTATTTTCATGTTTGTTAGTGTTATCTGGATAATGAATCACAGACTCACAGAACATGCTGAGTTGTAAGGGACCCATAAGGATCATGGAGTCCAACTCCTCCCCTGCACAGCACCATCTCCAAGAGTCACACCATGTGCCTGAGAGCATTGTCCACATTCTTCCTGAGCTCTGTCAGGCTGGTGCTGTGACCACTTCCCTGGGGTGCAGCAGAGACTTACTGGCTACAACCTCCTTTCCAGTAGTTGTAGTGAACAGTAAGGCCCCCTTGAGTCTCCTTTCCTCCAGGATAAACAATCCCAGCACCCTCAGCTGATCCTTATAAGATTTGTGCTTCAGACCCTGCACCAGTTCCATTCCCTTTCTCTGGAATGCTCCGGCCCATCAATGGCATTCTTGTCGTGAGGTGCCCAGAACTGAACACAGGATTCCAGGTGTGGCCCCACCAGTGCTGAGTACAGGGGGAAAATCACTGCCCTGGTCCGGCTGGCCTTATAATTTTTGGTACAGGTCAAGATGCCATTGGCCAATTCTTGGCCACCTGGGCAAAGTGCCAGCTGTTGACCAGCACCCCCAGGTCTCATTTGGAAGAATGAAAAATTATACCCTCCTTTCAGTCATTAAATTTAGAACACCTTCTCTCTAGAATGTTTTTTTTCGGACTCGTTGCATTATTTCTGGAGGGTGGCCCATAGTCAACAGGAGATTGGAAGGGTTCTATCACATAGAATAGTCTGCCACCAGTGATTTAGTCTACCCAGAAAAGTAAAATATGTATGTTTTAAGCCTCTTACCCTGGCAAAGCTATATTTGAAATTAATGCTGTAACAGCTAAAGCACTATATAAAAACTGGCCAGGGGCACTGTTTCTCCTATTCGGCTATGAACTCAGATGAAAAGCATGAGCAGCATGTAGTTGTTCAGTGAAATTGTAAAGGGACTTATTTTGAGAAAATTAGAAGGATTGTGGATATTGCTGTCATGTGCATAGACACAATTGCTTGCAACCTTATGGAAATGTTTCTGTTCTGAACACATTTAATACATCTCTGCTGGTTAGTTCCATGATTCTTCATATAAGGCAACTTTTTTTTTAAACCATCGTATTCTTCTCTGGCATTACCAACACAGCAAGTCCAAAATTTGTGAATCCACCAATTTACCAACTGCTATAAAATATCTAAAGCATTTGGCTGACTGGTGATATGCTTTTGTGAAAGGATTCAGACAGAAATGTTTCTTCTGTCTAAATGAACCTCCTAGGAATTGACACCAATCTTCAAGTTACAAAAACCTATAAACTTCAAAGGAAATCCAGGGAAACAATGGCTAAGTAGTGATTATATTGCTTCTGAGCTGTACTAGGGTAATGTCTGACCTAGAACATGGGCACAGGTATTGCTGTGCTCTGTCTTCCTTGTGTGTTTTATGCCAAAGCCTTTCCTTTTTCTTTGCATCAAATGCTTATTTTTTGTGAATTTCCTGTTCTCTTAAAAAGTTGTGTTTTGTTAGTCTGCATCAGTTGAACTCTTATATGTATCACATGAAATGTATGTTCATAGTACATTAATATGGAAAATAGGCAGGAAACACTCTAAATAAGAATAGTGTATCTATAAATGGCTAGTGAATAATAAACAGAAATACAACAGATATTTGGTCAGATCTGCCATTCAGGTGTCAAACAGGTGCCAATGATTCTATTATCTGATACAATGATGCTTATATGTGGCACACACTGTAGAAAGATTTATTTTGTAAGTTTTATAAAGGTTCTCTTCTAATATGAAGGTTAATTATTTTATCTTACAGCTACTAGGTTTCTGATTTTTCACCCAAACTAAAACATAAAAATGTGTGAAAAATGACCAAAGGAAATGTCACATCTTGAAACAGTAAAAAAGGTGAAAAAAAAAAAGAAGAAGTGGCAACTATTGAAGAAAGGGCAGATAAAGATGCTGCAGGCAGCTGTCAAGTTTAGTTATCCAGAACCTTTCAAATATATCATAGCACTCCAAAATCTGGATTTCTGTACACTTCTGTGATCCTGTTATCTTGTTTTGATAACACTTTTATCTGAACTACACATGAGTAGGAAGGCACCGCTTGAACATGCCGAGTGAGGCGATGATCACAGGGAGCCCTTGTGCCAGGAGCAACCCCCGCAAGCGCCCCCGCGGCACATCCCGGGCGGCCGCAGCGCCGTCCCGCGGCTCTGGCAGGCACAGCACGGACCCGCAGCTGCAGGAGAGCCCTCCTTGGGAACGGGTACGGCTCCCGGGAGACCTCCTGGGACCGAGTACCCTCACCTTCCCCCGCTTGAGTGACTATTTTTTCTCTCCTGGATACCCATGAGTGATCCTTGCACCCTCTGGATGTGGCAAACCCTGTAACGACTCACCGTTAAGGAGAAGGAAGCACCCAAGATTCGTAATTGCCTGTGGTCGAAAGGAACATCAAAGTCTGAGCGTCCACAAACTGCCAGAAAGTTTTTTTAGTAAATTAAACACTTGGCATGGAAATTGGCGTATTATTCCGTGGTGCACTATATAAGCACATGGCAGTGGATTTTGGATAAAGGGGTAAGGTGAAGAGGAAGAGAGAAAAAAAATATTAAGGGGGGGGATGGAGTGAGACAGGAAGAAAAGGAAAAGGAAAAGGAAAAGGAAAAGGAAAAGGAAAAGGAAAAGGAAAAGGAAAAGGAAAAGGAAAAGGAAAAGGAAAAGGAAAAAAAAGAAAAGGGAAAAAAAGAAAAGGGAAAAAAAAGAAAAGGAGAAAAGATCACCAGTGCTGTTTTCAACATTGACCCAGCTGATTTCACCTCATTTCAGCATGAATCTAGCTGCATCAGTCCAGCTGATGGGATGTCCAGGGTCTTGGGGATGCCACCTGTGCTTGGGGGGAGGTATGTTTTTAGTATAGGTTTCTCTGCCCCAAAGACATGTTTTCCACTTTCTATGCAAACTAGTTATCATGTGCAGTCCATTCTTGCCAGCCTTTCTGGAAGTGGGTCTGAGGGCTTCACGGGTCCTTTGTGGCCTTAATCACCCCTTGGAGTCCATGCCTACTTCTTGGCCTCCTTCCTGCACTTGTGCTGTATTCTGTTGTGCTTACCTCCAGGAACTATAACAAGGATGTTTGTCTCAGAAAAGTGCTGTCCTATCTCCACATGGACCCCTTTCTCCAGGCAAATTTTATTATTTCTCATGGCATGTTGATACTAACAGTCCTTGGTTATTATCAACAATTCTTATCTGTTGTTCCCAGCAGTCCTTGGTTGATTCCACAGCCATCCAGTACCCGTGTTTGAGACATGCACAATAGCCCCTTATCTTTTGGGATTTTCCAAACCCACCTTCTGGGTACCCCTGAGAAAGACCCCTCCCGATGGGATGTGTGTGTGTGCGTGCACGCTCTTTGGGTCAGTGGCTGAGCAATAAAAATGTCCCTGGAACAGAGCCCATAACCTGTTAAATGGCGTTGGGGTGCTGGTGTGGGCACCCTCATTGTTTGTGAGATTTGGCCATGGGTTTTAGTTTGCAAGCTAGAGCTTATCTGAGTTTTCTCCCTGTGTGAAGTTGTTTGTGTTCCTCTGTGACTGCAGCCTTTTGCATCTCCTGATTCTACACAAGTGATCCCCAATGCCTGTTCTGGACTCTCTTGGTGCCTAAGTAAGCGAAATACAATTGCCAAAGGGGACCAGCTCCTTCAAATGTGTTGGTAAATAGCCTTTCATGCTAACAGAGGCAGCTTTTTCCTTCAATTATAAATAAGCAAGTACAACACTGCTAGTAGGATCAAATTTCTAGTGCTTTACCACAGCTGAAGGGTACTTGTGCACTACCCTGTGTTTTGACAAGAAAGTTTATAAAAGAAGAAGCAGCAGTCCAGATGCAATAACAGCATATAAGAAGACTGTGAATATGTGTGTGTACATGTGTTTCAGATGCTTACCTATTGATATACATATACATCCATATGAAACATGCATATATTTAGTTACATACACGTACAAAACCATTTGAGAAAGGAAAAAACACTGATTCTTATCTAAATATTCTTTAACAATAAAGTTTAAGGTAAGCTATGTAAGAATTTTTTCAGGTGTGACAGTCACCATTTTTGCTTGCTAAAATTCATCCTAACTTAGTATCTTTTAACTTTACTATCTGTTTATGCTCATCTATATCTATTATGATACAAAAAGCTAGGCAAGAAGGAAAACACACTTTTTAATAACTGTTTTGTCAACTAATCTGTGGTTAATATTCTTTCATGTCCAGACATTGCTACTAAATAAGGAAGGAGCTGACACACACATTCACCAAAAATTCACAAGTCAAGATTCCTGGACACAAAACTAGTAATATTTTACACTATGGATTAACATGTGCAGAGTACGAGCTTTTTCAAAGGTCATAGATTTATAGGTGCTCTCAGAAGACATTCATTGTCTGCTAGAAAATAAAAAGACAACATTGTAGTGTAACATCATTCAGGTATAAAAATCAACTGAATTTCAACCTGAAGCATATAACCCTTTCAACAAAGAGATCTTTCAGTCTAGTAATGCTGAATCACTGTGTTACTATGAAATCTTACATATAATGGCTTGCCATGTTAAATAACACAGTATTTGCACAGCGGCAATTGTAATATTTCTTTGTTTCTTCCTGTGTTGACTGTCAGTGGGATAACAGGTGTACAGATACTAGATTTCTTTGGATATCTTAACCAGACTGCTTACTGCAGCCATTGCAGCAGGATGTGTCCGTACTCAGTTGTAATTTTCAAAAGAAGCTGCAGTGTGATAGCAACTCTCCCTCTACCCTTAGCTTTGTATCGTGAATGTTTGAACTACATCATGCAAGGAAATTTGCTGCCTGGCAAGATCAGCAGGTGTAGGCTCAGTCCCGGATTCTGCTGCCTGGCTTTGCAATACACTTCCTTTAATAGAAAAGAAAACATGATGTTATGTTAACTCTGTGCCATTGAAGATATTCTCACACTGTGGGAGGAAAACACCTGTTTCATCAAAGGAAAAATAAAAAAGTAAATTCAGCTGCCTGTAGGATGTAATTTTAAGTGTTCTTTGAGCTATTTCAACAGCACAAAGAGCACCTATTCTCGTGCATGTAGGACTGTACTGCATGTGAATTTTGAGTGTTACTGTTCTGTTTAATAGACTGGGCCAATCTGGGCTGCCAATTTGCTGTGGTCTCTTATGCTTGTGTTAAGAATCTTTTTTATTTCTCTGAAGCTGTGAAAAAAACCAGTATATACAGACATCATGACTTTACTCTTACAGATACCTCATGGTTGTTTTTAGTCAGTTGTTGGTTGTGCAAAAGATTTCTAAGGTTAGTGTTAAAATAACTGTGCTTGGTTTTGAGAAAAAGGTAAGTGCACACAAATCCAATAAAGGCCATGGATGATTATAAAGTCAAAAAAAAAGCACTGGATGTAGCAACCATCCCCACTTTTTTAGAGTTGAAATGATATTTTACATCTATGTGACAGTAATAACTTTGTACAGAAACTGACAATTTTTCTAGTAGCTGTATTTACCAAGGATTAATGAAAGCTACTTGTTTGTTTCTAATACGTTGCAAGAAGAAATTATGTCAGTGCCTTCTTTCTACTTTTAATAAGTACCAGATTCTGTGCAGCTTTCTTCAGTGCAGCTTGGAGAGCTGGATACCCTCATGCCTTGGTGAGAAGAGAGCATCCTAAAACTTTACAATAATAGAACAAGCTATGTAACCTTCTTGCTAAAAATGGTGTGCTGTTTAGAAAGGAACACAACCTCTTCCATGAGGAAAGGCTGGGAGAGTTGGGGTTTTTCAGCCTGGAGAAGTAGAAGGCTCCAGACAGGCCTCATTGTGGCCTTTCAGTACCTGAAGAGGACCTGTAAGACAGATGGAGACAAACTTTTTTGCAGAGATTGGTGTGATAGGACAAGGAGTAATGGTTTGAAACTGAAGGAGAGTCAGTTTAGATTATATATAGTTTTTTGCAATGAGGATGATGAAGCATTGGCACCGGTTGCCCAGAAAAGAGACAGATGCCCCATCCTTGTAAATGTTCAAGGCCAGGTCAGATGGGGCTCTGCAATCTGATCCAGTTAAAGATGTCTCTATTCATTGCAGGGGGGCTAGACTATGTGACCTTTAAAAGGTTCCTTCCAACTCAAACTACGACTCTATGATTTACGGACTGAGAGGAAAGAGCATCAGCAGAAATATAATTCTCTAGCTTTGTGTGTTCAGTTGGCAAAGCAGAGTAATGGTTCTTGTCTCTGCTACCACAATTAGCTCTAATGTTTGTCTGGCAGTTACTTGGCGCCAAATACAAGGAAAAGAACAGCTACAGTACATTTCATCAGTGGCCTAATCCTAACAATGTGCATTTGAAGGACTACTAAAATGGAATACTTGTGATATAGGGAGGACCAAGTAACCAGATTCTTCAGGATATAGCCATTTAGTGAATGTTTAGTAGCAAATCAAATAAATATGCTAAGCCCTTTCAATGGAGACTTGTAAATGGAAAATAATTTGGGTTTCATTTAAAACATGATATGAATTTGCGTTCAAAATATGGCCTGTCAATCACTGAGGTCTTTTCATTTTTTAGTTTGCGTCTTTTAAATTTTTTAACCATTTTGTGTTACAACTATTAACAGTGATTCCATTTATTGACTTCTTTGTGACATTATTTTTTTTTCTAACAACAATGAAGTTCTGTAAATGAATTAGTTTTATGATGAAGACGTCTGCATACATGGGTTAGCTGTACCTGTGATTCAGATCCTCACTTATTTAGTGTGGTCTACTTCTGTTATGCAGCTATTTCAACTCACATCAATTTCGAATACAAAGTCTTGTTTATGAGTCTAATAAGCACAGAAAACATTATGGAATCATGAAATAGCTAATTAACTTTATGAATTTAAAGTCCTGTCCCTGCACAAGAAAACTAATTAATTGTTGTATGGATTCCTGAATTAAACTTCCTTCAAAGTTCATGTGGTTGTAAAGTTAAATTAAAAATATTCATAGTAATTTTCCCTTTTCTAGAAAGGATGCTGGAGGTTATAAATAGCTGTATTGCCTATGCACTCAGAATCTGCTCATGTTTCATTGCCACCTATTTGTTTCACACAGTTGCAAACAATTTATTTGCACCTCATCTTAGAGTTACACACTGATCTCAGCTTTCTTGAAGAGGCTAAATTCAAGCACAACTCAAGCAATAGTTCCCTAGAATTTTTAATCTAGGTTGTGCCTAGCCTTGGGACAACTGTGTGGGGAAATAGGTTAGGACTCTTCATTCCCTGTGTGTGGCTAACCTAGAATTAAACACAGCAATGCCTTATTTCAAACTGAACATAATTATGCTGCTCCGGGGCGTGGGAAGTTTGGACCATGATAGATGTTCATACCAGAGTAACTCATTTAGGAACAACGAGGCCAACTTCCCGTGTTCTGTTGACAATAATTGTGGCTACTCATCAGCTAGTGGTGGACTGAAAGCATTTACTACTGATCCATTGCAGCAAAGATTAGTGGTCTTACTCCTTAAAAAATGTCTGTTGCTGCTCATTTCCTGAACAAGAAGTTGCATATCAATCTTTCTTTTTTCCTTTAATTTGTTTTCAATAATAATGATAGACAAGTTTAGTGACTTCTTTTTCAAAATGCAAGTGGCTCATGAAGAAGATGCAGTTGTTTCAGCTGGTGGAAATTAAAATGGACCAAGTATGAGTCAATTCTGTAACTACTGCAGAAAAAGATCCTGCCAAAATGGCTAGTATTAATGGGAGTATAAAGTACAGAAATAATTATCATGCTCTATTTCAGCTCTGAAGTGAAACTTTACACTGAATCAGCAACTAGCATTGCTGTACAGGAGGAAAAGGAGTTAACAGTTTTAGAATATAAAACCTTTGAGGTAGAAAGTATAAGAAAATCAAGAATATACTGCCAAAATGATAACTGACAGAAGATGTGATAACTATTCTTGGAAATACTTACAGGGATATCTCTAGAAAACTCATTAATTGGAGAACAGAAAAGTAGTAACGGGCTTAAACTGTGGAAAGACAATCTTATATTGGATATTAGACATATCTGACAAAGTACAAGCTCAGTTTAAGGAAAAATCTTCCAACATAATTAACATTATTTCATGGACCTCTCCATTTTTTTCATCTTACTAGTTGTAATAAAATACTGGGTTTGGGGTTTTTTTTTTTGTTTTGTTTGATTGTTTTTTATTTCTTTTACTCCTTATTTGTTTTTCATTTCATTCATTTATATGAATGACTTATAGATCTTATTAACCATCAGCTCTGCTTTTTACTTGCTTGCTTTAACCTGAGATTCCAAGGCCTTCTGCTTATCCAACCCAGCCCCAGTCTTCATTACCACATGGGCTGGGAGGCCCAAACCAGTGGATGAGGAGGTCCATGCGAGTTGCAACATTACTCTGCTTTTAGCAACTCAACCCTAGATCCAATCCCTTTTCCTTCCCTCTTGGTGACAGGTTTCCCTTTGCTCAGATTGAACTCATAGCTTGATACCCTGCGTCCATAAAAGCCTTTATTGCTCTAAATTGTCTTTAAACAAGTAAACTGGACCCTAATGACTAAAAGGGAAAAGCAGACATCCATCATCTCAGTAAAAGGTTCCACAAATCATTTAGGCAAATTTATTCCAGAAGATCAACTTCTGAATTTTTTTCTAGGAATCTTGAAAGCCAATCCCCTTGGGGGTTGACAATAATCCTAAATACACAAAAAACTGGTGGAGAGACTTTATTGTAAGTCAGCCTTTATGGAGAATCATTGTAGTGACAGGGCCCTACATTTATGATAAGGGTTTGTTTAGGTACAGGCCTAGGCTAGAATGGTACTTAATATCCTTGCCCCTCACACTGTGAGACTGTACACAGCAGAGCACAGCTACACCTACAAAGCTGGAGGCTGAGGGACTAAATCTTGACATCCACCCTGAAGCTGTGATTTCACATCTACTTGAGATTGTTCCACAGTTTTCTGATTACAGAACCTCTTACTGTGAAGACGTACTCCTGTGGGCTTCAGTGTGGACATTGCCAGGCTCTGCTGAACTACAGCACAAGACCTTGGCTGTCTGAAAATCACCTGAAGAATGATGATGTTACCAAGGTGATTGGGAAAGTGAGTTTACCAATCTGGATAGCACAGAGAACCCTGAAGTTTATCGCAAATTACAGTAAATAATGGTGCTTAGTGACTCTCCATTTCTCCAATAGGCTCATAGATTACTTAGTAGCCAGCATCTGCTAATACATAAAAGAATTAAACAGGTAAAGTTATAATGGAGCATGTCAATATGTTTATACAGTCTCCTCTGCCTAATGAGAATTTATCAAGCAAACATTTTTCATCTTTCAAATCACTTCAGTATCAAAGCTGGATGAATGTTGAGAGAGATTTTTAAGTGTTATTTTTCAGGACGACCAGTACCTCTCTCCTAACTGTGAAATTAATAGGGAAGGTGGCATTGAAGAAATTTACTCTATACTGGGGCTGCTGACATGAGTGGAAAAAAATTGTTGCAATATTGCACTCAGAAGAAATCATATGAGAAAACAGATTTTGTAGCTACAAAGCACTAAAGACCAAGTGAACATAGCTGAATTCTTAATTGCTTCTCAAAAAGCTTTTTCACAAGAAAATAAATTACACTAAAAGCCTTCACAGAAAAAGTCTGCTATGAAAGAAGATTAATTCTCTCCTAATAAAAGCTATATTTCATTATTAATCTGTAAATTTTGAAAAGTCCAAATAAACTTCAGTTCTAAACAAATCAGGAATAGCCAGCATTAGAGATGAAAATCTTTTCTTTTTTTTTTATGAATCTATGTACTCTCAATAGGTGTTAAAAAATTTGACATGTGATTCAACATTAGGTAGTCCAGAGAAGGTCATCTCAGATGTAACAGATTTCAAGATTCCATTTTAATTTCAAGACGAAAGCAGGGCAGCATCAGAGTAGACACAGTGACAGCAGGCACAGATAAGCCTCATGTACTCCTTGCCCCGTTTGTCTCTTCACCAACAAGGTGTCTGAGGCTTCCGTGTTTACTTAGAAGCAGAGTTCAAGGGGAAGAATACATAGCAACGGATTAAGATCAGTTATTTGACCCAAACCAATCCACATGCTGTATTCAGGGAAGCTGAGAGAAATGATTATAGCAAGGCTGCTTTCTGACATCTTGGAAAAGGTCATGAAGATCAGGAAAGTTCCTGGGTAACTGGGGAAAGCAAATGTTGTACCCACCTTCAATAGATGCAGGGAATGCCATTCACCGTAATTTCAGCAATGCTTTCAACACTGACCCACACAATATTCTTGTATCCAAGTTAGAGCACAACTGTCTGGGTGGGTGAACAACTACATGGGTAAAAACTGGTTCTATGAGTGTTCTCAGGGGGTCATGGTTAATTGGTCATAATCTACCTGAAGGCCAGTAACATATGCAGTAATACAGGCATCTGTCCTGGGAGCTGTCTTGCTTAACATCTTTATCAGTGGAGGAGGTGATGGAGCATACGCATCAGATCTGCTGATGGTACCAAATTGGAGGAAGCATATG
This sequence comes from Corvus kubaryi, assembly GCF_017639235.1. Lineage (NCBI taxonomy): Eukaryota > Metazoa > Chordata > Aves > Passeriformes > Corvidae > Corvus > Corvus kubaryi. Next base: position 22,572,703 of record NW_024580671.1, on the reverse strand, counting down.
GTATATGGAAGGGTAGTGCTGCCATCGGGGGGGGCCTAGACAGCCTGGAGGAAAAGGCTAATAGGAAGCTCATAAAATTCAGAGAGGTCAGATGCAAATCACAGGACGTGGGGAGGAGGAGCCCCTTGCAATGTGTACAGTCTGTGTCTTGACTGACTGGGGAGCAGCTCTGCAAAAAAGTCCCCGGGGCTCTGGCAGACAGTAAGCTGAATGAAGGACTAGATTATACTCCTCTACTCAGCACACTTTGGACAGTGTCTCCAATATCGCATCCAGTTTTGAGCTCCCAGTAACAGACAAACAGTTAAGTGGACAGAGCTCAGTATAGGGCCACCATAAGGGCTTGGTGTTGGAGTACTTGCCCCATGAGGAGAGGCTGAGGAGGCCGGGCTGGTTCATTCTGGAGAAGATGTCTTCAGGGGGACTGAGCAGTGGAGCCTTATCGCATAATGGGAGATGTTACTTCAATGTCCATGTTGAGTACATATAATTTTACTTTAATTTCCTTTGATAAATATAAGGATTTTGTAATTTAAATGTGTTAACTTGAGAACACATTTATGAAAGGGAGAGGTTGGGGAAGAAAGTTATAAATATAACAAAAGCAAATTCTACTCATTCTACTAGAAAAAACCAAGGTTTTGTCATATGGTAATTTATTGGAATAGAGTGGGAATGTGGTAAGTAATAATACTATTTTGACAGTGAGTGATAAGGAGATTTTGATAAAATATTTATGAGGTTGTTTTTTTGGCACCAATGATTATGATTGAATATTTTTAAGGTCACCATGACACTGAAGAATTTTGACAAGATATTTATGAAGTCATTGTGGTCCCAAAGATGGATGTAGATATGGAAGCTATGTAAATTAGATGAATTCATGAAAGACAAATACATCAAGGGCTGTTAAGCACAAAGATATCAATTCTGACTCAAGAATTTAGACAGTTTAAAGCTGTGAGGTTGTGCCAGAGAAGTATCACTGTCTGCTTTTACGGATGAAGAGATGCTATTATGTTAACTGAAAGTTTGATCTGACCTAATGTGTGAAATCCAATACATAAGGTACAAAGGTATCATGTTTTGAGATAATAACTACCTCTAAACCTAAATGAAGAAGTTATGAAAGTTGCAATGGAGTATATAAAAGCAGCTACTCTTTAGAGCTTCCCTAAAAATATTAATTTTAAGATCAGTTAAATAATTTCTTTGGCCAAACTGAAAAAAATGGAGCTCTGGTGCTGAGAATAAGATTTTGTTTTGATTTTTCAATTTTTATTTTTGTTTTTATTTCAGATATAGAAATTCCTGGTTTTCATCTTCATTTATGTGACTTTCTGTTGCAAGTGGCCAGAATCTCAGCCTAAACTATGGAAAACACTAAATTGAAAAATATTGAAGCAAAACATATTCTTTTAATATATACTTTAATGGAGACTTTTCACTTCTTTTAAAAACCATAATGCCATTTATTTCATTGAAAATATTACTCTGAAGGACTCCGTTTCTAAAAGAAAACAAAAAATTTCAGATTGTTGGACTGACCTTATTTTGATGTTTGGTCATTTTAGGACTGTAAACTTTTTATTTATAGTCAACTCTTTTAAATAATCTTTCATCATCAGTAGTTTTAAGTAAAGAAATAACAAACCAGTGATGATACTTGGAGCAATGCAAAAGTCTTGCCTCAGAGAGTCTGGAAAGTAGTGCTGCCAAAAGGGACCCAGGGGTCCTGGTTGACAGAAATTCAAAAACTAGTCAGCAGTGCCCTGGCAGCCAGGAGGCCAAGCATGTCCTGGGGTGCATCAGGCACAGCATTGCCGGCTGGGCAAGGATGGGGATTGTCCTGCTCTGCTGTGCACTGGGGCAGCCTCACCTCAATTCCTGTGTGCAGTTTTGGGCACCACAAAATAAGGATATAAACTGTTGGAGAGCATCCAAAGATGATCACAGCACCACGCCTAACAGAGTTCAAGATATGTGTGGACAGTTCTCTCAAGTACATGGCATGATTCTTGAGGATGGTTCTGTGCAGGGCCAGGAGCTGGAATCAATGATTCTTGTGAGTCCATTCCAACTCAGCATATTCTGTGATTTTATAATATAATAGTGTGAAAAATATGAACTTTTATCTGTGAGAGAAGATTAATTAAGGTGCTCAGGAAACAATGGGAAAGAATGCCTTTAAAAGTCTTCAGTTCTAATATGTGGTAGTGTGCCTTTATGATTATTATATTGATCCTTCTGAAATTAATAATAAAGGTTTTACCAATTCAAATGGACAATAGATTTCAACTTAATTGTCATGTCCTAGTGAGTATGCTTTGGCACAGACAACTCCTGTCTTGGCAATATGTGAGCTTGTCCCAGTAGCTGAAATATATAGAAATATATTGCAGAGCAATGTGTTTATATAAAGTATGCTGGGACTAAAAACAGCATAACTGCACTAGCACATTATTGTATCTGGGCACTGAAGCCATGCTAGGAAGGGCTATGCCAAATCATATAGTCCTAAGCTAAAAAACGTTCCATTCATTGTTCTCCACTGCTACATTGATCTTTAAAAACTATTAAATCTCTGTTGACTGCTCTGAAAACTGATTTTTTTTTTTTTTTATATACTGCCCATACTTATATGCTTTGGCAAATACCCCACTCAGAAAACAGCCTAGAAGAATCATAGAACCACAAAATTTTGGAGACTGGAAAGGTCCTCTGGAGATTGTCTAGTTCAACCCCTCTGCAGGTGCAGGACTTTGTTCTGCTTCGCAAGGTTCGTGCCAGCTCAATTCTCCATCCTGTTTGGGTCCCTCTGAACTATCACAACCATCTGGTCTCTCAGCCACTTGTCCCAGTTATATCAACCAAAAAGGTTCTGTGGGTGTTCTGTGCACTGATTGAGGGGAAAGGTACTTAATGAAGATGTCAAACATGACTGGACCCAGTAACAACACTCTGCTAGTCTCTTGCCTCCACCTGGGCTTTGTGCTCCTGACCACAACACGGTCAGACTGGCAGTTCAGACAGTTTTCAGTCCAGCTGACTGTACACTACTCCAGCTTGTACTTCTTCAGTTTGTCCATGATGAGGGTATTACAGAAAATGGTATGAAAATATGGTATATTGGTATATTGTTTGATGCCAAGATAAACACTATCTCCTACTCCTTTCTCTTTGACCAAATTAGTCATTTTGTTACAGAAAACTGCCAGGTTGGTGAAGCATGACTTCCCCTTCTTAAATCTGTGTTAACTACTCCAAATCACTTTCCTCTACTCACCATACTTGGAAATTGCTCCCAGGTCAATTTGTTGCACTGCTTTCCCAGAGAGTGAGATGAAGTTTACTGGCGTATATTTTCTCTGGTCCTCCTCTTTTTCTTAAAGACAGGATTGGAAAAAAGCATTTAGGATGAGGATTTAAGGACAAGAATGAACCATTACCCCCAAATGTAGAGTGGATTTCAAGTTAAATAGCATGTGACTAAACCTGAAGGTTCTGCTTCTTTTTTTCAGTTGTGAAGTATTGCTTATTTCATGTGAATAATGTCAACATGAATGGCACCTATAACCTACTATTTCAAATCTCTTAAATTGCATAAATAATCCAACAAATGTTAAGCATATGTATTATATATGCAAATACCCTTTTTTTGCTTTTGAAAATTTTAAGAGTAATTTAGCATCAACAAGAATAGCTTAGTCTTATGAATGTTACTAAGTTCTTTCTTGAAAGAGATTAAATTCTCTCATAGAAGAGTATACCTCACAGATAGAGAAGATATAAGAATCCTGGACTATTTTTCCCCTATGGCAAGAATTCTTATTTCAAAGTAATACTTTGATAATGAAGACAAAGGCAAACATTCTAAAATAATATATATAAACAGAGTAAAAATATCAACTCATTTGTGCCCTACTGGCAGCAACTAGCAACCAGGGATGGATAACAAGACAATACAGGGAGTAGAACACAGCCATTCAAAAGATTAATCTTGTCCAGCTTTAGGCATCTAAAACTTAGTAGTACAGTCTAGCAAACTGTCTAGACTTTAGATCCAGGGAAAAAAAATTCCCCCTGTCACAGGCATATCATTTTAGAGTGGTATCAATCCCCTTCTAGCTAAAGTTAGAAGATATGAATCCCAACCTTCTTGTGCAAATTTAGGGAACTCTTTGGTATTTCCTTACATTAGATTTGGAGTTACACAGTCAGGAAAATAAACATTTTTTCTTAAAAGATGAGGGGGAAATATTTTAAAATGTATGAAGTACTAGTATAAATATACTTCCAGGTGGAAATGAGAGCTCTCGTTAATACAATACCCGATAAGTCATTCAGTCTGTGCCAGCAGATCCAAATACAGGAACAAAGTTAATGCCAGAGAATGTGATGGTACCAGCTGTGCTTTCAAGACTTCTGTATTTACACACAAGCAAATTGAGAGAACTCTACTAGGGTGAAAAATAAACCCATACATCCATAACAGGCCACCAAGAGCTTAGACTGCCTAAGGAACTATGAGGTTGATGGACAATGTAGATTTTTGGTGGCAGATGAATTATCTACATTTCTATTCCAAAGTATGTTTCCTAGGTAAATGAGTACTGTCATTGACTTGTCCCATCAATCCTGTCAGTGTGATGGAACTGGCCACATCAGGGACTAAGTTGGTGAAATTTTAAAGTCACAAACAAAAATGCTTGTGCTCTGAGATAAATTACTCCTATTGAGTTGTGTGCTAGTTGCTTTTGTGGAAAGAACTTTGCCAAGAAGGAGGTTTTATATTAATTGTATATGAAGATATAAGTTAATTACCCATGTCTTCTGTCTACCTTTTCAGTATGCGATATAATCAGATATGTTACTGAGAAGACTGTTAGAAATCCTGAGTCTGAGACAGTGTGGATATGGTGCATGCTAGTATTTTCTTTGCCCTTTCTTTTGATCTCAGTGCTCTTTTGAATTCAATTTTAGTAAGCAAGATACATAAATCTGAAGGATTCACAGGAACTTTCTAGAGTCACCTTTTCAATAGCATATTTCTAGGTTCATCATATATTCACTCTAAGAGAAGAAGCAAAACAAACAAACAAACAAAAATCCACGTAATCAAAGCTAAATTATACAGCAAAGATCCCCCAATAGCTGCATTTGACCAGCTGAAGCCCGAAAATGGCATTGCTTAACCACAGATTTTGGAGACAGCTGCAAATATTGTTGGTATGACCAGGTTCAAAAGGCAAGAAAATACACAGTGGAATTCAGAATGCTTGTGAGTCAGCTTTACTAGCCATCTACATTGCACAAAGAGATTCAAAACTTTTTTCCAAAAGTTGGTTCAAAGTCCTTTCTATTTATAAAGTATATTTCAAATCAATCCATCCTTACATGTTATTTCAATTTTTAACTTTTTAAACTAGCTTTCTCTCTAAGAAGGTAAATTTTGGGTTGTAGTTGTATATTTCTACACTCTTTTAGAAGTCCCTGAGATTACATTTTTAATCCTTTTTCAATAGTCTTGAAAATCAACAAAGGGCTTATATCTGTCCCAAAACAAACACAAAATTTATGTTTCCATGTACAGCATCTCAGATCAGCCTCTTTCTTTCCCATATCTTCTTCCCTTTTTATTTTTCTGCTGGCAGTCCTTTCCCGTCGTTCCCTACGCAAGCATCAGGAGCTAAATCATCTCTTAGCAGATGTACAAAACATCAGACAAGTTGGAAAAAGGAGAAGAAAGTGTAGACTGAGTAGATAAATTCTCTTGGAGCTCAAGTACATTACCACTGTTGGTCCTCAAATGAGTTGCCTGCTAGACATCCATATTTCCAGTGTCAAATATTTTCTCCTGCTGCTGTGACCCATCCCACTGCGGGGCTGGGGCAGCGTGATGCCAATCAATCCCAGCCCATCCCCTGGAGTTTCCCGAAGAGGCAGACTCAGAGGGTGGGTTGATGGGCAGCTCAGAAGCCTAAGCTGCACCCCCTGGGCGGTGCCTGGGTACAAGCCGCCTCCCCCGGGTCGGGAAAATTCCCGGTTACTCGGTTGTTCACTGGTTCTCTGTTATAGCTCCCACCTCTCAGTTTCCCCCCAGAGTGGTTCTTGTTAAATTGTATCCTCCCCCTGGCTTGTAACTCATTGGTTGTTTTCCCCTTTCGCCGCAGTTTTCAAATTCCCTATATAACTGAGGACAAGCCTTGGGGAAGCATCCCATCGCATTCCATCCTGTCCGAGCTTGTTCGGGTTGCAAAACTTCTAACAATGAACCTGTTAGGAGTCAGACCAGAACAGCCTCTCTCTTCCTTTGTCTCCAAGCTAACATGAGCCGGTACCATCGGCTCTTGCTGTGTTTCCTCTGCCGAGAAGCCAGCTAGCGAGCTCAGCCAGCAGCTCCTTTCCTGATGCCGAAGTCGCTTCAGCAACGCACAGAAGTAACGCAGCTGAACTCTCTCTGACCTGAGGCACGCCAGAGCTCATGCCTTGAGCACAAATACTGCGTTATTCTCCATTTTAAGTAATTGCCATGATCAGTTCTATTAACTTTCTTCTATTTGGTGAGATGAATAGAACAAACTCCTTAATTCTGCATGATGTAGTCTATCTTATGCCTCATTCATTTTGTGGTCCCTGTACTTAGCTTTGTATTCTATACCTTTTCATATATATATATTGGGCTTATATGGCAAAGTTTAGGTAGTGGAGGGTCTGCAGACATGGCTTCAGTGAGAAAACACCAGAAGCTGTCCCTATGTCCAACAGAGACAGTTCCAATTGCTTTCAACGTGGACCCTTTTTGGCCAAAGCTGAGTCCACCTGTGATGTTGGTAGCACCTCTATAACAACATATTTAAGAAAAGGTAAATCTGCTGCACAGCTGGGAAGGAGGTGTGAGAAAATATGAGAAATAGCTCTAAAGGCACCAAGTTCAGTGAAGTAGGAGGCGGAGGAGGTCCTCCAGGCACCAAGGCAAAAATTACCCTGCAGAGAGTGGTGAAAGACATTTTGACAGAGGTTATCTGTGCAGGCCCACAGGGGAGGAGAAGCACTGTGAAGGGCCCCACACTGGAGCAGTTAGATGAACCTTGAAGAAACTGTGGCCTGTGAAGAGCCTGCACTGGAGCAAGCTTCTGGCAGGACCCCATGGAGAAGAGTCCACACAGAAACAGGTTTTATGTAAGGAACTGTGGTCCTGCAGGGGAGCAAAGCTGGAACAGTCTGAGTGAGTACCTGAGGGATGGCACCCCATGGAAAGGAACCATCATGGAGCAAGTTTTTGAGGAACCCACACTGGAGAAGTTTGTGAAGGGATATTCTATGGGAGGCAAAACATACTAGAGCAAGGGAAGAAGTAGCAGAGACAATGCGTGAGGAACAGACTCCAACCCCCATTCCCTGTTCCCCTGGGCTGCTTGGGGAAAGGAACGAAAGAAGCAGGGAGTGAAGTTGAGCCTGGGAAGAAGGGAGGAGTGTGTGAAAAATGCTTTTAGATTTGCTCCTATTTCCCATTTTCCTGCTTTGTTAAATTTGCAATAAATTAAATTAATTTCCCCAAGTCAAGTTTATTTTGCTTGTGATGGTGATTAGTAAGTGAGCTCCCCATCCTTATTACAATCCATGAACTTTTTTGTTATGTTTTCTCCCCTTGCTCTTGTTGAGGAGGGGAGTGATACAGCTGCTTTGTGGACACCTGGAGTCCAAAAAAGGTCAACCTATCACAATATACTAAGAGTTAAAAATGCTTTATGGCCACCAACGTTCCTGAGTGGAAAAGCAAAAGTGATTTTATGTGAATTAACATTTATCACACAATCAGAGAATCAAAGAATGGTTGAAATTGAGAGGGATCTCTAGGGATCATGTTGTCCAACCCCTCTGGTCCAGCAGGGTCATCTGCAGCCAGTTGCTCAAAACCATGTGCAGATGGCTTTCATATATCTCTAAGGATGGAGACTCCATCCACAACTTTGCTGGGGAAATTATGCCAGTTCTCAGTCACCCTCACAGTAAAAACATTTTTCCTGATGTTCATGTGTGAAACACATGCTGTGTTTCAGTTTGCGCCCATCGGCTCTTGGCCATACTGGGCCTCACTGAAAAGAGCTTGGTTCCATCTCCATTACACCTTTCCTCCAGGTATTTGTACATATTTATGAGATGCCCCCTAAACCTTCTCTTCTCTATACTAAACAACTCCAGTTGTCTCAACTTTTCCCTATGTAAGTGATGCCCCAATCCTTTAGTCACTGTAATGGGCCTTCACTGGTCTCTCATGTGGCTCAATAATATCTCTTGTACAGTTTTTTAAGCAGCCATTAACAAATCTTACAGCATTTTCATCTTTTGCTTGCATGCAGTTCCCAAGCTCTGCAAGGGGAAAAAAGTCCTCTAAAGAAACCACTGCCCTCATGACCTGATGGTTTTAATCAATAAAAGGCAAGAAGAAATCTTCTTTAGCTTCTTAGGGAACACTGTCCCATGCATCCACATTACAAAGTGTATATTACAGTTAAGCAATATGTTTTATATAAATCTCGATTATTACTATTTCCTGTGTAGTTTATCTTTTTAGTCTGATTTTAAGTGGGAGATGCATTTTCATTTCTCCTTTTATTTTTCTTTTCTTCTCTTATTTTTATATCTGTTCCTATCAATACTAGGCCCATTTCGTTACCTGACTGTTTAAAATACTCCCTTTCTCATTTTACACATTCATCTCAGAATATCACTCATCTCCAACATCACTCTTTTGTCTTCATTTGCTGTTAGCAGCTTCCCTGAAATACATTTTTCAAATGAAAACACTTTTTTCTCTCATGAAACCCAGACCATTTATATTTTTCTTCAGGATTTATTCTTTGTGACTCTTAACAGCCAGGATGCTGAATAAGGACAAATCAATAAAGGCAATCATTGTGTCACAGAATCCTCATCATGAACGCTCATGTAGATGGTAATTTTAGTCTGATCATTAACTAGTTGACCCACGATCTATCTGAATCTTCAAAAGAAAAACTAAATAAAGAACATTTTAGATGTCTTCCATTAAATTAAAGCTAAATTAAAATTCCAGGACTTGGGGTCATTATATGACTACTTGGTACTCTTTTGAGGAGTCAGAGTTTATAAATTAATGAATGAGACCTAAATACCGTATACTAGTTTAATCTGTGGCAATTAATCTTCCTCCAGTATTTTTCATGCTCTTTAATAAGAAACTGTATCATATTATTAAGTCTGAATCCTTAAAGTTCAGAAGCATTTCACAGCATGATTAAACTGTGAAATGTATTTGAAACTAATTGCTTCTGACAACTGCCATTAGACACATACTTGCAAATATATTTTCTAATTCCTTAATAGCAGGACGTTCTTGTTATCTTTTGAACTTTTGGGCTGTCTTGTGAGCAACACGCTAAAAAACCACTTTTGCTTTAACTGTTTAAGCACCATGTAAGAAAACAAGTCACAGTTACAAACTACTGGTGTCAAAAGAAGCAGTACAGGTCATGCAGAGTGTGCTGGTTGACACTATATATTGATGCTGACTAGACTGCAAGATGTAGGAAGAGATGACACCTACCTTTTTAAAAGAGATTCTTTAAAGACTGACTCAGTAAACAAGTCTAGCAATACCATCATTAATACCGAAAATGTAAGATAAACTGTTTTGCTTTTTTGCTCCTATTTAGAAAACTAATAATTCAGAATATATTATATTCTGATTATTATAAACTTTTTATCACATCATGCAGCAGACTATAGAATGCTTTATGGTAAACATGCACTGCAATTAAATTACCAGATGCTATTTCTCAAATTAATCAATCATACCCTCTAATATTTGAAATGGGATTTTTGTAATTTCCTAATCTGCTTAATTGATGCTGTAGAAAACTGGGGGTGCAGTTACTTTATGAAATCCTCATATTTACCAGTTAATTTTTGATATTCAGTATAAAACATTGACAAGATGCCAACAGTTATCTCTCCAAAAAGTTTACAATTCTTAACTAGCAAAAGAAGATAAAGCAAGAAAATGGGGGGAATTATCATTCCTATTTAACTTCTTTGAGCTAAAGTTGAGGGAAAAAAAATGGCAAGATTTGATATAGAAATAATGAATCCCCTTTTCAGGTGCTTTTCTCTCTCCATTAACTCTAGACAACCTTGATTAGATGCCTTACTTTTAAATGGTAATCATTAACTGGGATGCATATCACTAAATGGTTTCCCCTAAATCACAAAGTTTTTAGCAAGACTTGGTTCAATATCTGATGCAGTCTAATTCCTTACTCACGGGACTCTGAGTCCTACTTTCTTGCTATACAGTGATGAAGAAATGGAGTGTCCTTTATTACAATTCCTGCTACATCTAAATTACAGAGGGAGTAAACTTTATTATATAAAGAGTGATAGTGCCAAAAGAAAGCAAAGTGAACCCCTTTGTCAGTGTGAACATTCTAACCCAGTTAAAATAAAAGGAGTATCCCTGCTTCCTGATTTTCAGAGACTTTTATTTAGGCCATATGAGAGCTAATTTTGTTCAAAACACACAAAGATAACCCCCAATAGGATGAAATAGTTTTATCTAGACTATTCAGATTTCAACAGGAAAGATTTATCTCCCCTCCTCTGCACAAGAAATTATTTTAGTAGCAACTGTAATGAACTTAATGAAGACATATTTCATAACTCCATTATACCCTCATTTTCTGTGGCTTTCCATTTTTTATATAGAGGAACTTAATGTTAACATAAGGCTAACACTAATACCACAATCTACTTTAAACTACTTTTCAGTTTTAGACTTTCATTAAATAAGTCATTAGCATTTTGGATAAAATGTTAATGTCATCACCACTAAAATGGTTTTGTCCTATATTAATCTGAATTTATTTTGTTTATGCGTGAATTTTCCAAATGGCTTATCACTGATCATTGATTCTAGAATATATTTTGCTGACTAGAGAGTTTTCTGTCAGTACTGGAACAAGTAAAGCCCAAATTATTTAATTAGCTTTGTCTTTTTCCATCCTATTTAATTGCAATATTCATGTGCTCCTTTCCTAAGATTTTTTCTAAACCTCTGATTTATTCTCACATGGTATTTCAATACTATGCTGCTTCAACCTAGACTGTATTCCTGATTACTTTGACTTATCTCACTTCCATGTCTGACAATAACCTAAAATTGCCCTTTCTCCTTCCATCACAGCCTTGCTTACGTCACATCTGCATTTATCCTAGCAGTTTTTCTGCGTTATGTTGTTTGTGTGACAGATAGGCATATATCCCAGCTGTCAAAGACATTCTTCTTATATTGCTTCAGAAGGCAGCAAAGGTCCTTCAAACAAAAATTGTACTTGAGTTAGTCAAAACACTTCAGAAATCCACTGCCACATGTGTGTAAAGATATGCATATAATTCTTAGGGGGGTTATTCTCAGGTTTTCAAGATTTCTTAGAAGTTGGCTTGTGTTGTCCTGTTTCTTTCTTATTTGTGCTGCATTGGTCTCCTTCACACAGACATTTAATAGTCTTTTCTCATTACAAAAATAAAAGAATATCTACTTTCCTTCCTCAGTTACTGACTAATAAACACCTATAAACCACAACTGTCTTATAAATTAATAAATCTAAGAAAATTAGTCTACTTATATTATTACACACAGTGTGACTCCACATTTTTTCCAGACTTGATCACTAGAAAAGAACTAATAGTAAATCAAATACAATCCAGAACAGATGACTGCTACCAAAATAAATTTTTCTAGTTCAGAAGCTCCTGACTGGAAAAGCATGGTGGCACTTCACACCAGTGAGGAACGCTTCAAAAGATGCTCTATTACAAGCACAGTGCCTACAAAATATATACTTGGACAAGAGGAAATGAATGATTAGAGAGCCAGACTAAAGGGGAATGATTCAGAGGGATGGAACACTGGTCCTTTTAAGAAAGGATGAGAAAGTTGGAGCTCCTCAGCCTGGACAAAAGAGATTCCAGGAAGATCTTATTATGGCCTTTCAGTATGTAAAGAAGACTAGTACTAAAAACACAGGACTTTTTACCAAGGCCCATAGTGACAGGACAAGGGGAAATGGTTTGAAACTGAAAGAGAGTAGGTTTGAATAGGACATAAGGAAAACATTTTTTGTGATGAGGGTGACGAGACACTGGAACAGGTTGCACAGAGAGTTGATGGATGCCTCATCATTGGAAGTGTTCAAGGTTGGGCAGGGCTTTGAGCAATCTGATCTAGAGAAGTCCCTGCCCACAGCAGGGGAACTGGCCTTTGATGGTCCCTTTGAACCCAAACCATTCTATGATTCTGTGACAACCTTTATTTTTGTTTTTTTTTCTTTTTGTTATTTTTCTTAAGTAGAATCCATTGTTAGAGCTAGTATAAACTCAAAGCACAATTAAGTGTATACAGTACCCATGTATATGTCTTCAAACCTTTGTGTGTTCATGTGACTTCTTAAAACAGAATTTTCCTCCTAACTCTTACCTATTTTAGGTTTATCTACTCAATATTTTTGACATAGCAAGCTACCACTGGATTTTGTTTTATGGCACCTTTAAGAATAGAACTGATTTATTCTTTATTTATTGCTTATAACTCGTTAGAAAGTTTCACATTAAATTTAACAAATATCATTGAGATATTTTCATACTTCTTTACTGGTCAACAGAAACAATAGTGCCTCAGACTTATTTCCTACATTTAGGCAGCCAACACAATAAAAGAGTCAGTTTAAACTACAAGGATCACACCTGCTGTTACTAGGCAAAATCTTTGTTAAACCTTTTGGTGTTTTATAAAATCAATAGTATGTGAAGAAAGCATTTAGATGGAGGAGTGTATCTTTGTAAATGGTTCTTTAAATTGATCACTAATACAGTCTTACATTTGAATCACTTAATTAAACGATACTACTTGTATAGAAGAATAGCAATGGTATATTTAATAGGACTAAAGTTGAATAGCTGTGGTTTTTAATTTTAGCTCTCATTGTCTTTATTTTGGGGTCAGCATTTGTAGTAGAGTAAGGCAGATTGCAGATGCATCACTTTCAAAGTCTTCTGAAATTTCTTAAATACTCTTTATTGTTATTCTGTACAGTTAAACTGCCATTGGAGGAATGAGGAAAAATCATAGAATTAGGAGAAAATAAAAGAGAAAGCAATGAGCATGAGAAGATTTCTAAAGTGTATGCTGCAAATTCCATTTCAATCTATGGCAGATTTCTTTTCTCAGCCCACCCTGTGGCAATGGGAATTTGTACTTGTTCTGTAGTCTGTAGCCTTTTTCATTTTTCTTTACTTATCTGACACAGAAATATTGAAGCAGGTATTTGCTGTTTAGCCAGAAACAAGAATTTGAGGAATTAATGCCACATATAAAAGACAAACCAAAAAACCAAACCAAACCAGACCAAACCAAAACCAAAAAAAACCCCCAAAAACCAACCAACCAAAAAAAAAAAAAACCCAGCAGAGAATGGAGAAGAAATAAAAAAAAAAAAATAAACCTGTTCTAGTATCTAATGTTAATTTTTCAATGCTATGCAATAATTTTTTAGATAGCACTTTAGATATTCAAGTATCCTAAGATGTTTAAAAATGCAATCAATAAAACCAGCCACACAAATACAACTTAGCGTTAGGGGAATTTACAGAGAAAGCTTCAGACCAAATTCGCCCTATGAGAAAGTGAGTTTGAAAATTTCTGAAGTAGATAGAAATTCAGCTTCGAGAAATAAAAGATGACATTACAAAGGACTTTTGAGAGGCACTAATATCAAGACATGCCTGTATGTAGCTGAAAATATTGGTCCAACAGGGACAATGCATAGCAAGCCATAGAGGCACTCCATGAAATTGTAAAATCAACCTGCAAAATATCTTAGAGACAAAAGTGCAAAATGGTACCACCCTGATTAGTCAACCACTGTTTACTGTCAGTTTCTGTTCTCCAAAATCAAAGCATTATGTCAAAGCACTGAGTGTGTTTGGTTTTTTTCTTTTATCTCAGGCCTGTCTCATACAGATATTAACAGTTAAAATATTCCTGGGGTCTTTAATCTTAGTATTGCAAAGACACAACTAGTCAACACATAACTGTATTTTGGTGAGTACTATTATCTCAGCTAACAGGTGGATGAGTGACTTGCCTGAATAATAGTTGCATTTAAGTGGTAAAAAAAATGATGAAATAAAAATAATAATTAAATTTTTTGGTTGGATGGATGGATGGATGGATGGATGGATGGATTTCAAAATTTAAAAGTTAGTCTTAAATAAAAAAGACGTCATTTAAAAGGATGACCATTTTTTTTGATTCTGTCACCACCTACTTTGTTCTATTCCCTGTTATGATTGAATAGAAAAGTTTTCTAACTTAAAATATAAATTTTTATTGCTTGAAACAATAAGCATGAATTCTGTAAAGACTGGAAAGCAGTCTCTGTCTTCTGCTTATGGTCATATTGTATTATTCTGAAGATAAATTAAAATTTTGGAACATTTTTACTGTAGTTAGTTCTATGTGACTGTATTTGAACTGTGTTATTTTATATCTGTTGTAACACAAGGAAAATAGCATCACAGGATGACCTTATAAAAGTATTTCTCAAGTTTATAAAATTCATTAATCCACACATTCTCTTTGAAATCACTCTGTAAAATAATTTATTAGACATTGTGGAAATGGTCACATATGCTAAACTCTGCTGTCACAGATGCTTCCATTACCTAGTCTGACAACCAGCTTTTGTCAGAACATGACCTTTCTCCAAAGAACCAAAGCATGCTAATTAGACCTATGAAAGGGAAAGAAATCTTCAATTTAAAAGCCAATATTTTTACCTCCACAAACATAACACAGCCTATGTTGTGTATTTTTGTTAACTATGTTGCATACACCTCATGACTTTTATAAAAATTGTTGTTTAACCATCAGTAAAAATATGTAGGTGAGTTTTTCAGTTGTTTGGTTTAACACTGTATTGCACGTCATGATTCAGTATATGACTTTTTCAAATTATTTCTCCCTTTACACTAAAATGTCTGAAACAGCTAATATTAATGAATTTGCAATAAACTAGCTTGAAATGACAACTTAATAGCTTGTAATTGGTGTCTACAAATGCCTTCTGCAGGAGCAGCAATTTCTACAAGATTGAGATATTGATCATTAGCACAATGATCCATGTCACAAGCACCTTAGTTTATCATAAACTCATTTCCTTAATGACATAAGTAAGCCTTTTGATTCAGAAGATGCTTCAATAAATCAGCACAATACTGCATCTGAATGCTATCAGAAAGAACATTACTTTGGTGGAAGAAAAGGTAAAATATTTTCAGCAAACACTATAAGAATAGGAAAAAACTGTGCCATGGCCTTGATAACATGGTAACTAAGTGAGCGTCCAAGTTACCTACCCTAAACAGCGACTTCAGGAAATTTCCCTGATAGTGCAGCCCAAAGTCTGTGGGCTTTTTATTCTCGTTTACTTTTTTATTTATCAGAAAACTTAGAGCTGTATAAAATTGTGTATTTAATTAACAACAGAATTATGCATAAATAAATATTTTTCTTCTAAAAACTGCTGGTAAGACATTCTTTTTGTATATTGGCTCTAAGTATTCTTAGAAATAAGAGAAATAAGAGAAATAAGAAAAAAAGAGCTGGGTGCAGATAAGCTGCCACTAAGCATCAAGAGCAGTGAAAAATAATAGCTGCAGATGGGAAAATCCCTCTGCTCTGAGTCACTGCACACCATAACTGTAATATGAGGTAAAAAGTTGTATTATGGTCAGATGTTGAGAAAAGAAGGGGCAGTCAGACTCTGACAACACAAACATGTACCCAGAGGTGTATGACTGATCTAAGTGAAGGTTTTTCACTATTGATGCTCTGAAAATATCCATCATCCAAGAGATTCAAAACATGAGCCCTTCCAACAGGGAATACTCAGGCTGAACAGAGACAAGATAGATAAGAGATGGCATGAGAGAGTGCAAACCACTGTGAGGATGATAGACATGACTGGGGCAAAAATTACCCAAAGAGCAGGTCAAAGACAATTCTTTTCCTGTCAGAAAGTGATCATTCTCCCAAAACACTCACATAAGTGTAGAGATTTTGAGATTGTATCTTTCAGAAAGTAAAACTGATCAAAAGTATGATCAAGAGAAAAAAAACAGCAAACCAACCAACCTTATTTCAGCCCTTTGAAAGAATGTTACCATCAGTTTATCTTTTTTTTTTGCATATTTTTCACTGATACAATAATATAGTATAATTTTAATTATTTTTTCTTTCTATCGTATTGTATGCTACATAGAAAATAAAATAGTTGGATCTCAAGCAATTTTCCTGTCCCTCTTCACCAGCTCCATATTTTTTCGTTTTTATTTTTTTATTTATAAATTTTAAATTATTTACGTAAGAACAGAAAGAAACAAGAAAACCACCTTTTCCAGGCAGTCCTAAATCATCTGGTCACTGCTGCTGTATGTATCACCAAAGTACTCAAGAGTTTTTAAGAGAATCATAAAATATTTTGTATATTTCTCTTGCTTGAAAAAGTATTAAACCTTGGCTTCAGAATTAAAATCAAAGCATATGTATTAGATCAGTCTGTCATTAATATCAAATGCTAATTTCAAACTGCAGGTGAAATCTTCACTTGAAGTGTTGTTGACCAGTCAAGACCAAAGTTTTACTTGAGGATCTTTTAGAGATAACCTTCTTGGTATGGATACCTTAACAGGGGACCCGAAGGACCCAAATACAGCTAAAAACTTCCATACAACTTATGAACCAGTTAAACATAACATGCTTCATGGCATTAAGCATGGTAAGTTGTAGAGAGTTGAAAGTCTATTCATGGTATTGTTCCTAATGAACAGATCAATAAGCTCTTCATATGGACTCTCTATCATCAACAAGAAAAATCTTTGTGAAGCACATTTTAGAAAGGAGATAAGTTTCGTAGTCTTGCACAGCTGAGAACACAGATTTTCAATTTGCTGAATTATACTAACTTCTCTCTTTCAAGCACACTTTGTATTTAGGCTGGCCAGATGCATGTGCAGCAACTGATGCTTAGAAACTGGAATTTTAATAAAAGAGTTCAGACAATACATGCTTTCCTTGCTATTGATCTCTGTGCACTTTGTTTTCCAGACCTAGAAAGAACCTATGGACTATTGTCATCCCAAGTGCTTTGGTGATTTTGGTGCTTTGTTATAAGTTCTTGTAAAAATAAAAACCATAAACTTTTGTGGATAATAGCTTGACAGAAACTTCTTAACCTGAAGGGAGAATAATTTATTCCTCAAAATATATGAAGAAGTAACTTAAACACATAATTTAAGTTCCTGGAAAAAACTTGGAAAAGCATTAAAGTAACGCTTCTGTTTTAAAATGAAAATATACATGAAAGACATTTATTTTCAAATGATCATACTTTAAAGAGTTATCTTTTTTGTAGTCTTTGTAGCTGATTTTTAGCCAACTTGACAAAAGATCAATTCAATAAATTAAACAAAAAATTGTAACAACCATAACCTTGCCTTAGAATCCTAAGTGCAGGGATTAAAAAGGGAAAAACAAAGGGAGAGTCAGAGAAGGGTAAATGAGAAGAGCTGGCAATGGTGATGTATGGAATAATAATGGCCAAGCAAATAAAAAAGTTAGAAATATTCATTAATAGGTAACATAAAACATGTGATCCTTTACCCCTACTTCATCTTCACCTGTAATTAGTCACTGACAGTTATTGCTGGAGACATAGGTACAATCTGGTTTTGCAATTGATTGAGACTTTGTTCTAGGATAAGGATTTGAAAATTGGTGGGACTTTAGGATGGGTATATCTTTCTAATCCACCTGGCTTGAAACTTGGTTTTACATTATACATCCCCAAAACTGTAGGTAAGAAGTGTTCTTTAAGTAAAGGGATTATAGTAGATTATTGCAGGTGAAAAATGTTGTGTATCTATAGGATTTAAGTCTATTGCTTTTAGTATTGGAATCTGATTCTAGATTTTCTTCTTTGATGTGAATGTTTCTAATAATTTCTTAGATAGTTTGTTAATTGTTTTGATTATGGAAATTTTATTTAGCAAAGTTATGGAAAAGGAAAGGACTGAGTTAATATCTGTGGATTCTCTTGTCAAGACATAAATGATGTTTCAAGGTAACAGGATGCTTTTAAATATTTACGCTTAATTGGGATGAAACAAATTGACTGGGTTAAAGCTCAGACATTTTGCAGTTAGAACCAGAAGACTTCTATTGATGACTTGATTTATTTGAGTTTCTTGGATTTTTATCTGGGATTATCGGAAATGAAACATCTGTTTATTCAATAAAACAGTAGTGAGTAAAAAAGATCTTAAGGTGTCTCTGTAGTAAATCAGTTCAGATGTGATATAATACCCAACTAGAATGACCAGAATCAACCATCTGGTGTTTTTCTGGACATCTACAAGCAACAGACTGTAAGTGTTATTTGGCATTGCAGAACTGTTTAAAAGATCTTCACAGCTAACTTTAATGAGTAAGAATGAGGTCAAGAAAAAAGTGAGTTAAGTTAGAGTAGAAAGTTAAAATCAGTTAGAGTAGCCAAAAAAAAATATTATCTAGGAATCCTTTTCTTGGTGAATGAGCCACATATTGAGGAAGTGATGTGCCACTCATATCTCTTTTCCTGGCTCAGTTTTAACTTCATTTCTTGTGCCAACAATTATGTCAGAAAGTCTCAAAGGCAATAGTTCCGTAATTAACAAGAAAGTTCTCACTCAGAAGCAGCCTGTTCTCTTCATTTTTAGCAGAAACTGCCTGACTTACACTGACTATTTTCCAAGTGTCATTAAAGGAATGGGCACATAAATTACATAGTGATCAAGAAGTGTAGGGCCTCACAACACATCAGCCAGTCTATAGGAACCATGTGCACTTACCTCACAGTAAAATAGATCATGAGAAAAGAGTTTTCTGCTTCATTTTCATTGCAAGACACCATTATGATCTGTTACTGTAGGCTACCTATCAAGAAAATTTTGTAATTGCTATTAACCTGTATATTGTGATAGCTTGTCTGTGTTTTTAAAAAAAAACCTATTATAGCTTAAATGGATTAATCCTGCACAGTTTGAATATGTGAATGTGAACACAGCAAATTCATTCAAAGCTAGGCAGTTTTACAATTTGAAAATGAATTGTGAGTGGGTTTGGGCTACGTGTGGAAATATGGTTGGAACTAAGAAAATACCTTCAGGAAAGAAGACAACCTTGTTGTCAGAAGGCAAATTCATAATAACTGTTTATTTCTGAGTCTTCCTTAATGCTGTTTGTACATATCTAGCTCCTGTGAAACAACATCTCTGGCATCTTTGTGAACATGTTGATTCTACCTGTTCTTATTGCTTGGTGTCTCATTTCCTAACCAAGTAAAATTCACTTAGCAAACATGTGACCTTTGATCTAAACAGAAATGAAAGTGTATTTTATAACTCTTTGAACTGCACAGTTATTTAGTTCTCAATTACAGATAAATATCTTTAAAGAGTATTACTGCCAATCTCAGTAATAATAATCAAGACAATGCAAATAGATAGCTATTACACTCCTAAGTACATTATATTGAAATAACAGCCTTGGGAGATGGGCTTTACTTAATGAAAACAAACAAAAACCTAAAACAGTTTATTATATTATTTTATTTATGTCTTTTTATTTCTCTTTGAAATAACTATATCATCTCTCAAAAGTATAGGGGGACATTTCTACTGTATTTACAGAAATCAAAATTATTTAGATTTTCTAAACACATGGTATTTTCAAGAAGGTTTCCTAAATGACAGAGAGGCCAAAGACTACATTTTTGGAACAGAAAAAAAAAAAAAAGAAGACTTCTAATATCTCTTGTAAAACTAATTTTAAGCAGAATTTCATTGCATTGCTAAAGTACTCTTATACCGCCTTATTCTCAATGAGCAAAGTTCCATTGGCACTGTAGCTCTCAGCAGTTCAGTCACATAGTCACTAGGTCTTGCTCCTGTGCATGCTCAAGAGATAAGATATTCTAATTTTTTTTCACAGTAAAAGTGAAAAGATCTCTACTTTTCTTTCTAAACAGCTCAAATCATAAAGCTATTAGTGAGGGTGTTGTGAACTCAGACTGAAATCTGTTCTCTATGTTAAGGTCCTTGAAACCATGTGTTTTTATTTTATAGAAGTGTCCAAGCTAAACTCTCATTCTGAGAGACTCATTATAACTGCATGTAGTCTGAAAACGATTTGTTGGAATAATTATCTTTATTCTGGTCTGGCAGAGATTAATATAAAATACATAACACTCCTGAGAGCCAGAGGTAAATCTAGTAACTATTAAGTAACTATTGCAAGTAAAAGGGTTTATCTGCGGTCCCAACTGGCCCACTGCAGTAACACAATACAGAGAAACCTTGGGGACCCTGAGGAGGGAAAGGGGTGGGGGAGGCAGGTGGGTGCTGTCGGCTGCATGCAAACCTGTCTGTGTGCATGTGCACCTATGTGTGTAAGCCAGCCATTTGAGATTGGTTAGCAGAGGTTGTTAAGAAATTTGCAAGTCTGTATCAACAAGTGTCCAATAGTTCAGTTTATATTTTTTGTTTTTCTCATAATTACATAGTCTTTTGATTACGTGTTAATTATGAACCATTAATAAATCAATACAACACTTCAATCTGGAAGGATTAAAGGATATAACCTGAACATAATTTCTCTCTGCTAGAACTAAATTCCACAGCGCAGAGTCATTAGTGAGGGCAGCAAACTACAGAACCACCTGGTAGCCTATGCTGTGGGGCAGTGGTCTAAATATACATATATGCAGAAAAACATACTTAAAGTAAAGCTTATTTTAAAGGAAACAGTCTTTGGTTCACTTTTGAAAGAAAAGAAGATTAATACTGTAAAATATGACTCCCATATGATTTTGAGCAACCAACCGTGTCTCAACGTGACAGGGTTACTCTTTGCCAATATCCAGCTTGAGCTTCCCACACTCGAGCCAGACATTTTGGGTTTCAGTTTTGAAGCATTCTTTTCTTTCCATGAAAATCTTGACATGGATGCATTGATCATTTTGCACCGTGAAGAGAAGTATTTAGATGGCTAGGTCACATCATATTTCTGTTCCTACTTGTCTCATGTATGCCCAAATTTAGTAGGGTAACAGGAAATTTTTGTATTTCTCAAGATCTAAAATACCTTTAAAATCAGGACATTTTTCCTCTTTACTTCATGGTAGGAAATTGGACATTTCTATTTTTGTCCTCTGTACATTTTACTTGCATTCAGTTTACAAGAGACCTTATATAAATTTTTGTTAAATATTTGTACTGACTAACAAGACTGATGTGAGCAGAACCTGCCTCAAGAAATGAAAATTTAACTTTTGATAGAAACAATTTATCTAAGCCATTTAAAAAATATAGATTAAATGACAGGCAAGTTGAAAAACAATACTACTAAATATAACTAACTGTTTTGGACATGCTTTGTAAGAAGAGGCATTCTGAATTGACACATTACAAGCGCATTAGGCTCCTGGTTCCCCTGAGAATATCTGCTTGAAATGCATTTGGTCATATTTTTCTTGCATAAACAATTGAACATAATTCAATAATTAACCACTGCAATTACCTTTAATTCTGACAGGTTTGGGCCACATGGTGTTATTTGAATCTATCTTCCTTCTACTCTCTGGTAATTTTTGATTGAAAGAAACTAATTACTTTTTTGATCAAGAACATACATTCCCCTATGAAAGAATATTAATTAAGAGATTTTATTTTTCCTTCTTTTGTGAAATTCTTTGGAGACTACTGGCTTTTCTAACTTTTCTTTCCTAATCTCCTGTATCATATTTCTGAACTCCCTCACAAAGATCCATTCACAGTTAGTGCTTGTTACTTGATATCAGCCCTTCCATATATTTCCTTGCTTAGACCCATGACCATAATTTAAAACGGTAAACACTATTTCCAATTTTCATATTTCAGCAAACTTTAAAATCTTTCCAGAATTATTAGATACTTTTAATAAAGCAAAAGATTTCTTTTGTGACCGATAATAGGATAAATTTCTTTTTGTGTGGCTAAAGATGATCCTATATCTTTCATAATGTACACATACAGGTAAAAATATTTTCTTTTCTGTAGACTACTTCTTTGGAGAACCAATGGTGTGGCTTCGTTTTTTTTTTTTTTTTTTTAATGTTATTAGAAACTACAAACACCAACTATAAAAAATGAAGAAAACCTGAAAGACATCCTTTGCAATATGATTAAAATTTTCTTGATAATAAATATAGATTTTTATGTTTTATAGAGCTTCATACAAACTTGTCCACATCAATCCCATTTTTGTTTGCAAATATCAAGTTGCTAAAAAGTTGCTAAAAACTATGCAGCAGATCTAAAAATATATTCTTTTTATAGGTAAGAAGCTGCCTAATATGGTTAAATTTACCTTTTTTCCTTTAGAATGGATTATGTCACTACCTTAAAGTCAGAAAATATCTAGAAAATTTTTGATGTACTTTCCTGTAAGTAGAATTGTTTCATAAATTTGTTAAAGGGCTATTTTGTTTATTTCTTTCTTTGCGTAAAGAGAATCCAATCTATACAACTTCAAAAGATTAAAATTCTCCTTAAGAGCCAAGATGCAGAGCTTATGTCAATCAGTGCAGTTAGGATTGTTTTAACCATTTCATCCTGGTGAAAAGATCCCTTTACAATAACATTAAGAAAATCTTAATTGCCTCTGTGCCTTGAATTCCCACGAAGAGCTATAAAGATATTGCAGGCATGCTGTACTTCTGGCTTCATCTTAACAGTCAAGTGTTTGAAACTCTATTTGGGGATCAGTAAAGATTTTTTATTTTCTCTTTAAGAAGGAAAAAATAAAATGCTATAGTTTGTCCTAATTTTGATTTTTTTGCATCCTGTCAACTGAAGTCCTGTTATATTATTTCAGTAATAACCCCCATCAAGTGCACAATAAAAGCATCATGAGGTAGAGGATTTTTGGAATGTTTTTTTTTGAATTAATGACACATGTCTGCTTAGTTGAGATAATAGAACTGTTTGCATTAGCAGCAAAATCAGTTTCTGGCTGACAGTCTAGTATCAGCCACTTTTCTTTTTTTATTTTAACAAGTGGATCCATTTCTTCCAGAGATGCAGCAATCCCATTCCTGTATGGGTAGTTAAGCAAACCTGCCTTCGTGCTATTAGCATTATGCAAATGAGGCTAAAATTCTTAATGCAATGACATTTTGGCTATAAAATGTGCTGTGGAGGGAAAAAAGTTGATAATGAAACAAGCATATTCTCAGAAAAGAGAGAGAAGCAGCTAACTTCCCATTTATTTTTTCATACCTTATAACCATTCTACATAAACTTACAAACAGGTCTTTGAAGTTATGCACTAGCATAATTACACTATAATAAGTTTTCACATTGCTTTTGTTTTTCTTTAATTTCTTATTGTCTTACACAAAGTTGAGGTACATTGGAAGTATGCATTTTGTTTAGGACTAGTCCTCCTCCTTACTCCCCACAGTCACATCAAAACAATTTTAGTTCAAAGGATGGGCCTTAAGAGTAGTATTTACAGAAGGATCCTTCCTCCCTCCCTCTTTTCCTTCCTTCCTTCCTTCCTTCCTTCCTTCCTTCCTTCCTTCCTTCCTTCC
>NW_024580671.1:22380674-22548925 GCF_017639235.1 Corvus kubaryi | reverse complement strand
TCCTTCCTTCCTTCCTTCCTTCCTTCCTTCCTTCCTTCCTTCCTTCCAAATCCGAATTCCTTCCGAATTCCTTCCGAATTCCTTCTTTCCTTCCTTCCTTCCTTCCTTCCTTCCGAATTCCTTCCTTCTGAATTCCTTCTCTTACTTCTCCCTTCCTCCCTTCCCTCCTCCTCTTCTCCCTTCCCCCGTCTCCTCCTCCCTTCCTCCCTTCCATGCATGGCTGCAGGATTGCATGTGCCAGCTGTGCCAGCACCTGACTCCCTGCAGATCCTGCTGCAGACCTCATGCTGGAGGAGACTGCTAACAAGCTTCCATGAGGTAGTGTAGGCAAGTCTGTGCAGTGGTGCCACAAGAATCAATCAAGTCCCAGTTGCCTGCTAGAAATAAAGCACAAAGAATTTCTCACAGCTTTTCTATCATTAATCCCATTAGTGCCATTTCCCAGACAAAGTTGGCTTTTACAGTAATATAATTTTTATGGAACAATTTTTACACTTATCAATTTGGGGGCTTTACACTCTCACTATAAAGCAGTGAATACAGAATAATAAGAGTTAGTCAAGCACAGCATGTGGCACTATCCTTTGTGCTGTCTGACCAGCCATGTTGTGCAGATTACTCTTTGGCCCTTTATGAACCTTTATAAGGTAAAAGACATTTAGATTTTTCTCTACCTTCGAGCTTCTTCCTGTTTAGCAATGTATTACCTGTGCTGGACTGACCAAAACTCAATAGCAGCCCCTCCATGCTTTGTTTCAACTCCCGTAAATAAAGCTTAGGAGTCTGCTGGCTCTCCTTGGTGCTAGAGCACTGCTTGCTCATGCACTGCTTGATGTCTGCCAGAGCTGCCCTCAGTCTTCTGTTTGTGCCACTTCAAGGAGCTCTTCCTTCCCAGGTGTAGCATTTTAAATTTTTCCTTATACTTTGTGAGATTCCTTGTGACCCGTTCTTCCAGCCTGTGTAGGTCCCTTTGCCCTGCCCTCGGGCATATGAACTAGTTAGCCCAATTTGGTGTCATTTGCAAGCTTGATGAGACTGCACTCTGTCACCTACTCATTTATGAAGTTGTTAGACAAGACTGGTCCCGCAGGGTAGATTTCTGCATTACCCCACTTACTACTGGTCTCTGGGTAGAGTAGAACTCATTAACCACTACCCTCTGAGTCCAGTCATCCAAACAGATGGGTTGTGTAGCCATCTGGCCCATCAATTTAAACCTTGAATGGGCCTTCCTAACTTGGATACAAAAATATTATAGGAGCCACTGTTGAAAGAATAACAAAGTTGTGGTAAATTATATCCCCTGCTTTCCCTTCAGTCACACAACGTAAATGATATCCCCTTCTGTCTCTTCAATCACATTTCCAATCTGTTTATCATATCTTCCTTATATCAAGACAATCAGGTTGATCAGAGGCAATTAACTGCTGGACTGAATAAAACAGACTAATCTCTGATTTCCCAGATTGGTGAGTTTGCCTCTTTTATGAAGGTGGAGGAAGCATTTGCCTTTCTTCAGTCAGCAAAGACTTGTTCTTTCAAAAACTATGGCATGCTTTTGCAAGGACCTTGTTCAATTCCCTCAGTTTACTTAGTTGCAGCCCAACAAATCCCCTACACCTGTAAGGTTCCATGTGAATCTGTACATCAAAAGCATTTACTATAATAACTTTAACACTTACAGTGTTAAAGTGGAAATATTCTTCTGAATATTTTTTCAGAATTGTTAAATCATATCACCTTGCTAGGTAACAGTGGGCATAAAACTTAACCTGTGAAACTTTGCCTTTTTTTTTTTGCATTAGAGCTTGAAGCAAACCCCAGAACGGAACAATGACAGGATTATTGTGCTGTCTTCCCTGCTAATAGACAGTACATAAAAAACCCTTAATATGAAACTCATAGTTTATTTCTTGCACTCACTTTCAGTTATTTTATAGTTTTTGGTTACACATATCAAAGTATAAGTAATTCTTTGTGTCTTGAGACAACCCACAGAATAAGAAAGTGGTTTCACTGAACCACAAGTGGATATTCTGGAAATGATGGTTCACAGTAAGTGTCATCACATATGGTAGAGAACTTGGCAGAAAAAGAACTTTTAAAACCTCAAACTTTGCTTCTATTCCACACTGGAATGGCCACAAATGGTCTTTTGGCAATGGAATTCTGTCAAAAATTGATTTTTTTTTCAATATAATACCTGAGGTTTTAAATTCATCTCGTTTCCTCACTCTTTCTCTTTAGAGGTGACCAGGAAGCTCTTGACTGCAGAAAACTTTCCTTTGAAAAATTCACTGAAATCAGTATGCCTCTCAGGAAACATTCTGGCTTTTATAAAATTGCTTTTAATCACAGCTGTTCCAGCCAGGCTTGATATTGCAAGAATAATCATAATACAGAAGACCTGCCTAGGCCTTTTAGCATAATGATGGAACCCTTATTTATAATTTGAGTGTCTCAGATAAATGAAAGGCATAAAAGTTAGCATAGTAAGACAAAACTAAAATTGATAACTCTATATCTGTTGTCTAACATTAGAGAAAGAAAAGAAAACAATTATTTGATTGTTATTTGGTGGATTTTTGGAGGCTAAATTGATGGGTCAGGTCAAAAAACCTTCTTCCAGGCTGCTTTCACAGGGACATTACTAGCAGAGTTAAAGTTGTTGTCTTTCCACTCAGAGTTTGTCAGGCCTCATCTGGAGTATTGTGTTCGGTTCTGGTTTTCACAATTGAAGAAAATGCAGGCAGACTGGAGAATGTCCAAAGGAGAGTCACAAAGATGATCAAAGAGCTGGAGAACCTGACCTATGAGGAAACACTGAAGCACCTAGATCTCATCTCAATGGAGAAGGCTCATGAGGGACCTCATCACAGTATTCCAGAGCTCAAAGGGCAGCTACAAAGAGAAGGATCTCCCTTCACAAGGAGCCATGCAGAGAAAACAGAGGCAAGGAGTACAAATTGCACTGGGAAAGGTTTTTTATAGTAAGAACAATCATTCACTGGAACAACCTCCTCAAGGGGTGCTAGATAAACTCTTCTAATCTCCCTTTCCCACAAAAGATCGGAGCAGATGATATTTACAGAAGCATTCCAACCTGGGCTGTTCTGTGATTCTATTAACAGATTTGTATAATCTAAGTTGATTTTTTCCTGGTGTGTTCCAACTATGAAGCTCTCTCATCTCTAAAGATTTTGCTCTGTTTTCAAAATGAAATAAAAATGAAAAGGTGAGAAACAAGGTCTCTACAAGCTCCTTCATATGACTGATAACAGCATTTTAACTGTCAACCTGTTGCATATTGAGAGACCCGTACACAAAAATACCAATACTCTTCATAATCTTATGTGTAAAGAAGTTATTTGAGCATTCTTAGCAAGGCATAGCATGTTATCACAATATGTTGATTGTATCACTGGGAGTCTACTGTTTTATGTAGTATGTGTGGGTTCAAGTACAAACATTTCAGTGTAATTAAAATTAATTTTCCTCTTCCTTTCTGTAGTCACAAAAAAAATCAAATGCAACCTAATTCCAGGTTAATGTTGTTTTGAGAAGCATAATTTTTTGTTGGGTGAGTTTCTTTGTTTGTGGGGTTTTCAGATTATAATCCCAAATTTCAAAATTGTTAGAAACAACTCTTTAAAAAAATATTCTGCCTGGAAAAGAAGCTTATATTTTCTCAGCTCTGACAGTAAAAACCAGTGTTGGGCTGATAAGATATTTCTTTTGTAGACCTTAGCACTTGCTTGTTAAAGATTTTGGCAAAATTGCTTTTTGTTAGGAGATTTCTTATAAAAGAAATGAGATGTAACTTTTTCGACGATATGCTTGATCAAATCCACTTCCAACTATGTGTTAGTCCGTAAACTTAGAGAATGAGATATGTGTTAACACAATGTCAAAATGACATCAAATATCTAGGCTATTGTATTAATGGTTCTACAATTTATAACAAGTCCAAATCACTACTGAGGTTTGAATTGGCAGTAACACTGTTGAAACCATATACTCTAGTACAACATTTTATGCTGACAAAAGTAAAAATATATTTAGTGCAATTTCTCCATATTTGCAGGTCTGATTCTCTCAAATCTATGCATCATAAAATATGACTTTTTTAGGAAAGAGGTTGTCTTCCCTGTTACTCTCAAGCAGACCCTGCAGTAAGTAGACAGTAAAATGATGAACTATTTATCTTGCAATATTCCTAAGAAAGACACCTTTCATTTAGTAAACAGAAAACATTTCTATTTTTCCCTTATTTCTATCAATTGCTAATTGGTAGAAATCACAGAATCACAGAATCATTTAGGATGGAAAAGACCTCCAAGGTTACTGAATCCAACCTTTGACCAATCACCGCCATGTCAAATAGACCACAGCACTAAGTGCCATGTCCAATCATATCTTGGAACAAACACCTCCAGGGATGATGACTCCACCACCTCCCTTGAAGTCCTTTCTAATGCTTAACAACCTTATCCATGAAGAAATTCTTCCTTATATCCAACGTGAACCTCCCCTGGTGCCATGTACTCTCATCCTGTCACCAGTTGGCAGGGAGAAGAGGCCAACCTGCACCGAAGTACAGCCTCCTTTTAGGCAGTTGTAAAGAGCTATAAGGTCTCCCAAGAGCCTCCTTTTTTCCAGGCTAAACAACCCCTGCTCCCTCAGTTGCTCCTGAAAATAAAATGTACAGTTCTTCACCAGTTTCTTTTTCAAATAAATACACCTAGAGTAAACACATTTAGTAAGCATTAGGGTGGGGCACAAGTGGTTGGATATCAAGTATAGGAATCAGCTTATAACAATGTATTTTGAGGTAAAAATGAGGCCACCAAAAATATAATTTTGGGCAGATTCAAACAAACCAAAGAAGGCTTTTCTTCAAAGGACTCATATTATGGTTGCCAGAATTTTTACAAGAGTCTGCAGGAATTCTGGAAAAATATTTGTCAGAGGGACCCATTGTGGAGTTACTGAGTAACAAATTATGTTAAAAAAATCTCCACAGCAGACAATAATTGAGGCCTGGAAAATTTGAGGGATAAATATCATGTTGATTTTTATTATTCCCTAGAAAATTAATAGTGAACACTGTTCAAAGTGAAGTCTTGGCTAGATGTATACATTGTTCTGAACCGCTACATCTATTTTTGCTTACTTGCATGGTGAGTTAAAGAAATACTTTTTCAGCTATCTCCATCTGGTTCTAACCGGATGTGGGAGGAAGAAGAATGAAAAGAGAAAATGAAAATCATAAGCTCATTGTAAAATTCAGGTTGAAAATGATGCCGGGAGAACTGCAGTGAAGCCCCCTGCTCAACCAGAAGGTGTGATGATGCAGCTGATGGCTTTCCTCAGCCTGGTCTTGAAAACCCCCAAGGATGCAGACAGTACAGCCTCTCTAGGCACCCTGCTCTACTCTGGAAAGTCTCCATAGGGAAGAAGGTTGCCCTTCCTCTCTAGTATGAACTTGTCTCATGTCAGGTGAGGCCTGCTGCCTCTCATTCTACCACCAGGCACTGCTGTAGAGAACCTGACATCATCTTCTCAACACACAAGTTGGAGCCCTGTTGCAGAGATCTGCTCTGGGCCCTCACCTTGCACCTTTCCACTGACAAGTTTTCTCCAGTAGTCCTCCTCAGAGCCCTTTTCTGCTTGTCCTGTACAGAGGACTGTTGGAGAGGATGAAAGTTTGGTAAGAAAGTTTCACAGATATGTAGGCTTGGCAGAAAGATCTCTGAATGTAGAAACTGAGGATGAGATAGAAATGAAAGCAAGTTTTGATATAGAGTAAAAGATGTTTTGCTGAAACACTGACCACTGAGTAACTGAGAAGGCAAAGGTTGGAGATGAGTTGGAAGGAGATTTTTATGAATAGGACAAAGGTATGTGACTACAAAGAAAGACATGTTTTTCATCAAGTAAATAAGTCTCAAGAAGAGCATAAGTAAATAGAAAACATGTCTTTACCAAAAAGAGCTGTTGCAGGCAAAAAAGAAGTGTTGATGTAGCAAGAAGAAAAGAAGTCTGAGAATTTTCCATTGTAAGCTTAACTTGTAACTTACTTACTCTTGTGATTGGATAATAATGACTATAATATGGTGATGGTAGTAGCTATGATAGGCTATAGGCAAATGTAAAAGTATTGTATATGATGCTTATTGGTTGTTATGTGTTAAGATACTCAGCAAAGAAAAGTATAAAATGCTTTGTAACTTGAACAGAAGGCGGCTTCAGGTATGCCTACAGCTGGAGCTGACAGCTGTAGGGCTGGCTCTGGATACCCACTCCCTGAAATGCTGTAACTTCGCCTATGCAATAAACAGTTTTCAAGAGAGCTGCCTGAAGTCCAGACATCCTTCGTGAAACTTTCTCCTATAGAGGACATGGTCCTTTGCTGCTTGCTGTCCCCCAGGATCCCGTCTGCAGAGCTGCTTTGGCACGTGCCTGGCTCAGAGAGTGAAGGAGCTGGGCTGTTGCTGGACCAGACAAAACTACAGGGACAACTTGCTTCAGACTTGGTCACTGGGATTGACCAGTTTAGTGCCAATGCTGAGCAACTGTCCGTGTCTTGGGAAGTCTTGTAGGTGCAAACCAAGGAGAACTGTGCACTGTATCTTCTTGTGGTTTACAGTTTAGTTTTTGTGTCAGTGCTGGCATGTTTCCATCCCTTGAAAATGGCTCATAGATAAAGATGAGTTTGGAGAGTTTGTGGATTGATGCTTTCTTAAACGTTGTTCGAGGCACTTCTGTAACTGTGTGTGACTTCTCATAGTGGAGAAAGTAGCCAAAGCTACTTCATGTGGATTTACCCCTGACTTTTTGCTGGAAATAGGCTATCCAGGCTTCCCTTCAATTCACAGACTCTCTAATACCACTTCTGAACTCCCATTCTCAGAGAGCATTTAGCCAGAAGAACAAAACAAGCCCCCTCCTACCTGCCAGCCACAGCCATGGGGACTTGGGTGGTAGGAATTTCAGCCACTGCTGTCAGAGATGGACTGAGAGTAAGGCCTAAAGAATGTCAAGAACATTTGGGTACAGAGGCACCAGCAAGAGCAGCTGCTGGGGAAAGGCCTTGGACACCTCTGCCCCAGTGCTTGGAAGTGGGAAGCAGGGAAAGCAGAAGAGAAACATCTTCTGTTGCAGCAGAATAATTGAAATCATGATACACATCTCAAAATTGGATGCTCCTGGCTGTTTATTGCAGGTGGAAGAGGTCAGACTGTTGCAGGGTGTGTGGCAGGCCTGCTTCTGCACCTGATGTCTGGCATAGCTGCAGGGCTAGCCAGATGCTCCCTTGTGGTGCCACTCCCTTGGTGGTGTTCCCCTCACAAGAAGTGCTGGCTGCAGCAGCCTGCTGGGAAGTGTCATCGGAGGGCCCCACAGATACTGGACCCCTCTGCAGTCAGTCTGTTCCCACAGTCCCCCTTCTCCCTGTGGAGGCCTTGGTGTCAGTATGCCTGTGACTCAGGTTGTAGTGCAGCTGTGGGGATCTCCTCCGGATCCTGGCCGCCTGCCTTTGATGGCGGGCAGACCAGACAGCCACGTATTCCTCATTGGTTGTTGTCCGCTGTCACAGTGCGCAGCAGTCGCTTGAAGGGCTGCTTGCACAGTGGGCAGGTCTTTGTCAGTTTGGCCCATTCCCAAATGCAGATGAAGCAAAAGCGGTGCCAACAGACCTCCACGTAGGTGGCATTTTCAAGGTCACCCAGGCAGATGGGGCATAGGCCATCTGCTGCTGCCCTTTCCGATGGCCCTGCTGGCAGCAGCTGGCTCATGCTGCCCCTTGTAGCAGAGTCTCTCCTCCAGGGCTTCCTCAGTACCCCGCACCTGGTCCTGCCCAGGGAGACATGCAAAGTGCATGTCTGCCTGGCGTTCTCTGGTCCTCAGAGGGGAAAAGCAAGGAAAGCCCAAGCAAGCTGTGGGATACGGCTGGTAAGGGTCTCCTGAAAGGGTCACTTTCTGGCCTTCAAAGCAGCAGCAGCAGCAACAACAGCAGCAGCAGTAGGTGCCCTGTGGGCAAGCTAGCCCCAAGGACAGCCCTGCACCCCTGCCTTCTGCCCTTACTGCCCACAGGAAAGCAGCCCTCACTGGATGTTGAGGTGCTGGGGAAACCTTCTGCCTGTGCACCAGGGAAAGCCCATGTGGCCCTAGGCTGGAAAGGCTCCCACTGGGACCTGGAAGGAGGGTGGGCAGACCCTTTGGAGGTCTTCTCCATGGCAGGAGGTAGAGAGGGAGGGAGAGCAGGAAGGGAAGGCCTGGTCTCCTCCACACCTCCACAGAGCTCAAGCTAGATGGGTGAGAGCTCTGGGGCAGGCTCTGGTGAGTTGTCAGGAGCCCCTGAGGAAAGACCTGCTGTGTCCAAACCCCCCAAGACCCCATAATGCCTCCCAGACATTGCCCAGTTTAGCACAGGCTACCTGAAGGCATAGCAGGGAAAGGCAGAGAGCCTTCAGTGCTGGAAAGCCCCAGCACCCTCCTGGCACTCACAGCCCCGGGACAATTCCTGTGCAGGACCCACAGGGTCTCACAACTGGGCAGATGGGAGAGGAGACTGGAAGAGGCTTCCTTTGCTCAGTCCCTGGAGCTGCTGCTCTCTACCAAGCCAAAGCTTAAAGAGAAAGACTCCAATCCTTCTGGAGCCTGCTCACCTTTTGTGTGTGTGCCTGCAGGAGTCCTGGACAGAGTGCCAGGAGACAGAGCCTGTGGCTGCTGAAAAGCAGCAAGGTTGAGATGTCACAGTCACACTCCATGATGTCACTGTGTTCCAAGAAGCCATTTAATGTCGGCCACCCAGGCAGGAAAGTAGATGCCCCAAAGAGGGAAATCCTGCTGTGCAAGATGTTTTGGTATCTTCCTGTGGCCTTGCCGGTGAGTTTTCACCTCCGCCTTATCACTGAAGCCAAGGCAACATATCTCCTGCCCTATTCAGCAATGGGCTCATATTTTCCCTGGTCTTTGCCACACAGACATTTAGGGAAGCCCTTGCTGCCTCTGGAATCCCTTGGCAGATTCAGTTCCAAGCAATCTTTCAAGGCTTACTGCCAAGACACTTCCTTATGCAGCCCAGCATACCCTTGGACTGTATTGCTAAAGGGTGGCTTGTGCTGGTTTGTGTTCAGCTCACTGTCCACCATTCCCCCACCCATTTCTGGACCAGACAGAACCAGACAGGGGCTGCTCCAGATAACCCCTGTACAGAACCCATAGGTTCTTGCAACTGGACAGATGGGAGCAAGCTCTGGGAGAGAGGAGGTAAAGGTTTTCTGAAGGAATACCTGTGGAGCTGCAACCCACCGTTTTTCATGCAGTGCAGATACATTTGGTCTTGAGGCCTTGAAGGGCCTCAAGACCAAATGTATCTGAAAACATATCTGTTTTCACCCCTAATTTATCAGTTCCTGTGATGAAAAATCAGTGCCCTGTGCACAAGGGCCTGGCAATAAGCAGCCCAACAATGAGGATGGGGCAGTGGGTGATGGTTCCTGAATATTTGTCAAGTGAGGTAGAGGAAGAAAGGATAATGAAGAAGGCAGAGAGTTGCCCTACTGAATTCACCCTGGTCTGTAAATTAACACTGAATGGTTGAGGTTAGAAGACTCATATGAAGATGGCCCTCTGCTCAAACAGGGTCACCTAGAGACTGCTGCCTTGGTCCCTTTCAACAATAAGCTCCAACTCATGTATTGCTGTCAGAAAATATCAGCATTAGTTTTCTCATCTTCCAGAACTGACTGTTAACCTGCAAAGCATTCCTATAGATATTAGTGACTTTATAGTGGTTTTATAAGGAGGAACAGCTAGCACCTTAGAGATCACGCTGTCAAATTTCAAGAATTAGCCATTGGTTCATTATATTTAGATACAGTGAACCATCTTTATAATTTTTTTTTTTTACTTTTATAGTGATATGGCATTATAAAATGATATGGCATCATTGGTTTGAATTTCTCCCTTATCCCTACAGAGAAAAACCCTCAAAACACCCAACACCTTAGTTTTACTTTGCACACCTGAAAACAAAGCAGCTAGCAGAATAACTTCTGCGTCACTGAGTTTAAAATGTGATCAGGAAATAACAGGATAGGACTTATTTGAATAATAAGATTTCATGGTATGAGAAAATCTCTTTCAATGAGCATTCTACCTTAAAATTTTCCACGAAAGATTTTGTTGTAAGAATCATTCTGACTAATAAAAGAAATGGCAGCAGACATAGATATAATAAGATTTTTCCATACATGTGTTTTATGCAGTGATTAGCTGCATACTTGACAAAAGCTTTTGAATAGTATATGAAATTTTAAATGATTTATTGATGAGATATTTTTAATTTCTGCATTTTTAAATTGTCAATATATCACTTGCACACAAAGTCCTTGCTGCAATTCAGATTTCATGAGGGTATTGAAAGTGGTGGTTACATTTCCACCCAAATGGAATTTTTAATTATTAATCAATATTTCAATTGCTTGATGTAACTGATACACACTTCACCCATCAAGAAACTATTTAAAGTGTTTTGGTAGAAATTAAATCAACTTTCTGGCCCTGAGTGTTAAAAGAGGTGCTTTTCTTGTCTTTTATTTCTTTTCTTCTGTAAGTGTATAATGAACTGTAATGCCATGCCAATTCTGTGCTTTTCTTGCAAGTAGGTTTGAAATTTTAATGTTCTCCAAAAGCCATCAGAGCCTTTTTTCTTATTATCAAGAAATATTTGAATAATATATTACTTTTTAATTTGAGTACGTTTCAAGGGAAACTTTGGTCTCAAATTCCTTCCACCTCTCTGACATATAGGGAGTTACAATCTGCAATAAACAGTTTTACCATTTCTGGACTTCAGACACAGCAAAGTAGTGTGGGTGAATGAATCAGAACTCAAGATCAAATTTATAAATAAAAATAAAATAGTCTTAACTTGAAAACAAATGTATAAAACCTTTCTTACCTTCAAGTCATCTTCCCTTCTAAAAAACCCAGAAAGATCATTCTAAGTTTTATATTTTTAGAAGGAATCTCTTTATGGTTGAAGTCCTTACTGTGACAAATCATGTTTAGTGCAGACTCAGTTGAAAAGAGAAAGGTGCTAACAGCAGTTTCCTCAAGGGCTTAAGATATCTTTTCTGAAAATATCTAAAATGCATCAATTTAAAATTCTTGCTAAGCTTTCCTAAGACTTTCTTTAAACGTGTTTATTTAATTATTTTCCACAGACACAGTCAGAAAACCTGTCCCACTTACCTGGAATATTTTTTAAATTCACAGAAATAAACTATCCAGAAATTTAAGTCATCCTCCTATTTATTTAATAACCCTAATTATTAAGGTTTGGATTTTTTAATAAACACAAATAAATATCACTGTTACTGGCATCTGTGTTTGTTGAAGGATGACTTTCTGCAGCCAGCAGTGTCTCTAGGAAAGCCAATAAGGCATGCCACCCTGCAAGGCCAGTTTTCTTCTAGATACACAGTAAAATGTGTCAATTGTGTCTGGTCATGCTCAGTCTGTAGGAAATCTCAGCACATAATCTTCATTTATACCACAGCAGCTAGTTTAAGGGACAGCACTGCTCATCTCACTTGAGGAACAGGGTATACCAGCATTAAACATAACTCACTACATAATTGATTTGCTAGATGATACATGATATGTTAATGGAATATATTGAATGAAAATCAATTGTTAAATACTTAATTAGGTACAGTTTTGTGGAACAACTGTACCTTCTGACTGTGATGGTAGGTAGATGAACAAGGTATTTAGCGAAAAAATTTGCAAAATATTGTTTCTATGTAACTACATTATGTGGAACATTTCTTCCAAGAATATTCAGTGTGGAGAAAGCTGGTGATGGACACACTTTTCACTGAATTGACAGAAAAGCCTCTGTATGTCTTGGGTTTTGAAGTTCAAATGTCAATGCTTGCTCGGAAATATCAACAAATGACTCATAACCTTTACTCAAGTTAAGCATTAGCTTGTTATAAAACCATTGTCATTGTGTTATGCAGTCACCCACATATGGTATATGCAGAGAACTTAAAAATAGGAAATTCAAAGATGGTTCCTTCAAACAAGCTTGTTAAATTTTGGATTATAATACAAACAGATGTTATCTTTGGAAAAGGTAGCAGAAAATTCCTCAGCATTAATATGATATAGGAAAGAATAATGTAAATAGA
Organism: Corvus kubaryi; assembly: GCF_017639235.1. Classification (NCBI taxonomy): domain Eukaryota; kingdom Metazoa; phylum Chordata; class Aves; order Passeriformes; family Corvidae; genus Corvus; species Corvus kubaryi. The sequence continues at coordinate 22,536,719 of NW_024580671.1, read as the reverse complement.
AACTTTTTATATTAATTTTTTTTGTGAATCACCTGATTATTAATCCTTAATACAAGCTAGCAACAAAACAGGAAACTACACAGACAAAACAATGGTCAAGTCATGGACATGTTCTTTGTATACCAGAATCAGGGTTTATCTGCCCTCCCATGAGACTACCTTCTTGACCACAATAGTGTCTATATTATCAACCTTAGTATAAAATGTGGCTTTGTATTTGCATCTGACTTTGTATTTAAAATTTACTATCTAATCTCACAAACATTTTAATTTATCCTGACTATGGGGGTGTAGGGGATATTGAGTCACCTTGCAGCTTTACAGACACTTTGAAGACACATGCAGTAGTTCTTGTTTCTGTGAAGAGAAAAAAAATCCAAAGGGTTTGGTTTGCTGAAACAATGCTTTGACAAGCCTACTTCTGACATCTACAAATGTTCAGCATCTGCAAAAAACCCCATCCATCTGTCTAAAGGAAATGAAAATCATTCTTCTTGGGACAATCATTGTCATAGTTTGCTCTCAACTACATCTAGGAAGATAACTGTTAGACAGATTCTAAATTGCTGGATTGATGAATGTGCAGAAAATGCCTCACACAGAAGGTGTGTGATTTCATTCTAAGTACAGCACAATTGGTGTGATTATTCTTCATTTCTGCATATCCAAGAAAAATGCTCTGAGTATAATCAAGACCTAGATACAGTAGTTTTTGATCTCATTAAAGCTTCAGTAAATCAAAATATATCTATAGTACTGCTTCTTAAATTGGACTATAATAACCAGGACAACTTCATTGGTTCTCTCTATGCAGAAATGAATGTTCATGTTCTCAATCACAGAGATGTTTCTAAATAGTTTTTTTGCTGTAACAATTAAGTTAAAGATGATATGTGTTGACCCCCTTCATTTTTCCATAAGTATTCATTAGTAAATTTAAAGATATGTATTTGGACATTTATACTGAAATATAAAGTTGACATATGGATTTGGGCATTTATACTGAAATATAAAGTTGAAAGGTCTTAAACCTGCAATAGCTGGAATATTTATATAAAGCACAAAGAAAAGTAACACAGATACCCAGTGTAGGCTATGACGACTTTGGTTAGCTTTATAAATTGGATGCCATTGTTGTCTTCTGTTCACACTTGAACACTCTGCTCTATCCTTTTTTTATCTGAGTGCAGATAATTTTTTCATATGATATTTTTCTTTAACTTAATTTATTTCAAATTTAGTAACATAATAAGCAGTCCTTATGGTACTATATATGGAAGGTTTGTGAACAAGACTGTTATTTACCACAATGTTATTGGCGTCACTTTACATCTACAAGATTGGGACCATGTATTGTCTATATAAGAATTATAAAAAACATTGTGTTCCATGTGATCTGCACTTTTCAGGAACTAGGTAGTCAGTGGCAAGATACAATATTCAACATTTGACATCTTCCATATGCCTTAGATGAAAAGCAAAACTTCCTTTTTCTATATATGTTAATGTGTGTCTTTTCTTTATAATTTTGGTAAAAGTAAGCTCCTGCTAACAACAGAAAATGCAGACTTTGTGTGCTACAACTGCACTCCCTGTCAACAGCTCTTGTTTATGAAATGCAGGTAGATAATATCAGAGGGAGTTAACCTGCCTTGTATGGCAGGAAAAAACAGTGACTGAAGACTCCAATATAAAGACATACAGCCGTGTCTTCAAAGTCACTCCATGTATCATAGAATCATAGAATCATAGAATGGTTTGGTTTGACAGGGACCTTCAGCGTGATCTAGTTCCAACAATTCTGCCATGGGCAAGGATGTCTTTCTCTAGACCAGGTTGCTTAAAGCCTCATACAGCCTGGCCAGGGAAACCAGAACTTCTCTGGGCAACCTCTTACAGTGTCTCACCACCCTCATGGAAAGAAATTCTTCTTTATATCTATGTCTTATTTAAAAATAATAAAACAGAAAAGAAGTGAAAAGAGACATATTTCTTATTGTCCAAATGCATTTACAGAGCATGAATTGCATTGCAGGCTTAGATTCTTTTATTCATTATATTTTCTTCAACTTTTTTTTACTATTACTTTCATTTTTAATTACAAATGACATTGCTATTGCTTTTACTACTCATATATTAAGCTTTACTTTATGCTTTTATGCTTTACCTTTGTGTTTTTACACACAATTTTATCCACTTTCTGTTTGCTTTCACATGTAGCTTTTTGAAATATTTGTTATACAGATGAAGACTATTCATCTTTTATCTCTCTCAAAAGAAGAGACATTTACATCTTAGTGGCTGTATAACACAAGAAATGTTTCACCACCAGCACATCTTTGTTCAGAAATGCTTATTCATGAGAAATAAACTCACTCTTTTTTTTTTCTGTAAAAATCCATCTCCTTTGGTGAACGTATTGATTACTTAGGACTGAATTTTTAAGTAAATCAGAGTCAATGTTGAAAGGTTGAAGGTGCCAGTACAGCTTCAAGACCTTTGTGTATTTGACTAACACCTTGATGTGGAATGATGAATATTTACTTCAATATAAATACCAGAAGAGACAAACTATATTGTGGTTTGAAAAGAGAAAAAAGAATGAGATTAAGATAATTAAAATAATATTAGAATATGCAAAACCCACAAAACTTCTATGGCATCAAAGTAATCATCTGGAAACTCACAAATAAAATATGAGTCTCATGGGTTTCTACATAAGAGGAAGATAAGCAAAGTGAAGAATTTGCTGCCCACTAATTTAGTGTCACTGTGCTAACATGAGCTAGAAAATAATCTTCCTCTTCATAGACATATAGACTCATTACATATACCAGTATGTGCAGCAAAGGGGACTTAAAAAGGTCAGAAGGTTTCCAGATGTTTTTTTCTCTGAAACTGTCAATTTTTCAAACCCCAAATAATTTGTAAAGAAATATTTACTTTTGTGAATTTTACATTTCAGTTTTGTTCTTAAATTAGTTTTGAAAGGCTGAAGCATCACATCTTATCTGTTTGATATAGGAACAGTTTTGGTTTTGGATCATATGACTATTTATACATTATTTTTAGTGAAGATAAAAAAAAGGAAAACCAATTAATTTGCTTGAAATTAACAAAGTAAATGTTTTCACCTTTCTGAAGGGATGAGGGAAGCTGTTCCACAAAAAGGTGGAACTAAATAATGACTTGAATCATAACGGACAACATTTGATGTAATGGGAACAACTTTTCATTTAATCTATGGTGAACAAGGAATTGCCACTTGATGTGATTGCTGCCTGAGTTTTGGATTAGACCTAGAGTGGAGAATTCACACAATTTGCAATTGAATTAGTTGATTTATTTAGTATCGATATACTGATTTTTTTAAAAGGCATAAAAGAGTGAAAGTCAGGGGTCAGTTCACTACATACAAGAAATCTATGAGCCTTGTAAATAATGTATGAGATCGACACATGCAATTTTTCTTTGTGCAGCTGTTCACCATGCTCTAGTTATAACTTTCAAGCACTTTTTTCACACAGATCTGTACAGAACATATACAAGTTTCCAGGACATAAGCTTGCTAGCATCTGGATAAATTGTTGCAACTGACAATAATAGAAGAAAAAGGACAAGGCACTGCCTTACTTAGACATTTAACAACTGGTTATCTGCATCTGACCTAGTTATTATCATGGCCAGGCAGGGAAATGCTTGAGTTTCAGGACTGACACCTCTCTTCTGAAAACAGACATGGAAGAGCCATTTGGAAAGTTACTTTATTTTTTTTCTTTTAAAAAGGGGGGGTTTAACTGTTGAAGGAAACCAAACAGCTAATTAATTTTAAATGTCTTAGATTTCTAATATTAACCTAAAAAACCTGAAGTCAAATGTATTTATGAAAATTTGGTTCTTGCTATAGAGAATAAACTTGTTAACTATATTGAAAAGTTTTATGTGGCTACCTCTTTTTGTGTCTATTCGTACTACCTAGATATTCATACAGTTATAATTACCTCCTCCATAATTTTTGAATATATTCAGGCTGACCTGTCTGAACTCAATTCCAGTGCACTAACGAAAATGATACTGACAAAAATGTATTCCCTTTGACTACAGCTCATATTTTAGTTTTCCATTGAGGGAAAATAGTTGATAGCACATTTATCTAGTTCAAATGTATGATGCTTTGACGCAAGAAAAAAATTTCCTCAGAAGTTTTCATTAAATGTAAAATTAGTTATGACACTTTCATAGTTTAATCAGAGACATTTGTGGGGATACACAGCTCTTTGGGGGAGGAGCGTTGAAGGGGAAACAATACTATTGATAGCATAGAATTCCGTAGTAAAATACCTTTGGGAATTACAAAATTTTTAGTAAATTTTAACCTAAAATTACAAATAGGATCATGGCTTTTTTTCTTTGTATGTGTATTTACTTACATATTTTTTCTATATTAATCCAATGCTAGCTACTTCATGATAGCTCTCAATACATTGCTAACTACATTATATCTTTTTTTGTTTCAGAAACAAAATAATTAATAAATGGCAACTCCTGCTGGGTAGTGATTGGATATATTAGGTTCCCTACATCAGACGGCTTTTACTGTTTGATATAATGAAACAGTTTAACTGTTTAAAAAACAAGAAATACTTTTGGGTTTTCTAATTACCGTATTTTTCAAAGAATGCACTAAAAATTATTGAGACGGGAAAGATATTTATGTTTCTATTCAAAAATGGTTGTCCTTCCATTGTTTTTAAAGGATCAGATCCATATTACATGACTAGGGTATTATCATTGAGCTAAGATATACTGATTTTATCCCTAATCAAAAGGCCAAAGAAGACTATTTTTTCTTTAAGTGGAAAAGAAATAGATTTATGTATAAATTCTCAATTTTTTTCTTTTTCCCAGTTGACTTAACAAGCAAATAAAATCAAGAAGTCTACACACATTCCCCAGTGATTTGCAAAAGGAAGATATTTTAGCAGAAGAACGTTTGAATGCTTACCAAACTAACCATCAGCTTTTTCCTTTGACAACCTTTACAAAATGTGGTAAGCAATGTATTTCAAGGATTTTATAACCAGTGTCTGCACCAAATGCATTAGTAACAAGAATAAAATCAAAACACTCAGACACACAGCACAAAGCATAAGCCAGGCATTTCTAGATTTTTTAAGTACTCATAAATAAAGCTGGTTTTACATTAGTCTCCAATTAGCTTAAAAAAAATGAGAGTGATGTAAAATTTGGATATGGACATTAATTAGGCCTGAATCTAATCACTTAACATGAAAGATATTACTGTGGTCGATATGCTCTATTTACATGTACTAATGGTCACGCAAAGTAAAACATTAATTTAGCTGCAGTAGCAGCTATGCCTGTAAATGATATCACAAATTACAGTTGCCTGCGTTTAGAAACCCTAATTTGATGCATCTTATTGCACTAGTTAGGAACAAGGAGGCAGTTTAATTTTTACGGTTACCATGAAGGAAAGATATATTCTCAAGCAGGCATGTTTGTCTGGTGTATAATTTCTGAAGACTAGTGAATTTTATTAGTCAGCTGAACTTGTTGTGAGTTGAGCCTTCTTAATTTTTTGCAAGGGGCCAGTCCATCAGTATGCCAAGTAAAGACTGACACAGTCTTCTTAGCAGTTTTGGTAAAAATCTATTATCTTCCTATTATATTGTATATTTCCCTGATGATAATATTGCTAGCATTAAACTTAGCACTCAAGTACAACCCCTGAAGATATTTCCCAAAGGAAGGAAAATCTATCTAAAGCAAGTTCTATGCCTAATCTTAACATATATATATCATCACATAATTCCGAAAAGTTTATATACCTACAAATACACACATATATCCCAGAAGAAGGCTTTGCAAACATTCATGTCCACCACTTCCTTCATTCCTGAAATTTTATAAAGACATTTGAGAAGAAAAAAAAAAATAGGAGATGACAATACAATTAAAAATAAAAATCTCTAAAGATTGAAGGTATCTTTTAAAAGGAGGGCATTTACCTTTATCATTGCATCTCCCCAGTCACACATAAAAGCCATGATCATAGTAAACAACAATGAAATACATTTTATAGGCTGCTTTACCAGTGTATTGCTTTATCGTTCAATAAGATCATCAAAATACAGTTTGTACACTTCAAAATACTCCAATGAGTGATTCAAACAGAATATTTAGAGGAGCATTCATTCAAATAAGTTTGTAGTGCCCCAAAACTAGGTAATAAGAATACTGATTTTCATATAAGATATAAAGGAACATGAATTTATCCATATCAGGGAGGAGAAAACTTTCATTTTACAACATAAAATGTTTTATTTTAAAGGTTGGAAAAAAGCTAAACTTTTTAAGAACTCAGTATATGTCAGAGTACTCCTCAGCTGCATCATGGATATATTTACTACAAACTGTTCTGATGGAGTTTTTAAAGTAGAGGAAGAATTAGTAACTTTGTTTTACAGTAACTCTGTAATGTCCTGTGCATTTGGGGAGTAATTTTGAAGTAAACAGTATTGTCACTGCTATAGTCCTGTAGTGAAAACACTGGTCAAAAGCTGATGATAAGGATAGAGGCAAAGAAAAATAGTCAAGAAGAAAAGAACAGGCAGTACTGTGGTTTTCAAAAGAATTAGGTAGCCTCCCATGGACTTGTCCTTCACATGCTTTCTTTTACCTCTGTGCATATTACCTGTATTTGTCACCAAGGAGTTCCCCCTAAAAGGTGGAGCTACTGGGTAGCATGAGACCTTTACTGGCTTGTTTGAGCCATGGGATTGGTGAGCAGGGTCAGAACTGAGCAGCTGGCTCTGATTCTCAACTCAGCTTTCTTGCAATTCATCAAATCCTCATTTCAAGCATGAGCTCAGATTGCAGATATTACTGCTTCTTCATAAACGAAAAGGACAGATGAAAGGTGGTTGATTTGTTTTGGGTTTTTTCCATTTTTCTTCTTTCTTTTAAGAACAGCTGGGATGTTCATTGTTGTAAAAATGTTCTATGAAACCTTTAAAAATCCCATTGGTAAAAATTAAAGAGTTTATAAATATATTTTCATATATTGTTGTATTTAAGGTGTATATAAATTTTAAACACATTCTTAATTCCCATTTCTCTGGGCAAGTAGAACCTTATTTGTTCTTATTCTGCATTTCCTAGGTATAGTAAAAAAACTCAATTAAAATTAGTGTTCAGGTTTGTTTCAGATGTAGCAGAGATACTGTAACTGGCTGTTCAAGAGCTTAGCTTGTTTTCCATTTACTCTGCTAATTATCTGAGCCATCTAATACAGGTTTAGCTGTCTAAGTCAGGAATCTTGCATGTTTGTGCATAGAAGAGGAAGCAAAAGCAGGAGGCAGGCATGCATTTGTCCAGGGTGGGGGACCATAATTTCTTTTTTGAGCTCCATTCATTCAGGAATCACAATATCATGACACATAGCATAGCAGATGACTAAAGCATGTTTCCTCTTCTCCCCCCTGCCCCTTAATCCTGTCGAGAATGAATTATGTTTATGAGGGAGTAAATTCAGATTTGAATCAAGATTTTTGTTTATTTGCATATATTTTAATCTTCAGTGAAATTGTCTGGTTTTATTACTGAAAATCTCATGCAAGCTGTACAACACTAGTTTATTTTTTCATAAATGCTTTTACAGGGTGGTTCAGGAACCCATCAAGGTAGATAGGGAATGTTGCACTGTATGTTAGACATAAAAGATAAGACCTTGATGCCCGAGTCTCTCTGGGCTGAAAACATCTCTTACTGTGGCACAGGCTTTCTAGATATGTCAGGTGAAGTAGGAACCATTCAGAATGATGTACTGTCATCCGAAAAGTCAGTTTTTGAGTCTCAGCCACTCTGCTATGAATTCCTTTGAGGGATGAAAGGAAAATGTGTTTCTAAATCTATTTTGCCTACTGAAAGAAAACAAAATCTGTAGCATCATAATCAGCAGAGCTCTGTGTGATGGTGAGACCTGCAGTTTATCAGCTCTGTTCACGTGAATAAGTATCACTTCAGTCAATGGGAATTCTTATAAAGGCAATCTGCAGTTTTGGAGATAAATCAAGCAGCTAAAGAGGCATTAAAAATGTGCAAGAATAGCAGAAAGAGACAAGAACTTTAGAATATATTTAGCTAGCATATAAAAGAACAGAGCTTGAAGCTGACATGTTTTTAATGCTACGAATGCTACAAGCTTCCCTCTTATACTATCACCTCAGTGAGATGGACAGGGAGATTTAAAAAATGGTGTTGAAGAGCTTTAGATTTTTTTTATTTGGTTTTCAGTCCACTCTTGTCATTTATAAGGAGGCAGGTAAAGCACAGGGAGCTATTAAAAATATAAGCAAGTCTTGTCCTTTTGAAATGGAGTTGGATTTTGACAGCACTGTCACTGTTGGAAGTGAATAAGAACTGTGATTTTGTTACAGGTATAAACAGTAAAAATAAAACATGCAAAACAAAACCAGTGGTTCACTGTATATTCCAGTGAGAATATTTAAAAGGATATTTAATTATAATGTACCACATGAATACTAAACCTGCACCATTTTTTCATGCACAACTTGATGTATTTAATATTATAATTTCTGGTTTTTAGGTAAAAAATGGAGCTAATCAAAGGAATTATTGCTCCTGTATTCCCAACATGTTCTTATATTTTAACTAGAAGGGAAATATAAATCTCAAAGATGAGGGGAACTTTATTTTCCACGTTAAACTTCATCTGGTTGGGAACTGTGACCAGACCCAAAGTGAGGGATCTGAGTAGACTGCAGAGGGTTGTAGGCGTGAGTGTCTTTCCAAATCTTGAAGCTGTGAATGTCCCAACTGACTAAAGGCATTAGAGAATGCTATGTATGAAAAGCAGTTAACAAAGTTATTGTTTAGTGTGTAAGACAGCATTGTCAAATGTCATAGAGAAATAAAATAGACTAGTGATCCAAATAAATTCCTAGTGCAGCTGTACAGCCTTTTGAGAGTTGAACCACGATTATATTCTCCCAGTTGCCATCTAGAAAAAAAAGGTTTTATTTTACTTGCAGTAAGCACAATTGAGACTTATATTAAGCCAGATAACTAGAGGGAACCTTCTGAAAATTTTAGTTGTGAACTATGCTGCTAGGCTGTGCCTAAAAAAATCACAGAACTGATATGCAAACAGAAATATAAAAAAACCCCAAAGTAGGTTAAATAGATGAGCAGGTCACTGTATGCTTTTACTGAGTCTTTCCACATTGTCTTTTGTAACATCTTCATGAACAAACTGATGTAAAGATTAGGCAAGTGAAAAGTGCAATTGACTGAAATCTGATTGAACAGCCAGGCTTAGAAAGCTGTGATTGGTGGCACAAAGTCTGGTTAGAAGTCAGTCACTAGTTGTGCAACCAGGGGTCCATATTGAGACCACAGTGGAATAACATATTCATTAATTACTTGGATGATGGTACAGGAATGTTGGACCTAGATGATCTTTAAGGTCCCTTTCAACCCAAACTGTTATATGATCCTTTGATTTTATGATTCTATTATCTAATGATTCTATGATTGCTTCTATGATGCTATGAAATGTGCTGTTGAGGCAAAGAGGGCCAGCAATTTTCTCAGGTGCACTGGAAAAAGTGTTGCCAGCAGGTCAAAGCAGGTAATCCTTCCAACCTACCTCAGAGTTTGCCCAGAGAATCTTGGGAGTCTGAATCTTTGGAACTATTCAAAAGATATCTGGATATGGTATTGAGCAACCTGATCTACCTGACCTTGCTTTCAACAGGGGATGGGAGCAGAGAATCTCCGGAGGTCCCTGCTGACCCCAGCATTTCTGTGATTCCTTTATTCCAGCACATTTTTCCCTGTGACCAGCATGCCTTTAAATATTCATACAATGTGTTAAGACCACAGGAGTTTAAGAGCAGGTTTTTTCGGTATGCATAGGGGATTTTTCCAACCATAATAGCTCAGTCTTAACCAAGACTTTCAAAAAATAATAAATACCATAAAATCAGTGTTTTAGAAAGTAAGGATGAGTATTTCCTTCTAGTATTAGTGATAAATGTTTTCTAGTAGTTGTAAACATCACTCTTCTGTGTGGTACAGCGGGGCTTAAGAGATGTATCTCCAGCCCTAGAAGCCCAGGAGCTGTTCTTTCCCCTGACACTGGGCAGAGTCACACCGAATAGGATGATAAAGATGTAAGGTTCCTCACTATTGCTCTCACACTTCAGAAACAGTAGTTTCTGTTTGTGGTGTCCTCTAAGCTATCAATTCAAATAAGGTTTGCTGAGGACAAATTCTGGATAGGTGACATAAATTAATGAACACTGCTAAGTGAAGAACCAATCAGAGGATGAAGAGGTGCTGAGAGGTACTTCATAAGTACTACTCTAAGGCAAATGGACTTACTTGAGAAGATGTGAAGTTTTCTGTTCTTACAGTCATTAAATGAAATCAAACATGAAGAATATATATATTATCTTTTATTCTTGTTCTTAGGAAAGTAAAATAAATTCCCTCATAAATGTTTATTCATTAAAAAATTTTAACACTTTTACTGTTTAGATCATTTGGTTTCTCCATACATGGACAAAAGTTGAATATATGAGTATATTCCTACAATAAAGCCAGTCACAAAGGGAACAAATATATAAATTATTTTATAATATTATAATGTGGATATTTTTTGTATGTGTCTATGGGCAAATGCAGTGCATCTGGGTTACATATACATTATTTCAGATTTTCTATGCCTACCTGATAGAAAGATAAATGTCCATTAATAAGACAAAAGGTCTTGAATAAATTGTTGTTGCATTCAGAGATCAATAAAATCCACTAGAACACCGTGGCACTTTTAGTTTCAAAATATTTTTTGTGTCTTTATAAAACAAAGTTATCACATAAAAGTCCTGCAGAATAAAAATCAGTCTCCAGTGAGGTGCAATTCCACACAACAAACCACAGCATCTTACTGACTTTTGGTTGCTCCTAACCGAATTTATATTCATTCCACTTTTGACCTTTTACATATTCCACTGTTTTTAGAGTTCTTCTTTAAAAGTTCTTTATTTTAGCACAAGATAAATTATTATCACTGTGTTTTTAAAATACTGTAAAAAAAAATTCTTTGAACATTTAAACTAACCATTGCAATAGTGGAAAACAAGAAAAGTTTCCCTTGATACTAGAAAATATTTAATTATTTCATGCTGCTTAAAAAATTGATTTGATCATACTCCATTGTTAAGTCTGGGACCTTATTTTAAATAAAGTGAGAATATATAGGGATTTAGATCTTCATCCAGAATAAAATGAAATAAAAATTCAGTCAACAACATGTATAAGCTACATGCCTACTTCAGGAATTTTATGAAAAATTGGGATGATCATTAAGTTATAAATTATGTTAACAATTCAAATGAATGGTCTTGTGCTACCTTCTTGAAGGACTGACAGAGAAAAGAAAGGTAAATTTGCTGGTGCTGTTCCAAGCACATCATAGAATTTGGATTCAGTGGGATTACTAAACAAGGAAAGATGAAACACACATGACAACAAAGCGTGTAAATAGGAGCCTACACTTCTATTTGGGCCGTGTTTTCTTCTCGCCTCTGGACTGAATTAAGACACATACCAGGGACATTCTGTTATTTAAGTGGGCTGCTTGTCTTGTGTCATGAAGGATGAGGGAAAACCAAAAATTTATTTATTTCCACCCCTCTCATTTCAAATTTGGTCAGTGAATGTCAAAATAACATGTTTGTGCCATCAAGAAAATTGGAAATACTCAGTCCAAAAGGGCAGTTTCCAAAGCGCAGCTATTTCTTATTATCTTTCATCTTCTATCTTACCTCTTCCCATTCACAAAGTTCCTACTTTTCTTTCTTTTGTCCACACTTTTACGCAAGAAATGCAGCCTCTACCTACTCCCTCAATTGTGTTAGAATTCAGCAACAATGAGGTATGTAACCTTATATTATTAAAAGTGGTAAGACTAAACGCTGCCTATGTACATATATACTCTATTTGATTTCCACTCCTCTTCCCTGTCCCTTTATATGCTTCCTAGCCACTGTTGGTCACCATTTGTATTTCCTTCTCTAGAAGAAGAGTGATAAAAGTTATTATTTTAATCTTTCACAATAGCAAGAGGGAGGATCATATCCACAATTGCTGCAAAACTAATAAGCTTTTGGCCACGAAAGCTCCAGGTATCTGAGCAGCAGGCCCCAGGAACCTTTCCTGTTCCCCTGTTCTCCCTGGGAAATTGAGAACTCCATGGGAGACTTTATTTTGTGTTGGACACAGCGTCACAAGTTGTTGCCACGGCTTTCTCTTCCTGCACTGTCATTTTTGAATGCTTCAGTCTTTAAGCTGTATGAAATCCCTGTTTACTTTCCTGTCTCTTGGAACAAAGTTCAGTATGGACACTCTTGCATAAAGGAATGGTAGCAACTGACAGATGTGCCCTGAATTTTCACATAGTCACCAGTATTCAGAAATGCCTACACTCCTCTGAGTAAGATGAACTCTGAGAAATGTCCTCCCCTTTCTTCCTCTCCACAGCTGCTTCTGGCCTCCAGGGAATGGCATGTCAGCCTCATGCAGGCTCCTTTCCAGCAGCCACTCAGCTGCTGCTTCCTCTGCTCCCTGATGAATGTCTTTCTCAGTTTCTACAGCAGCCAATTTCAAACTCATCCCTGAACAGCTGAGTGAAAATCACAGCAGGGAAAAGCTGAAGCCAGCTGCTGCTGGCATCAAGGCCATCCGGGCAATGGAACATGGAGAAAGATGGAAAATACTGTCTATGTTTAGGGCAGCTGCTCCTTGCTGGCATGCAGGACCAGGGCACTCTGAGATGACTATGGGAAACTCAGTCTATCCCAGCCAAACTAGCGCTTTTATAGATGTTAACACTGTTGAAATTGTTTGGGTTTTTTCACTCTGTTAATGAAGTTAAAGGGTGTTGACTTTATTCCACCTTCCAAGACTCTGTTTCACAGTCATCTGGAAGGAAACCCCCTTACTTTTTACGATGGAAAAATCATTTTTCAATGAACTTCCAACCCTACAACTCCCCATTCCCATGTTCTAACTTCTTTGTTGCATGTATTCTAAATACTGTGCTAAACCATCTTAAAACCTCCTCCTGTGAACAGGGTTGGCCTATATAGCTGTCAATTTTTATTCTTGGGGCTGGATGTTCTAATCCAAATTGTTTCTGTGGAGGTTGTTAGACTCAGGAAGTTTCTGAGTCATTTCTTACCTTATGTACATACACTTCTTTACATCTCTGTGGGGATAAAAGCATTTCAATGTAACCACTTGGTCAAAATGGAAAATGACTTGAAAGTAGAAAAGGAAAGTAGAATTCTTTTTATATATATATACAGCTATTCAATATTTATGCAGCAATGTAAAACAAGGTAAAATAAATATAGAGAATCACAGAATCAGAGAATAGTTGGGGCTAGAAGGAACCTCTGGAGATCATCTTGTCCAACCCCCCTCTAAAAGAGGTTCACCTAGAGCAGGTTGAATGGGATCATGTCCAGGCAGGTTTTGTGTATTTCCAGAGTAGACTCCAGAACCTCTCTGGGCAGCCTGTTCCAGTGCTCTGTCATCCTCAAAGTAAAGAAGTTTTTCCTCATATGGACCCTCCTGTGTTTCAGTTTGTTCCCACTGCCCTTTGTTTTGTCATTGGTCACCACTGAAAAGTGCCTGGCTCCATTGTCTTGACAGCTGCCCTGAAGAGAGCTGTGTGCATTGTTGAGGTCCCCACTCAGTTTTCTCTTCTCCAGACTGAACAAGTCCACCTCTCTCACCCTTCCCGCATAAAAGAGGTTCTCCAGTGCCCTAACTATCTTCATAACCCTTCACCAGACCCTCTCCAGTAGTTTCCTTGTCTTTCTTGAGCTGGAGAGCCCAGAACTGGATACAGTATTCCAGACATGGCCTTATTCAGGCAGAGTAGAGTGGCAGCATCACCTCCCTCAGTTTGTTGGCCACAGTCTTCCTAATGAACCCCAGGATATCGTTGGCCTTCTTGGCCACCATGGCATGCTGCTGGACCATGGTTAACTTGTTTTCCACCAGGACCCCCTGCTCCTCAGAGCTGCTTTCCAGCAGGTCAACCTGTACTGGTGCATGAGATTTTTTTTTCCCAGGTGCAGGACCCTGCATTTGCATTCCTTGAACCCCACTGTGTACCTCTCCACCCAAGTCTCCAGCCTATCCAGGTCTGTCTGAATGGAAGCACAATCTGTTGGTATACCAGCCACTCCTCCCAGTTTTCCATCATCAGCAAACTTGCTGGGTGTCCACTTCATCCAGGACAATAATAATAATAATTATATTATAATTTGTTGAACAAGTTGAGTAAGATTGGACCCAGTACTGGCCCTGGGGAAAACCACTGGCTACAGAATTCCAACTGGACTCTACACAATTGATCACAACCCTCTAAGCTGTGCCATTCAGCCAGTTATCAATCCACCTCACTGCTCACTCATCCAATCCTTGCTCCCTGAGCTTGCCTATAAAGACGTTACAGGAGACTCCCAGAAGTCTTGTAGAAGTCCAGGTAGACAATGTCCACTGCTCTACCTTTATCTATGTAGATTGTCATGCCATCATAGAAGGCTATCAGATTCATCAAACATGATTTCCCTTTGGTGGATCTATGTTGAATACTCCCAACAACCTTCTTTTTCCCCACGTGTTTAAAGATGACATCCATGATGAGTTGTTCTATCACCTTTCCAGGGATTGTGGTGAGGTTGACAGCTCTATATTTTCCTGGGTCATCCTTCTCTCCCTTTTTGAAGACTGAAGTGACATTCGTTTTCCTCCAGTCCTCAGGCAAATCCCCTGCACTCCATGACCTTTTAAAGATGATGGAATGTGGTTTAGCAATAACATTTGCGATCTTGTGGGTGTATCCCGTCAGCACCCACGGATTTGTTGGTGTCAAGTTTGCACAAATGATCTCGAACCCAATCCTCCTTGAACAAGGGAAAGTCTTCCTTTCTCCAGACTTTCTTGTCTCCAAGGTCTTGGATTCCTGACAGCTGGCCTTGCAGTAGAGAGTGAAGAAAAGAAGACATTCAGTTACTGCACCTTCTCTGTATCCGCCATCATCAGGGCACACATCTCATTCAGCAGTAGGTCATTATTTTCCCGTCTTCCTTTTGCTACTATTGTACTTGAAGAAGCCCTTTCTGTTGTCCTTGACATCGCCTGACAAATTTAATTCCAAATAGCCTTCCACATTACATCCCTGACAACATTCTTGTATTCCTCCCAAGTGGCCTGTCCTCTTTTCAACATTCCCTATAATTCATAATACATAAACTTCATAAATGCATAAGAACAGAAAGCATAACTGTAGGGGTTTAACCCCAGCCAGAAATTAAATGTCACCCAGCCACTCGGTCACTCTCCCCCTGTGTGGCTGGGGAGAGAATTAAGAGGGAAAGGTGTGAAAACTCATGGTTGAGATAAAGACAGTTTAATAGGTAAAGCAAAATCCACACACACAAAACAAGGAATTCATTTACCACACCCCACAGGCAGACAGCTGTTCAGCCACCTCTGGGAAAGCAGGGCCCCATCATGTGCAACGGTTACTTGGGAAGACAAATGCCATCACTCTGAACATCCCTCCATCCTTCTCCTTCCCCCACCTTTTTATGCCATATGGTCTGGCATATCCCTTGGGTCAGTAGGGGTCAGGTGTCCTGGCGATGTCACTTCCCAATTCCGTGCGCACTCCCAGCCTCCCTGCTGGTGGGGTTGGGTAAGCAGCAGAAAAGTGTAAGCACAGCTCAGATACCATGAAAATATCCCCGTGTTATCAGCATTGCTTTGATCACAAATCGAAACCACAGCCCTGTACTAGCTCATATGAAGAAAATTTTATTATAGCCACATCCAGCACAATAAAAAAGCTACTTTTTGGATCAAATGAAGAGTGATTTACAACACTGTTTTTGAGATAATAATAAAAAGGAGGAAATTAATCTATAAAGCATAAATTTAAAATATATAATATGCTACATTCATTTATGCAATTTAATGTTTGTCAAGGTACATAGGTGCAGTTCCTATTCCAAAATGACATTCTTTGATTTATGAGTCTGAGGGAGAATACTACTGAGCACAAATAAAAAGCACTGAAATCTGCTAGAATTAAGTTTAGTCTCTTATACTTCTTTACCCGAAGTTTAATCGCATGTCTTAGGGCTAAGCTTCAAAAAAATGTGAATGTCTCCAGGTATAAACCGGGAATTTCTGGACTTTTTACAAATTATAAGCATTGGTCATAATTATTCCTGCTTCACTTAAAATCTAAGAGCTACTTTGAATAAGCATTGTTGTGGTGGTGCATTTTCTGTCTGTGCTCTCAGGAGCTGGAGGAGAGGTGAAAGAAAAACAATAAACAAATGTAGGGAAATCTGGCTGATTATGAGAAGAAACTATAATACCAAAAAATACAGATAAAAAATTATAAACACATAGGTGTTCTACTGCAGCACATTAGATCGATTTCTCTGAAAACAAAAATATATCTTGCAATATTTTAGCATTCAATAAATTGTTTTTAAAAAATGCTAAATTGTGCGTGAGCTTCAACATGACTCATTATGACATGAAGTAGTAAAGCTTTTTTTTTTCCACAAAGGCTGCAGTCCTGTGGACTATAAACCTTGAGAAAGGCTTTAGGAAAATAACCAACTGTAGTGCATGTGTTGGGAGCCTAGCGTGTATTGAAGAATGTCTGGGTATCAGTCCCAAGCCTTGTTTGACATCTTCATCAGTGACTGATGAGAGGTAAAAAATGCAATATTCATGAATTAACACACAACATTGAATAAGGAGGAGTTTTGAATACCAGTGACGGGAAAAAGGTACACAAAAAAATTTTAGGGCTTCTGGTACTGTGCTCTGGTTTCTGCTGGCCCTGAGGCAAAATGTATCTCACTCGGTCTTGATATTTGCCATAAAATGCTGGCAAGAGAAGGGATAAGAGAGGACAAAAACCTATAAGAACAATAGAAAGGGACAGATACATAGAGAAAAAGGTGATATAGATGGGAGTAAAATGATTTATGGACGCAATCACAAAAGGTAAGAAATGCTCTGATCAACTCGTGTGAGAGGCCTGGATTGGACGTGGAAGAAGGGTGAAAGGAGAAATAGCATCTAGTTCTGTATTAATAGGTTTGTGCCCTTTCTCTCTCCCACTCTACTATCCATCCGGTGGAACAGAGGGCATTGATGATTAAAGTGTCTGCAAGGAAACACAAATAGATAATAACTAGTTTTTCTATATTGTTGATCATGAATAGAACAGTGAGTGATAAAGAGATGGGCACATAATGGTTGTGTAAGAGATCTTATATGGCTACATCACGTTGAAGTGGGAGTTTCACTGGCAGGAACCTAAATAAATTGTGAAATACAAAAGCATACTGACTGTGAATCAGCAATGTATTAACTGCAATTTAGGAGATCATTGACTTCTTTTCTCGCTATTGCAGCTGAACAAAACAGGGCAAACTGCCATCTGATTTGTTAGGGCTTAATTAATACCTGTGAAGCCAGATGGAGTCAGCAACTTTCAGCAGCTTTAGAGGAAGTCATTTATTGAAGTCGCAAGCAGAGAAAACCTGGGCTCCAGACAAAAATTCATTATCCATTGAATGCTATGCAACCTCCCCTTGAACTCAGCTAATTTCCCTCAGGTTTGTGCTGTGAACTTGGTGGTTTTTACATCTATCAGCCAGCACACTGTGTCTTTTCCATGGCAATATCATAATGTCAGCTCCTTTTCAGTTCTGTTAGATTATGACACTATCTACTTCCAAAATTACTACACCTAAGAAGAGTGTCCATTTTAATTCCTGTCTAATTTCCTATCTGGTAATTGTGGTCATAGCCATATTAATCACTCCTCATTCTTTTCATATACTAATTTTTTTGCTTTCATTGTAATGATTCTATAACTAAATACAATATTTCTATTAAAAAAAATACTAGAATTATATTAATTTCTCAATGCCCAATGCAATTATTCCTATTTCTCATTCCTAGTTTAGCTTTTCAAAACTGTTTTGTTGAAGATAAAAATAACTCCTGCAAACTGAATACCATTTATAAGTAAAATTGAAGCTATATAGGTCATTTGATGCTTCCAATTTTAAGACTTTTTCTGAATAAAAATACTAGGACACTAAAAAGATAAAAAATTCTATCTCAATGGATCCTGTCTGAGCAAGGTAGGATAAGTGGGAAAAGTAGCCTTTACAAAGATGACTGGTCTGATGCTCATAAAAGCAATTCATGTTTCATCTCCCAAAGCAGTAGAAACAACTTTCTCCTGAACATCCTCAAAACAGCCTCATGGCCAACTCAGCTACTCATACAGCTGAACTTTTCACTACCTCCCTTAATGCTAGACTTTCAGACTTTTTGCCTCCAATCAATCACCTGGCTGTAGAACAGACAGTTCCGTTCACAAATATGTCGTTTCTTGGTTTGTGGTTTAACACATAAGTGGCTAATTCATGGTTTGCTAGTTTGTCAGGAAATAACTGGAAAATAAATTTTCTGTGGTTCACCACCTAAGATGATTTTACATGAAGGAATTACAGTGACACCCAGAAGACAAGCTAAAAAGACTAGAGGAATTATAAACGGTGCAAAGAGCTGAAATAGAATGCCTCAGGTTTTTCACTGGGCATGCTCAATTCTACCAAAAAGGTTTCCTTTTTGAAAATGCCAGTTTTAGTGGGATGGGAAAAGACATTAACTTTTCAAAACAGGAAAGAAAATACAAAAACTGATTTTGCACAGGGTAGAATCCGCATGAGTACTCTGAGACTACTTTCCTCTAAGGCTGTTGGCGAAGAAAATCCTATATTCCTAGCAGTTGTTCTGCAAACCTAGCAGATGAAGAATACTTCTGCTACTGTTTTCAGTCCAGCAAAAAGAACTGCAATCTGCAGGATCAATAGCAGAGCAGACTGTTCTTAAAGAGAGATGTATTATTATTTTTTTAATGAAAACACTTCCATGGAAAAATGTCTAATTGGCTATTTTATTTTCCTGATTAATGGTGAAAATAAATTTTAAGTGGGGTTGAGTGTTTCTTTTCATTTTAAAGAAGAAATAAAAAATTAATTGAAATAGCAAATAAAAAAAATAATACTCCATGTTTCTATTTTGACTTGGCTCAAAGATTTTCAACCGAGTTTTCATGATCTGATGAACTTTTAGCTGAATTTTGCAGAACACTTTTTAGCATTTTATTAAATAGAAAATCTATTTCAGATAAAATATATTGTTTAGTGTAAGAATAATGTTTCAGACTACAGGAACCAAATCACATTTAACTAGATCAAACTTAAACTGCCCTTTGATTAGAAAGTAATCGAAAAACTTGCCATTGCTGAACTCTAAGTTTATCCATATAATTATAAATATCCTTTTTCTCTTTGACTGTAGCCAGTGAATCTAGAAAATAGTGCATTTGTATTATCTAATTATTCTCTTTATTAAAAACCCAACACACAATACAATCATATGCCAGCTGTCTGTATTTCAAAGTGCTAACAACATCATACCTAAACATTCTCCACTGAGAGGTTTACACCACAAATGTGCTGGTCTGTTTAATTTTATAAGCATGTTTGAACTAACTGTATCAGCAAAATGACAAGCTGTAACTTTATACAAAAGATAAGATTCTAGCACCCTGGAACAAATAAAACATACAAATGTAACTATCCCCCCACACCCTCATCTTCCTGGGAAAAGTAAGAAGATAATTTTCTTTGGCTGCCAGACAAAAAGCTAAACCAAAATTCATCATATTCAAGATGTAAAGCAATAAAGGTTTATTAGTATTGAGATATATGTGATACAACAATAATATTAGACCTAGAAAAAAAAACCCCAACAGTGGACTTCAATTTCATTCATTTGAAATCTTACTGCATTGAAGAATGAAAATAAGGTAGATTTATGTAAGAATAAATGGGCTTTTGAACAAGTCCAGTTTTAGATGGTTTCACCAGATGATTTATAAATTTAGTTGCTAAACCAATTTCCTTTAAATTGTGAATATATTAAATTCATTACTAAAAGAAAAAAATTTCAGGCCACATTGGATTAAAGTATAGCATTTGTCAAAAAGTGAGTCATCAACAGACAGCAGACATTGAGAACTTACATTAAAAAAAAAAAAAAATAAATCTTGTGCTCTGTGGTGTAAAAAAATCTCTAGTCTCTAGAGCCAGAGGCTTATGCCTTTCTGTGTGATCTGATAATGACTATTGTTACTGGACAAAGTAAATATTCTGAACTAGATGGATTTGGGATTTGATCCTTATGATAATTCGTGGGGTTTCATTTTTTTGCTTGCACTTGTATGCATTTTTTTCACTATGCAGCCAAGACCTTAAATATAGATAGCCAGACATTAAATGAGATAATTCAAAATAGTCATTTAATTCCACAAAGAGAGGTTCAGGGCTCTATGGACAGAATAGGTGTCTCTAATATGTATCAGACTATGTCATTTGCTGATAAAAACCACATTTACTCAGAGTTGCAGACCCTTCCTCCCTGTCTTCCATGAAGAGAGATAGGTGAATGGAGGAATGGGGACACAAAGGAATGCGAGCAATAATGCTCAATAGTGCTGCTACTTCTCTATTTGTCAGGCATGTATACTTACACAACTGGAGTAACCAACCTAGGAAGTTTTTATTACTCCACACACCTTGCTGCCAACAGCTTTGCTACCAACACATTTACTACAACCTTAATGCTCCCACATTACCTCTGTATTTCATTGCTGAGATTTGGTGCAAGGGAAGAGATGAGCATTATCAGGTATGACTGTGTGTTCTCACATGAACAGAGGTGTGACTTTGGTTTGTAGTTGGAAACTTAGCACACCTGAGCAGGATTTGTCTCTGAAAAGATAAAATAGTTTTAGGGGTTTTATAAGTATGCCTATAGCCAATTTATGGACTTACACCTTTAGCACCATTTCACTGAACAGTCTGACCCTGACTTCAAGTACTGTTACACTAGAAGGTTTGGACATGAAAAATATCCATTTAAGCCTTACATGATATGACTGAAAAAGTTCACTGAAGCTTTTCCTCCATTAGTGAAGAGAGCAAGTGGTGCTCCTTGTACTACACAGGAAATAAGCCACATTCCTGTGGCACTCTCCACTCTCTTTCCCCATCTCAGAATAGATACAAGAGCACCTGAAGACTGTACCCATCGAAACCCTAACACAACGTAAGGCAAGATCATTTATTTTGGTTTTTTCTGATCTTTCTTGGATTTCTTTTTACTTTTAGCTGGGTACAGTGATGTTTCAAGCAATGTGGTAGGTTTTATTTCATCCAGAAATAAGTATTTTGAGGCTTACAAATGTATTATAATACTGTAAAGGAGTATGGATTTTTAATATGTTATACATAAAGTTGAATTTAAGATTCCATTTCAGGCTATTTATTCAAATACATAAAATTACTCTCTTAATTCAACTTCTTATGAAAATACCTTTTTTTTGGTGTTCAGAAGAAAATCAGGTAAATAGTTCAAGATTTATAACTGTTAAAAGTCCATGGAAATAGATTTTTTTTTCCAACGTAAATAGCTCAGCGTAAATATTTGCTACATGAAGTCTCAAATTCACAAAGTATTTTTTCTTCTTTTCCTAAAGAATGCACAAGGAAAACTAAAAAAAAAAAAAAGCTAACCCTGCTATGCCTTAGGCACTCCCCAAGCCAAATAACCTGGATGGAGGAGATTAAAAGTGGTTGGTTATTAGAAAGTTCACAGGAAACAAGAATTGCTGAAATGAATGTTGCCCAAAGCACTGTTAAACTGTAATGCTTTATGTGTGCATGCAGCTTAAGACAAGATCAAAACTCCTGAGACTAACTTTTAGGTAACCAGCATTGACAGCCTAGCACAGCAGACCTCGGATTCAAAGCCAGCTTTTGAAGATGTGAAAATAGCTCTCTGCTGAGGTTGGCTCTGCCATGGAAACACACTAGGAAATACCCTATTAGTATTTCACACAACCAGGTTAAATCTGTTTTAGATACACCTAGACAAGACATAATCAAATCTTTAGTAGACCATAAATAAATCATTAATCTGAAATAACATGTCACAAGAGAGGAATAACATTAGCTAATTTAAAATGCTTCTACTGTAAGTCTTTGTGCTTGTTCTAGCTACCTGATGCTGAATTTGTAGTCAAGTCTAGACAAATAGGGATAATTAATCCAGATTATTTTAGAAGTCTGCCTTAGAATGAAATGAATCGCAACCCTGGAAGTGCCTATTCCTTGCTATTTGCCAGGGAGCACGTCCGCATCAACTATGTCTGCATGTGGTTCAATTACTCCCATCTACACTATCCAGGAGCTGCAAACAGCCAGACCATAAGAGAGAGAATACACAGAACTAATAAAATACAGATCTTGAGGTATTTTTCATCCCTCAACATGACCAGGGATTTCAGGAATACTTTTCAACAGATGTATTTTGCTTTGTCTCCTGAGGAAGTATAAAGTGAATCCACACCCAGATTTATTTATGATGAAACCTAACATTATTTTTTTGCATGGTATTTGTATATCGATTTTCAAATTAATTTTCTAACCTGACCTAACCATCTTGATGTCCCCTTTGATCACAAGAAATAAATAAGTGCAATAGGAAGTTAGTCCCACAAAGGTTAGAGATGCTTCCAAAAGTCTCTGCTGTCTGTAGAGCACTTAGACAAATAACTCATATCAGAATATCACACTTTAGATAACTATATTTTGGGAAGATTAATTTCTTCACTGTTTTTTTGGGTTGGTTTTGTTTGTGCCAGGGTATTTCTGTTTGTTTGTAGGGTGGGTTTTTTTTTTGTTTTTTGGGGTTTTTTTTACAGTATCTATTTTTATCTTCTCAGAATCACAATATCACAGAATCATTTGGGTCAGACCTCTAAGATCTTCGAATCCAACCTTTGACTGATCCCCACTTTGTCATCTAAACCATTGCAGTAAGTGCCACAGTCAGTTGTTTCTTGAACACTTCCAGGAACGGTGACCCCAGCACCTCCCTGGGCAGTCGATTCCAATATTTAACATGCCTTTTCATGAAGAAATTCCTCCCAATGTCCAACCTGAACTTCCCCAGGTGCAGCACGAGGCCATTTCCTCTTGTCCTGTCACTTGTTGCTTGGAAGAAGAAGCTGACACCCACCCTACTAAAACCTCCTTTCTGGGAGTTGTAGAGAGCAATAAGGTCTCTACATTTTGGGGGTTTGAACCATACAACTTCCTTGAGCACACAGAGTGACAAAGAAAGAATTAATTTGTTAGTAGCATTCCTTCAAGAATTTCATGAATTTATCAACCTTCCTTATTTAAATATGTGGACTGTATGATATATCTGTAAACCTTTTGTTTCTGTTGTCAATAATACAACAGCAAATTTGAACATTCACTATCCTTTAAAACAGTGTATTAGTGCTTGTGCACTGAAAAAAAAGATCTGATCATTAACATTCCAGTGCAAGGACCAAGAAAGCCTGCAGAGAGCTCTGACTGTGCTTTTCTCATTTTTCTTGAAGCTGATCACTGTCTCTGGTTGGAGGGAAAGAAAGGCAAGAAGGGGCTTTGGGGCATTAAACAAAGGTGATGAAATGATTTATTACTCTGCTGATTTGTACCACATCAGTTTCCCACCCAAGAAGCAGATAATGGTTCAACATCAAGAGATTCAACAAGCATTTAAATGCTTAAGCTTCAGTGACTGTGAAAAGCAAAGGACATTAAATTGGAAAATAACCAGCTGTATTGAAGTTATAATTTTAAGCATCCTGCTAAGATTATTGTTTAATAAGAGTCCAGCAGCAGCAAACCTAATGGCTAAAACATATGAAACAATCTATTTCTGGCACTATAAAAGGTCTTTATAAATTGCTATTCATGCTATTCATCAACACTGATTTGTCTTTATATTAATTTAGACTACAAGAATATTGTTTAGCAGTGGGCAATTACAAAGAACATGACTCTGCCTTAAAACATTATGTTTATGAGAAATAACCAGAGGGGATTGAAAAGTTCGCATCAAAATAATTTTCCCCTAACATGTGCCAAATATTTAGACAAATTCATTTATGCTAATGAAACTTCATTTGACTAAAAGAACGTGAATGAAATACTGTAAAAATATCAAAACATTATCCTTTCATATTTATGGAATGAAATGTTTCTGTCTGAAAAATAGATTGGGAACTTTAGGAATCCATAATTTTTCTGGCTTACATTAAACACCTACTTTAGAACAAGATGAGTGAAGCCTCAGAGAGGCCTGCTTTTTACCATTAATTACAGAAGTACAATAGATGAAACAGTCAGATGTATGTGTTTATGGTTGTCTCGGTGAATCACTCTCTCATTTTGGGTGTCCAACAGCACTGATTGGTTTGGGGTTTTTTATGACACCTAGAGAAGCATCCAAACAAAAATTTGTCTTCAAAATTCAGAACCTTGTAGCGATCAAATGAAGAGGTTTGAAATTAAAAGTTGAAAAATACAGAATTGATCATTTTCACATTGCTCTAATTCCTAATTTCTGCTTGTACAAAAAGAACACAAGTAGATTAGGGGGATATTTTTAGTTCCTTGTCAAACCTGCAGCTAATTTGTCCTTCCGTGTACTTTTGAAAGATAAACTCATATCCTTTAGGTGTGTCTGGAATTTTCTCTAAATGATCCATGTATTTATTCTAATGCATGTCCATTCCTCACTGAAAACAGGGAATAAAATAGAATCCAATATTATCTGCATGCATATAAACAGTTCTTGAGATTATTATGCTGTAAATTAACGTTTTAGAAAAAGTAAACTGGGTATTTTGAAAAGCCCCTCTAGAGTCCATTCAGGAACTAGCCAATGAAGATTGACTGAAAAACATCTAGAGAAAGAAATATTGGAAAGGGAAACTACAAAGTACAGTAAGTGGTTAAGGGAGAAGGTGATTGCAGCAGTAACCCACAGCAGAAATATATTCAAACAAGCAGTGTGCAAAGGTTTAGCTGTATATCAACATCATTTATCCTCCTTATTCACACATATCCTGGAACTTTTGGAGCAAGTCTTGATCTTGAAAAGTTGCCTTAGATAATTTCATTTAATATCATCTTTATGCTTTATTAACATTCTCAAATCTTTTCCAGTTTATCAATGAGCATATTAAATGAGGTCAGAACTCTGGCCTCTAGAGTCAGCACAAGATACCTCCCATCTACTTATGTAATTTTTAATTTTCTTTGCTCTTTGTTATAGACTTTTTGTCAGATTTCAGTCCATTGACCATGTTCTCCACAGAATAATTTATAGAAATTTTTCCAGTGAAATGTGATGGAGTCACTATCTCTTTTATTGCATGTGTTTATATCTCTGAAAGCTCTTCTAAGCTCAACATATATTAGGAAATTAATTTTAACTCAGTGTGTCAAATGGTTCATTGGAGTGTTAAAGAAAATAATATATGCACAAGATGTTAACAATTATAACTTATTTTTTAAATTTCACAAAATACAGTGTCTAATTCTTGTGAATTGATTTCTCTCCAGACATTGGTCCTGCATATGCTGAAATTCTTCTGCCTGAATTGACTTCCAAAGAATTGAAAGGGCTAAGTGCCATACAATATTGAGCTTTCCACATTTGACTAGTTTTCCTTCGTATTTTAATGCAGAAAATCACTTAATCATGTATAAAATGGAAGAACCACCCAAGCGGTTTCACTAAAGTTAAGATTTCCATTTTCAAGCATTGAGTTACACCTATGGGTTAAGGTTCTGATCTTCACCTGAGATATATCAATGTGGTTTCTTTTAATTCAACAGAACTAGGCCAGTTCAGCTCATCTAATGATCTATGAACTCATGTTCTTCTACTAGGGATATGAGCTCAACTTAAGATGTTCTACTTTGAGAATAATTCTATTCCTCTTCCCCAGAAATGAGTTCATACATTTGAAAGTTTTTGCTATTTTTTAAATTTTTCATTTTATTTGTATTTTTTTTTCTTTTTCGGCCTTTGCAAGTACAATATACATAATAAATGTTTACTTCCAATAAAAAACAATGAGTACACATATTAATAATTGCCATAACATTCTCACAGAGTGTGCTTAGTTTGGCGTATACAATGGGTAGATTGGATCTGATCCTAACACACAGCATGTATCATTTAGGCCATAATGTAGGACTTCAACCTGGATAGCATTGTAACAAAATTAGGACACATAAATACAAGAGTGTCATCAGAGGGGAAGGGATTTATCATTTAGCTCTTGGTTGCGCTTCTTGCCCACACCATCGCTTCTCCCCCACCTTCTTTCCCAGTGTGAAGTGAAAGGTATTATTATACCCACCTGATAGTTTAGCTAATAAAAGTTGTTAAGCTGAATCGTTTAGTTTTGGATGGGAATAGGGCAAAATTCACAAGCAGTACTGCATTAGACATACTAATTAAGATAGTGTGTCCCAGCCATATGTGCAAGTATTTTGCCATCTTTTGTTAAAAACCAAAGTCAAATAGGTTAGCTTAATACCTGCTGGTTTCAGCTCATAGATGGGATTTTTGCATGGAGAGAAGAAAGGTCCTCTACCACCACTCTTGGGTAGTATGACAGGAGCAAGAGCATTATCTTGTTGTTTTGCTCTGACATATCAGTTTTTCCAGATACTTGGTAGTGGCAGGACTTGAGGACCCAAATGAAAATCTGGGTCAAGGACATTAAATATGTGAATGAACAGTGAATTTAAGTACTGATTCAGGCTTAAATACCTGATTGTTGTAGATTAGTGGTCAAACTAAAAATACCCCTCATCGTCATTTTGTTTGAGTAAACTATTTAGATTGCAATTTGCAATAGTAATTTGTTCCTGCTCAATTTACACTACAGGAGGGTAGATGGCTTGACAAACTGCCAAACAATGGAGAAGAAAACCTCTTTAACTCATAAAGTTCTATCCTGCTTTTTCCCCTTGACTCTCCTTTAACTAGTGATCTTCAGATCATTGGTCCCAGAGCAGTGCAGCAAGTTGCAGTAGAAAATGTTTCAAAGTTATTTAGCTATATATTTGGAAATTTTCCCATGTATTTCTACAGCCCAGAGAAATGTATTGGTACATTTGCATGAAGACTGAGGACAATATTCCAAAAACTAGAATGTCAGGAGACAGAAAGTAAATCTTACAGAATTGTTTTGATTTTTTCTATGACAAGAAGTGAACAACAAACTTCACAGAATTGGATCTAATTCAAACAAAAGAGTTTCATTGCTACATGAAGCTGAGTAATGTTGTTTGCTGTGTGTTATGATTTATAGATAGTTAGCATACATAGATTTTAATTGTTGAATTTACATTGTTAAAAAGTATCTGAGCTGGGAAGGGAAATCAAGTAAGGTTACAATTGAATAAAATTACTGTGAATCAATAATGTCTATGTAATGTAGAAGACATAAAGCAAAATCTGCAGTTTTTTCTCTATGTACTGCCAGTTTTTAAGAGCACCTAGACAAACATTTTCACACATGGGAGAGAGAAGAAAAGGGATTACTTCCAGTGTTCACTGTCAACATCTAATGCTTATTCTGCCTTTTACACACTGCCATCTTTGAGACTTGAGTTTTCTCTCAGTTTGCATGACAGCAAGTGTTTGTGCATATGCAATTCCATGGAACGTTTAGCCATCAACAAACCTTATTTTGATCCATTTACAGAGAACTGATATTGCTGTAAGAGCACTAAAGGCAATGTGGAAGAGTTTAAATGAAAATTGTTTTTGTGAAGCCACAAAAACTGTTCCCTGGTGTCCAATAGTTTTTATGAGCCTTTGCAAATAGGTGCCAGGAGCGTTAACAGACCATGATGACATAAGAAACATGTTGTATAATACACTAATTTTATGTTAAAGCAATAATACTATTAATTTTAATAATGAAACATAATACACTGCTAATTGATAGCACATTAGTTTTTATAGGAAATGGCAGTGATGAGAAAAAAATCAAGTGTAAGCTATTCTGTTGTATGCTAACTTCTGCTAAGGGCATGACAGGGAAGTCTATAAAAAAAAGCTGTAATTACAGTAAAAGCATCACTACAGCTTCTGCAAAGGTTTTGAAATGTAAAATATCTTTTAAGGTCATCTGCTTTTATCATATTTAAGGAAAAAATATTGTTAATTCTGAAGTCCTTGGAATACTTTCATAGTTATCGTAAATAAGTAGTCTCTCAGTTTTAAACTGGGAACAGTTTTAAACTGTTTAAACTCTCCATTTTAAACTGTTAACAAGACCATGTGTTCAAAAGGAGGACTTTGCAGTAAGTCAGACTGGTATTACATAAGGACAAAACCTTTTTAAATTGAAGTTTATGGCCACAAGTCTCTTGAGCAGCCTAAAGTCTAGTAAATTGATTGATTGGTTTGAATTAAACCCCTCTGAAGTACCAAATTACCTTTCTCATTTAAGTTTTTATAACCAAGCAGAAGAAATGAATATGTGGAAAAACGAAACAAAGATTATTCAACTTTTGAATTCAAATTGCAGATGCCATTATAGCTACATAAACCAATCTGGCAGATCTTGCAAGGTAATATTTTTAAAATAAAGTCTGTGATTTCATGTTTTCCCTTTATTCAGGATTAAAAAGAGTTAGAGCACTGGGAAATGAAGGCTCCCTGGTTCTGCAACAACTTGTTCTTGTCTCAAGTTATCAAAATTTACATGTCCCCTTTCACATTATAGAATCTCTTCAACTTAACACACTCTTTGATTTTATGCACTATGATCCCTTTCATTTAATTTGCAGTTGAATACACTAAGCCTGTTTTTCTGCACGAAGTAGGCAAATGCCATGATAGCCCTCTAAAACCAAAAGATATTCATCAGAGAGAGAAAGAAAGGCTAAAGACAGACTCAGCATAGCTCTGCCTTGCAGATGTAACTTGTGTGATTCAATTAGTCCTAGCACTGCACTCCTCCCAGCCCCTTGTTCAGGGATGGCAATGGACAGAACCTGCAGCATTGCCTCTGCACCCACCACTGCAGATGTGTGTAAAAATCTAACGTAAGGGAGACAGTTGGATAGAATTGTAGGTATAAACCTATAACATATAATGCAGTAAATATGTAGTTAATCAAGCCCATCTAAGCCTGAAAAAGTACTTGCTGGTTAACCTCTCCCTTTACCTTCTTAGGGACATGGATGTCTCCTTCTTCTTACTTTACCATGTAATCTTTCCTCACAAACTTAGCTTCATTTCTCCTCTGACTGCCTCTTACACTGAAGTAGTGTGTTATTGGGTTTCAATTAAAAAGCCTTGTATTTCAGCTTTATTATACTGAATGCACTAAAGTATTGATAAGGTTAGTCTGCAAGGGGAGTTGAGGTGTTTGAACACTACAGTCATGAGAATTACTTGGGAGGTGTTTCTACCCCTTATTTGTCTGCCTACTGAAAATACAGAAGCAGTTTTATGGGCTAAGGTAAAAATAAGAATCCTATTTTGGGATTTTTCAGGGTTACAGCTTCTGATTTAAACATTTCATATCTATCTAAGTGCCAGTTCACCAGTCTGATTTTTTTTTTTTTTTTTTTAAAATCTAGCCCTAGGAGAGATTATAATGTACAGCTCGCAAGAAATTTAGTGTAGTTATTGATGGGCATAAGTTGCTAATTTTCCTTGACATAATCCTGTTGCTCAACATCAAAGACAGCAAATAAATGAAAAACTTGGGGAAAAAAAAAAAGATGAATGAGGATGTCACTGCATCAATCTTGTTTGTAGCCAACTGAGCTCCACACAGACAGGAAAACTCATTTTAGGATCTGGCTTACGCAACCCATGTATTCATCTGGATCCCACATAAGAACTTGCAATTTGTTGCTTCATCTGATTTGGTCCTAGGAAATTATTATATTTTCCTGACCCTTCCTGTCAGATTTTAACTGTATGGCTGTTAGAGGGATAAATGTTAATTATGAATGCTGTCTGCTATTCTCATTTCTCTCTTCCCCTCATCCTGTTCTGCTTAATCAAATTTTAACTCTGGTTTAATTATTGCTTTACCATTTGGCACTGCTTCATTCCTGAAAAAAAAAAACAAAAAACCCAAAAATACAACAACCCAAACTCATACCTTTCTTGAATAAATCAGACTTAACCTTCTCTAAGTAAAGTAATACTATCAAATAAAAATGTACTCACTGAAAAGTGCATAGTTTCAGCTATTGTGTCCATATTTGCTAGGTTTTGGAGTGGTACTGTCACAGTTTCCTATTTTATTTTCCTTTTTTTTTTCTTTGGCAGAACTTTGGATCTCACCTTCCCACACTCAGTACACCAAGTATAGCTCAACCATCTGTATGTGCAGCAGGTGTAGTCAGTTGTAGGACGACCAGGTATGAATGGCCTGCCTTATAAAACATTCATGCCATTGCTGAAACTGACTCCTTGCAAGCTAAGACATTAGCAGGGCTTCAGAGAGTCTTGTAAATCATTTTGCTGCACATTCTGATGAAGTAAAACCCAACAGTTCAATTATAGAGAGTGGTTGTGAGCTCTTATTTCAAGAATAAAGCTGTATCATTTGCTGTGTGAAGAAAAAGACTGAACAAACCTACAGCTAGGATGGGAAGACTGGGTTTTCACACGACCAGCCAAGTAAGAGCTGACAGGAAGCAAGGCACAGATTTCTAAAACAAAACCTCAGTGGTAACTGATAATGTGAGCTTTCCTGATCAAATGAAGTGGGTGAGTTGGAATCAAATTTATCTATTTGAAGTCTGAATTCATGTGCTTGGCTCAGTTCTAAAATTAATCTCTTACGCTGTCTCCTGTTTAGCAAATCCTTTTTTGCTACTTAACTGCAGCTACCTGTCAAATGACAGCTAAGACCCAGTATCCTCTAGTAAAAGTATTGTGTCTTCTGCAGACAAATCCCCTGTTTCAGCTGAGGCAGAGAACACAATCCGAACTACTATTTTTTGGTTTTAGTTTGCTTTTTACTACCTGAGACTTCTGTCTAAAGAAGGCATTTTCCTTCACTCCATTGTAGGCTTTTTCTGACAGGGGAGTGACAAGCACTTCCCTATGTGTGTAAATAATCTTCATGGGGGAAGGCAACACACAGCAGCAGTGATATGTGGCTGTCCCCACAGCCTTGTATCTGGGATTAATGCCTGACTTCATGGCTTAAGCTGAAAAAGAACAGACACATATAGCTAGGATTTCCAAACTTGACTCCCTAAAGCACCAAAATATTTTTAGAACATGTTCTCTACCACTCCTCTGCTGTTAGTGACAGTGTCACAGTCTAGTTATGGGACAGGCTGGTTGTGTGCTGACTTGTTGAATTAAGGGGAAAATAGGACATTTCAGTAACTGTTCCAGAGCATCAGAGAAACATCTCAACCCCAAAACTGTGTGTGTTCCCATCCGGAACAAAATGTCTTGAATGTTTCCATGCTTTCATGGTGTTGGGAGATTTGCCTTGCAGATATAAAAAACTTGCAACATAAATCTGGTAATGGTCACTATAACTTGGTGTGTATGCTAAGCAGCATTTTATTGGGTAAGGTTTTGTATGAGAAAGAAGCAGGATGAATGCATAGATGTATGAGACCTTGAAATAATAGTTGAACAAATTGATCAGGTTCACCCTGATACAAAGTATGTCCTTTAGTCAGCATTTTAAGCATTAGTGGAAATTTACTCTCAGGAAAATACCAATAATCTTGTACAATGCAGTTCCACTGTAGTGTTAAAATTTGTTTAAGCTTCAGAGAGTTCATTGTTTTTGCTGTGAAGTTCGCTTTTACCACAGTCTCACACATCTGCTTGCCAGCCTATTGGTAGCACAAGTTAGCTTTCTGTGTGTTGTCAAAGAGCCCCTAATTAACCTCCTCTCATTGTAGACTGACATGATGCATGACACCTTGTAACTGCTGAGAAGATATGATGAGTTGCTTGTTCCACGGTTCATGATAAAACTCTGACTGATGGCAATTAGACCTGCCTGGGGCTTGTTGTTTCAGTTTAGGCTGGTGCCGAGGGACTCCTGACCATGAATAAACAACTTCTCTGAAGAGCTGATGCTGGTGGCACAGTTCTGTTTCATCACCAAGCAGGCTGCCTGAGACAAATGTAGTGATACATTCAAATCCTGCAAGTGTTTGTACTTTAGTCTTTCTATGTGCTTCTGTGGCTGGGATAGAGATAATAAGGAACAAGTTTTCAAAGAAAGAAGAAAATTGCAGTCAGAAGAAGCATTTAAAAATACAGATATGTGCACTGAGGAGGAATAATAAATATTTAGTGACCCATTTAAGGAATTTTCACCTAGAAAACAGAGTATATTCTTACTTGGTGTTAGGTAGTATCTAGGTTTGAAACTAGCTGATCTTTTTTATTTCTAATCTTGTCGGTATTCTAATCTTGTCAGTATTCTAATCCTATAATAATTTTAAACAATTTCAGTATCATGCATTTTCATGATACAAGCTCAAATTTAAATACCTATCTTGTGCATATGTTCTCTTATTCTTTTGTACAGGTTTTCTTTCTTCCTTTTTCTTAGGCATCTTGTATTCAGCTTTGCAGTTCACTATTTTTCCATCTCCTTTACTGAAAAACCCTGACTTTTCTTTCCTTGTCAAATGAAACCAGTGCTCCAGTTTTCCACTGCCATTTTCCTTTGTTGCTCCTCTCCTTCCATGAATAGTTGTTTAGTATCTCAATTAGAAGCTCTCAGTACCAAAGTAGTACCGCTTAAGGACTTCACAGAAAAATGTATTCTTATCAAAATTCTTGGTCCTGAGATATTTAAGAAACAAAGCAGTGTTGAAACACTGAAAAAAAATTACTTTCATAAGAAGCTGTAAAAAAATTCAGCAGAAATTTTTCCTTGACTTTTCTTGCACCCTGAAACTTTAAGGATAATATTTCCATAAGAAGGTAAATTTTCATATGTATATGAATATGTGTTTTAGCAAGCATTAATGAAGATGAAACTTCAAATCTCAGTGTGAAATGATAAACGAAAAAGAGTGGTTGTGATTTGTAGTTGTAAGACTGGAAGCAGATGGACAGCCATGTGGTACATTTCACATTGTTCATTGCAACACACTTTCTACCAGCATTTGTTTTGGCAACAGCACATATGATACACTAATAATATTTGGAATATTTCACAAGACATGAAGGCAAAGGTATTGACTACGAGGAAAAAACTGTCCTTCACAGGTAGTCATAGAGATCTTATTGTCAGGGATTGTATCAAAACTGTGGCTTCAAATCTTGGAGTCAAAAATGCAGAGAAGCTAGTTCTATGCATCTTCCCAGTACTATTTCCTGCTTTGACTAGCTGAATCAACTACCTTAGTTATATGAAATACATAAATATATTCCTTTTGTTTTGCTCTAATCTAAATGTATCAAAATAGGTCCAGATATTGCAGAATAAATGGGTTCTGTATCCTGCTTACCCAGGAATGGAATGCAGAAGTAGGAAATCAAAAATCAGTAAACTGTCAAACTGAACTGAGCTGGGATCTGGAGTAAGGATTTGTCACTTGTAAGTTGTCATGTTTCCTGCTAAAGCAATCAGAGGAAAGGAAAAATGTTCTTCTGGGATACAGCAAGAATGCACCACACACTAAAGTTGGTGTTATCTAGAGGTTGCTATATCTAAATTTTTCAATTTGAAATGTTTTATACATTGAAAAGTCAATAGCCTTGAAACAGGATGAAACCTACCCGAAAGCATGGGTCAGATAAAATTAAGTCTTTATCTGTCACCTTCAACTGGCTTGATGAGTGCTGGAAAGACAAGGCAGCATAGATAATTATCATGAGGGACACTTACCTGAAAGTCCTGCTAGATGAGATATGAACCACATCTGCCCTCCTGTAATGGTTTAGACATGCACTGGAAAGAATCAGATATAAGTTACCCCAATGCATCCTGGTAACACATTTTGGGCTGAAGATCAGAAGACAGTGTTACCTCAGGAAGCCACTGCTAGTGGACTTTAGAAAGAGTGCAAGTAAACCAGACTGGGAATAGTGACCAACAAGATTATAGGGGAGTGCTGTTGCCCATTTAACTTAGAAAACAAGAATGCAAGCAGCAGTAGTCCCTCAGTGGTGACATGTCCACAGAGGTCCCCTACCCTGCAACAGGCTGAGGACAGCAATCCTGAGGCGGGATGATGACACATACAGTGAGACACTGCCACAGCTCAGGCACCCAAGGAGGCTGCCTCATTCCTGTGCTTAAGGGTGACAGGCACACACAGGAGCCTTGCCTGGTGTGTGACCTGTGTGTGGCAGGACAGATCTCTACACTGCTACACACATTGCCCTTAGAAAGTCAACTGTAAGCTTTACTTCACTGTGTTGGCTGGTTCTACTCTTGCAGTAATCCTCACACCACTCTCACCCCTCAAAGGACAAGCCTAAATAATAACATCTCTACTGACCGATTTTTTTCCCTCCCCTAATCTTTTACCTGGAGAGTAAGGAGTATTAAGAAAAGAGAATACAAATGTAGTTTTAAATATTGCCGTTCTTACAAAGACCTCAGTCCTGGAAATGGGACGACCAGTCTCTCCTAACTTAGCATTCAGTGAGATATCCTACACATTTCCACACAAAAGAGAGGACTCAAGGATTAGTGAAGCTTCTACAATATCCGTTTAAGAAAACTTAAAAAAACCCTTCTTGCATCTTCAGTGACAGAAGTTGCTTTGAAATGGAAGGGTGACTCAGCTTTCAGGCCTAACTTGTTTTAGTTTTTTGGGTTTCGTGAAGCTCTAGAGATGTGCTATGCCATTTGAGAGCTCATAGAAATGCATTGGATTGAAAGGAAAGGCACCAGCTAAAGTGATCTGAACTTTGAAATTTACACTGAAAGAATAAATTCAGTTTATTAAAATAGATTTTTGTTGTGTATTGGAACAACATGGAAAGATTCTCCCTTCTAATTTAATTACTAGTAAGCAATTACATAATTTCTTCAAACTTACCTAGTTCACATTTTTTTCTTATTCATCTGCTCACTGCAAGCAGCTAATGTCTATATTATGTTTGACATTATTTGTCGCATTATCAAATTGTGATTATGAGCTCCCTGGGATAGAAGCATTGTCACTTTATGTCATTTTGTGTTTTGGGAAGCAGATGGTGGACCTGGCAGATTGTCACTTCCTCTGAATCACTGGTGATATCTCTTTAGAGTGGGGACCATTTAAAGAGAGAATTTGCTACTTACAGGTGATGCCTTCACTGTGACTGTGTGATAATGGCAAAACAAAAAGTGATTTTTTTTTTTTTTTCTCTTTGGTACTGCAAGAGCAAGAATATATGGTCCAAATAAAAATTGACTGAATAAGAATTTTGTTTGTTTGAGACCCTTTTTCTTGCTCACACTGAAATGTGGTTGTCAGTCTACATACCATTTTTCTATGTCTATTCTCCTTTGACAAGTAAAGTAACCTTGTTTATTTTATTTGTAAATTGCTTCAGAAGAAATCTTCCACTGTCATCCACAAGTCATAGGAAGTAGTCAAATGAAATATGATACTGAAACTTTAAAAGTAATTAGCATCAACACTTTGATCTTTCCCCATTACACTGTAACATATTAATACATTAAATCTAAATCTAAATTAGGTGTCAATATAACTTCAAATTTAATCAGTATGAGGGTTTCATCTGATTTCATTGATAGCTTCTTGTTGTATAAGTAGTAATAGCATTCTGCTGCTCTTCCTTATTAACATAAACAAATTAAGTTCATCTTTCACAAAAGAGTCCTAGCACTGAGATCACAGGGAAAAGCCACAAAAATTGTAATGTAATCATACTGACTTCCAAAACAAAATAAGCTATTGTTTGAAATTTAAATATTAAAAATATACCTATGATGCCTTGCATATATATTATGATGTAATCACATTTTGAATACACTGTTGCTATTATACTTGCTTTACTTGGTTGTTGCCTGAGAAAAAATTTGACAAGTGATATTTGATTTATACTAATATTTTATTTGCTTATGTAAATACTTGCTAAATTTTTTCCTTAATTGCAGCCAAATTGGTTTTATTATCATCTTCCAAGTCAACTGCCAATAGGAGGGAATCAAAAATACATTGCACAATGTAGCCAATTTCAACATTTAACCAAGGTGTAAAGAGGGAAGGTTTCAAAATATGTATTTTAAAATTCTCACTATTCTTCTCCATTTTCCATTCTGTGAGTCTGACAGGATCTTCCATGCTGCTTGCAACTTGTAGTGTTTATTATAGTTTACCCAATTGTTAGGACCAGTTTTTTGATTTTTTTGCAACTGTTCAAAATACAAGAAAACTGGAATTTTTCTGCCTGTCCTTTCAGAATTTGACCAGTTTCAGGACGACTGTTTGTATGAGCAAAAATTTGATCATAAGGGCTCAGTCTCTCTGCTATTAAAAAAACCCAACCTACCAAAAAACCAACCTAAAATACTAACACAAGCAAAAAAGCCCCAAACCCCAGGATGTAGGAGCAGGATTGTTAGGAATGAACAAGACTTCTCTCTATATATCAATCTTGAAAATGTAATAGAACAAATTATCTTTAAAAAAACAAGGAACGAGGTAGTTAGGATTGTTGGGAAAGGTCTAAGCAACGTATATATACGAATTTAAATTCAATTTCTCAATAGTCGGTTCTATAAACAAGAGGACCCTGGGTAATTTCATTTGCTAAGATTTAAATTTAACACACTAATCTGCTTTAATATGCAAGACACTAAAGTCCAGTGAGACAATTCTGCAGCAATGAAAGAAATGTTCTGCTCGTGAAAATTTCTGTTAGAGCTGGAGGAGCTGGAGGAAGCAGCTAAGACAGATTTTGGAGGTGAGTAATCCATGTGCATTTAAAGTTTCTGCTACTAAAATGTTACAAATAGCATTTTGGTAGCAGAAACTCTAAATACACCTCAATGGTTATGTGAAGGTATCACCTCAGATGTAAAGCAAAAGAGAACATAAAACCCCTGAAGCAATTTTTAAGCACGAAGTCCTTTTAAATGAATTAGAGTCATTCATCTGTGTATAAAACCTATTGTTCTATCTATCACTAAGTCATTTTGTTGTAAGTCAGGGGAACACATCTGCCTGGTGAATTGCAGTGAACACAGAGCCTCTGATTTAACAACCCCAAAGTGACCAACTCTCAGATATGACCCTTCATTGTACAAATGAGGAGGCTGCTTGCACAGTGAGAAGGAGAATAGAGTTTGGAAAAAGGAATATTGCAAAATACACGTTTTCTGCTATTCTTTGTGGGTTTTTTTTAAAAGAGGAACCTTCGAGTTCTGTTTCTGATCTCGAAGACAAAATTAAAAGAACCCTCTTCCACAGGATCATCAACACAACCTTCCACAGCAGATGTGATTCTACATCAGTCCAGCATAAAACTGTGTTTCATCTCTAGGTCAGCAATCTGCCTTCTAGAAAGTAACAAAGCAGTAATTATGCTTTGTTATATTTTCAAACCAATTCTGTCTTCCACCCTCACTTACCTAGAAATATGACAGCCACGTATGATCAGATTTCTTATTCAGCTTGTCCAAGTGCCACTAGTAGGACATATAATACCAAAAGTAAGTATCAGATATGCAGATATGCTGACCTGAGAGGCCCACTCAGAAATTCCCTTGCTATGAATATGTTCAATTCTTTTTGTGAATGTTTGGCCTTCTAAACATCCTGAGGTAATAAATATACAGTGCATCTGAACTAGTTATCCAGACTCTTGCCATAGCCATACAACTTAAGATGCAATTGACCTCAATCTGAACCAGACTTCAAAAACAAATTCCTATTTCAGTCCACTGCTTATGGAGGATGGTAAAGAAAGCCTAAGAGATAACTGTAAATCCAGGTTTATTTCTGTGAGATCCTGAGGCATCTCAGTCGATGCAAAGCACTTTTGAGGCTCTTATCATATGAGAGAGGAGGACTGCAGTGCCAAGAGGTTAGTCTTCAAGGTGGACATAAATGAACTCACCCTGCACAATTATGTCACCCCTTTCTGATTTTGATTTCCACAGCCTGCAACCCTTCAGAATCCCACATATTAATTAGGAAAAAAAATATCCAGACAATATACCAAACAAAATCAAAAGTTCCTCGCTTAAAATTTCTTTCCCTTCTTTTGAGAGCTTCTGCCACAATTATTTCATTTGAAACCCTCACTAGTGCATAAAGATCTAGAACATATATATGTGTTCTAAGTGGTCTTCAGTAGAGCGAACACAACTGCACAAAGTTATATTAGCTCTAGGCACTTCAGGGATTTATGTAGTAAAATAAAACAACCTGGTTTGGCTCCATTTCTTTTCTAGTAATTTGGAATATCCCTGCCTTTTTCAAGTGCTGGTGTTTAGAGAGCAGATGCTTTCAGGGAAGCATTCACAGTGGCTGAGAGACCTTGTTGCCAGAAGATAATAGTCAATTTAGAGACTGTTGGTGTGTAAACATAGTTTAGGTTGTTAAGACTGGTTTTCCTCCCTGCCCATTACTTTGCATTGCTGGCAGCATTACATCTATCATTTCATTGCTAGTCATTCTCTATTGCAAGTTTTAGATCTGACTGTCCTGAAGATTTTGTATCATCTACAGACTCTACAGTTCACTACAATTTTCAAATTGATTAAAGGGAATAGGAAGAAAATTAATAAAAACAGCCTTTTCCCACAGCTGTTAAATAACAACTGGTTCATTGGTGATAATTACTTTGAAAAAAACAATCATTCTACCTGGTCGTTGCTGTTTTATGAAGCTCCTGCAAGCCTTGTTGACACAGATGCTTTTCATGGTTGTTTTTCCCTTCTCTCCAAAAGAGGAGGTAATTTCTCTGTAGGTCAAAATGTCCACTCAAGACCCAATTCACCACATAGGATAGATGTAGTCTTACTTCAATCTCTTATTTCCATGTGTCTAAGATTCATACAGGAATTCAGCTGTACTTGGAATCTTGTAAGGAATTATCTACCGCCTAGTGATGCAATATAACATTACTCTGCATACACAGTTTTAAATCTGCTTTTATTTTTTAACACGCACAATTCCATTAAATATATTCTAAGATTCCCAAAGGGTTTCCAAATCAATGTTGCTTTAGTATTGATTTCACTTGGTTTTGCATGAGGTGGAGGGAATACATCACTGGCAAATTTCAAGAGCATATTCGAGATCTCCCATTTTTATTTATAAATTATAACATTAATATTTATGGATAGTGACATCTTGATGACTATTAACATACACTTCTTCCTATTGGTACTAGTGAGGTGGCTTAATCCAAAATGAAGTGCATGTTTTTTCCCCAAAAGTAACAGAACACATAAAAAAGATCTGAATTTTGTGCCTGAAGTAATACATTTTATAAAGTAACATTTGCAATATATTTAGAGTTAATATTAGTAAAATTTGAATCACATAGGCACTCACTAAACATAAAAGTTTAAAAGGAAGAAGAAAAAAGTAATTTTAAAAGATAAATTTGTGGCCCCTGAGATTAGATACAGAGTCTGCAAAATTAAAAGGAATTAAATCAACCTTGGGATAAATGCTGCTGCTACTTAAACTCAGCTATAAAAATTGTTGTGTGCTCAGAGAATGATCTTAAGAAAAAGCCAACCATATTCTGTGTTGTCAGAGGTACAGTTTGAGAAATCAAGAGAAAAAATGGAAAGATCTTTTGTTCACAGCTTTGGTGAGAATCCAATAGCTAAATTGTCTTCTGCTAACAATTTTGTAATACAATGTTTTTTCTGCGTCAGTGAAATAATCCTACTAATAAAGGTAGATTTTTCATTGTCAGATATCTTTAGCTTCCCAATGGATCAAAGATTTTAGATTATTTTCATTCAGAGATTTAGGACATCCTGAAATGCCTTTGAAATCTAAATTAAGAGATTATATGAATCATCATGGGTCTTTGTGCTTGTTTTAATTCATGGTGATCATCAAATTGCTAATATTGAGACACACAGGAGGAAAAAAATATTTAAAAAACAATGTACCATCTGTATTTAAATGTACTCCCACCATGTGGAAATAATGAAATACATATCCTAAGAAGGAAATTGAGCAGTGCTTATTAAGCCAAAGTATTTTAAAATCATCAAGCACAAAGAACTTGTACCTAAGTTCTGCAAAATACATATTTTTAAAAGCTGGCTTGTTTTTTTCTTTTTTACAAGTTGAGATATATTTAATTTTAAAAATCACTTCCACTTCTCTCCTTTCTGGCCAAAACTGCCATTTTAGACCATTCTGAAACACTTCATCTTAAGGCTGATCATCTCCAAATACCATGGCATGTTCTTTTGGGCAGCCAGAGATGGAAAGCATATCCCTTTCTTTCTGAAGCTGGTTCTTGAAATCCTAGACGTTATTCCCCTTCCAAGACAAATCACATATATTCTAATTAATCAGCATCTATTTCATCTAATACATGAGTCAATCTCTGTTCAGTCCCTTTATCAAGTAAGGAAAAATACAAGAAGCAATTTCACTGCTGGAGTTTAATGATACATTTTTCCTTCCTATTGTCTGAAGACTGTCTTGCTGTAAGATTCTGATCCATGGGTTTTTCTCACATTCACCCAGAGAAACTGATCCTCCCCTAAATTGCTTCCAAATTATCTTTCACCTACTACCTGTCAGACCTCTCCCTTCCTAAGTCTCCCATCCTCTCTTTCATTTTCCTTCCCAGCTTTCCTTCTTCCTGCAGCTACTTCTTTTTATGTGATACCTTTGGTGACCCTAAAATCTTTTTGACTTCTCATAACATATATTTTTCAATTATCTTTTGAAATCTGATGTCCCCACTCCAGAGTCTGCATATTGTTTGGGAGGTCTATGCCCTTAAAGAGTCCTGAAGGAAACAGCCCATTATTCAAAATGTGAATTTAACTCCCTACTTTTTCATGAAGCAACTTACTTATGGGCCCGTACATTCAGATATTCTGAAACTTGAGAAGAAATATGAAAAATGTTGATGATCAGTAAAGTAAAATTTATTTCTCGGTATTTGTATTACAAACACAAATACCATTTGACCATTTAAGCTGCTGCTTATGATCAGAATACAGCACCTTCAAGGTGTTACCTAAAAAATCCCTATCCCTTCTGGGTATTCATTTTAACCTTCTCTGTTACCTTCAAATACCCTTTCTGACATGCTGATGACAGTAGATACTGATGTTACTCCCTGCTCATTGCCTCCAAAATCCATGTTCACAGAGAGTTGCAAATTTTTTCCAAACAATACTGATGAATACTGCACTATTATATATATTGTGTCCATAATCAAGAGCCAGAGTATACTTTAACTGGAAAATATGTTGCTTTCTGCTCCCTTCCCTTCTCTGAATGCTTTTAGAGGATTGAAAATTCTCTTCAAATAAAGAAAAAAAGCTTCAGGGATGCTTTAATCTGTTTCCACAGATAATAGCTGACATGAAATTGCTGTGCCAGACGGTATCACAGGAATAAATTTATAAGCAGTAAAGCAATATCCCAAGGAATCCAACACTGCACATTATTAGCATATAAATTACACAAATGAAGTAAACATGCTATTTCTGGGCCTACAAAAGCCTTCTGTTCTTAGTACTGTCACATTAAAAATTATATTGAACAAAAAGATCATCTTCAAGATCAATACTGTTATTGATATCTTATGTAATGGAAAACATACAGGAAACTTAACCACTGAAAAATGAAATATTTTCAAGTGCTTTCATAAAGTAATGGACTGGGCTTTCTGGGTGCATGCAATATGCAGTGTTCTCAAATTATTTGCGTATGTCAAACTGTAGAAATAATCTATTTATTTAGGAAAAAAACCCCTTTGTTTCAAAGGGTGGATGAGACATTAAAAAATGAGTTCAGTTCAGAAGTCCATGAAGAAAACTACACCTCTTCAATACACCCTTCACAGAATGATGGTTGGAACATCTGTTCCTCTGCAAATTTTCTTTAGAGATGATAAAGAAGAGGTTTTGTCAAGCCAGAAAGGTTAAAAATGAAAGGATCCTGGAAAGGCCAAGACTATTTTTTTTGCACACCTAAAGAGGAATTCAAAAGGGAACTGAATCTTAAATTAGATGAAAAAAATTACTGGTACTTGATTAAAGTTATTTGATTTTAGGTCAATTTATTCAACTCTCACTGAGTACAGCTGAGTCTGTGATAATTTACAGAGAGGTTAGG
This sequence comes from Corvus kubaryi, assembly GCF_017639235.1. Classification (NCBI taxonomy): domain Eukaryota; kingdom Metazoa; phylum Chordata; class Aves; order Passeriformes; family Corvidae; genus Corvus; species Corvus kubaryi. Next base: position 22,494,294 of record NW_024580671.1, on the reverse strand, counting down.
GAATGGGTTAGGTATTATATATCACTCTTTCCATCTGTCTATACTCTACACATATAATCTCATGTGTCTAGATCTGACTCTTTCCCTTGGTAGATCTGACAGAAAAGAATCTGCTTTTATAAACAACATTAGTAAGATAAACTCTACTCTGCTGCCTCCAGAGTTTTCTTAGAATTGCACAGCAAAGCATTTCCCAGTGTCACAAAATACTTTCTGCGTTCTGAGCCCTCGAGTGAGCACATCAAGTCAATAATTGCTTAAGCATATGCTTAATTAGGCTAAAAAGCATATGCATTTTGAAACTGCTGCATGAATTCTTTAAAAAATTGTTTAGTGATTTTTTAGAGCATTACCTCCCTCCTGTCTCTTCCCTACCCTGTTTTCTGAGGCATAAAAATTTTTAATTTTAAAATTAACCCCTCGCATCTGAGTCTAAGCATATTTGTTATTTTGATTATAGCTTTTTTTTTCTCTGTGATAAGGATAGAGGTAGCTATTTTTGTTCAACGCTTTTATAGCACCTGATACAACAGTAGATGAAAAGTTCTGAGTTTGGCTTTCAAATCCATTTCAGTAGGTTGTAAAAGAAATAAAGAGAGCGTATAGGGATAATCTACTTGCCATATTTTCCAAAACAAGAAGAGGTTATCAGATGAAACCAACAGATTCTGAACACCAAAAGGAAGTGGATCCTCTAGAAAAAGGTTTTCACGGAATGGTTCTGATCTGGCTTCAGAATTTTCCAAATATTTCCAGACATTAAGGAAAAAAAGTATCAGATAGTTGTATCTATGAACATATACCAAAATTTACCTCAAAGAAATCACCACAGAAGCACTATTCCTAAAATATGATCTGAATTATATAGGTCAGGGATTTTTCATTCCTTTGTCTCAAGATCTGAAAATCACTGAAAAAAATCTGAATTTCTCTCTAATTCTATATTATGTGTTATGTAAGGGAGAATTCAGTTTCATATGACCTGCTTCATCATATCACTTCAGGTTTTTTCTACTGTATACATCTTATTTTGGTGCGTTCTAAGAGTGAGAACAAGAAATTTTGTTTCTTCCAGCTACTGTTGTTTTAAGATTGCTACTGTAATTACTTGTTCTTGACCCGTGGCATAAAGCTTACAGTTATCACAGCTTTATTGCTCAGGCTCAGTGCTAGCAACCAGGAAGATGCTAGGGGATTCAGAGGGGAATAGTCCACACTCTACTTATCAGCTTGAATCAATCTTCAGTGTGTTGACCAATAGCGTTCTATCCAACTGTTCATACATGTTTTTTAGCAAAACTAACAGTTTCTAGCTTGTGACCATTCTATTATGTTGAATTAGATGTATTTGTGAAATTATTAAAGCATCTGATGACCCTTTTGCTCTCTTAGTCTGGCTTGTGGTCTGGCCTAGAGGTTAGGTTTGGTGAATTGTCACAGTGTCTCTGCAGTTTTTCCCCCGATACTTCCTCAAGTAATTGTATCATGTCTTGTAACAAAATACACTTATATTGATGAAGAAAACTGTTGTCTCTCCAATTGCTTTGAAAGCCATTATCAATTAACTTTCCATTAGCAACAATTTCATAAAAGGCACTCAACACATAACTGGTAATTAGACGCTGAGGCAATGGGGAATATTCTGATTATATGTATTATACATTTATGTCTTCAGGCTTATACATGAACTTTGAATGTGTGTATTGATAAAAATGAAGTTGTATACTAAGACAGTTTCAGATAGAAATCCTTGAAACAATGACTCCCATTATTGACTTTTATACCTTTCTGTTGAATCTGCTTTGATGCTGGCCCTGATTTTAGTAACATTTTGGGCCAGATGGCCTCCAGAGCCCTTTACCAGGTTAAAAAATTTGTGTTGTCTTTGTAGAGCTTCTGGACAAGAGTGTCATGAGTCACCATTGTAAATAAAGCATCATAAAAGACATGAAATGTCTTCCACTATTCATGGCAGACTGGTGAGAGTGGAAATATCTCCAGCAAAAGCTATTGATAACAATAAGTGTAAACACTTTCAACAGCCTGAATCTTGTCATTTTTCCAGGGCTTTACACAGACCTTTTTTTTCCTTTGGAAAGCTTTCTCATCAGATGCGAAGTGGTTTTGACCACTTGTGAATATTCGTCTTGTGAATAGGTTTACTCACTTGATTCTAAATCCTAAACCATTTTCTAACATCTGACGAAAAAGTCTACCTTGGTATTTTGTGCCTTGGAGGAACTAAATTGTAACAGCTCTCAGGAAAGGGTAGAGTGTCTTTGAAGAAGATGTAACAATAAATTATAATCGTAATTGAGATTCTACTCTCCACTGGCTAAAAAAAGTGGAACATAAGGAATTTCACAGAGTGTGCTGCATCGCAAACCAGGAAATCTGATTAATGCAGCAGCACACTAATTAGAACTGGACAAAATGGTTTTTGTCTGAAAATGCCAATTCATCAAGTACCAAGTACTTTTAGAAACTTCTCAGTTTTTGAAGAAAATTTGTTTGAGAAAGACAAGTCCCTTTTTCAGAAACCTCAACACTAATATAATAGAAACATATATATCCATCTTCTTTTCATATTCTCCTTCTTATATGAATGTAAAACGTTCTTAAAATCCAACAAGCACTAGATACCAGTTTGAACATGCCTTCAATTATGACTATAGGATGAATCAAAATGAAAACCTCTTTTATCAACCAAGGAAAACAAATTGAATTCAGTAATTCATTTTAAATAATCCCTTCTCATAAAGACTACATATAAAACTCTCAGATGCAACTGTCACACAATCAATTTACCCATTCATGTAAAAATGCTAACTGCAAAAGTTAATTCCTTTTCTCCCTCAATAGGATGAAAACTCAAATTTGATCTCCTAAATTTGATCTCCTTTAACCCAGCTGCCTCTAATCCTGAGACATATTAGACTTGGCTTGCACATAAGCACCACAAACAATGCAGAAACAACGGCAATATTCTTGCACTGCAATTAGGATTTTTTTGCTTTTGAGCAAAACATTGGACCATTTATTGGTCAAGTATTTTGATTTAACCAAAATGAGAGAAAGATGCAAACCACATTAAAATCTTTGGAAGAGTCTAAAATCTTGTTTTTCTTAATTTCACATATTCGTGGGCTTTTTTCCCTTATCTGAGGCATTAATTACCCAACTGCTGATTACTCATGGCATGTCCTTCCTTGTCAGCATTTCTATATAGAATAAACTAGGAACATACCATGATGAAAAACATGGAAAAAAGCCTTAGTCTTTCCTGACTGATGAAAAGCTTTTTTGTTGCCTTTATGTCTTACTGTGCGTGTGCTGCAGCCAATGCTCTGCCTTTTTTATTTTAGATGGTATTAGATCAGAATTTTCTGAGATGCTTACCCTATCAACAGGAGCATATGTCTCCTGTTGATCTGTTGATAGGTAGAAGAGCTCTAAAGGTGAGGTTGACTTCAGGTCTGGACATGAGTTGCTACATTGTCCCTATCTGTAAGCAATCTTTGAGCTGATTCTGCATATGCTTCTCTCATATGCTTTATTAAGATTGACTGTTTTGTACAGAAGCATTGATTTTCAATGGAAAATGTCAGCAAATTCTAATTTCCTTTTGAAAGTATAACCAGGTTTTCCTAACTTTATTTAATTAATATGTATAATTTTAAAGAATCCTTGAAAAAACCTAATACCATTTCCAAATAAAAGTGATGCTGTGTGGAATTACACCGTGAAAACTTAGAATAGTACTGTCTCCTTAACAAATATGCTTTAATCTTTCCAACTTAAAAAAAAAATATATAGAAAAGACAACATTAATGAAACATCTGTTCTTGGACAGGTTTCATTCTTTTCTCTTCTTGGAAAATTTCAGTTCTCATTTTCTTCTCCATTGTGCCAAGCAAAGTTCTCTTTCACACAGGAAGCTGAGCCAAGTGCTGTGCTTATTTTCACAAAAGAGGTAAATCAATACAGAGCCCATTTTCTTTGCAGGAATTATATTGATTTGTACCAATTGAGGATCTAGATCAACAAAAATATATGTTGATTATTGGTTGTCCTCAGAGCTCTCCATTCATGACCTGTCTTTCAAACTTGAGTATAGCTGATCTTCTCTGTTATTTAGTAATATAAAAGGTATAAGTTAACCAGGATATCTTGACATTTATCCACAGCCCAAAGGTTACACCCAGGTGCCCCAAATATTAGCAGTTAGGAGAAGACTCAGTCCTTAAATCACTTCAAAGATTTTTTTGTTTTGTTTTGGTAGAAAGGCCACAAGGTAACTTTAACAGAAGTAGTCATTCACCTGGCATGTAAAGCTTACGATGATTAAAATTTCTGTCTAGCTTTTCTGCTTGGTTATGCTTTTATATATGCTAACTGATTGAAACAAACACATACATTCAAAAAGAGGCTGTTATATTTATAAATATTCTCATGTGGCTAACTTTGTATTCAAGTAAAAAAAATCTCCCTTTTTGTTCATGATGGTACCATATTAAAGAAAAATAAATTAAAGCTGACTCAATTTGGAATTTTTTTCCCCCTGGCCTTGGAAATTATATTATCCGTGTTAATTATTATTTATATCTTTTAACTGATTTGCTAAAAATGCCATATAAGTGTATTTTTCCTCTTAAATTCTTTTTAGTGGGAAATTCCCCAAATAACATCTACTTTTCAATTCACACATTTCTTCAAAAGTGTAAATTGAGGGGAAAAGCCTGCTCAAGCAGCAAGAAATTGCATGGAAAGATGATGCCTCATAGTTGAAAGACAATACCATCTTTTTCCCCTTCTACACTTTGATACAATTGAAATTGGTATTGTGGATGGCAATTTCCCTTACAAAACAGAAGTACCTATGTTGCTATTTTAATGTCGAACATACTTCATTGTCTTGGTGATATAGCAGTGATCACCACTGAAACTGGCAGAATCCAAGATGTCATAACTTGTTCAGAAAAACAATTTCCAACTTCATTTGGCTTTTGACCTTAATGTAAAAATAAAGCACTTGTAACATTTGGAGTTGGAACATTTGGAGTAATGTTCAGTACAAGAGTGGTGGGATGACCTTGGCTGGCTGCCAGACACCCACTAAGCCTTTCTGTCACTCCCCTCCTCGGCAGGACAGGGAGAGAACATAAGATGAAAAACCTCATGGGTTGAGATGAGGAAAGGGAAAGCATTCACCAAGTACTGCAATGGGCATACCAGACATGAATAAGGGAACTTTAATTATTTTAATTAATTGTTGTCAACTAATAACAGACTGCCAGAGTCACAGACAAAAGGAACAAATGCTTTTCCATCTCCTCCATCAAAAGTCTCTACCCAAATTTTCTAAATTATTTTTGGGTGTATATTTATTCCTCTATTCCTTTCCCCATGGATGACCATGTAGTTATACTATGTTTTGGTCACCAAGTTCCATGCTTTAGATCTTACTAATCATTCAGAAAATAATTTATCCCAAATTAAAATTTTGTGAAGTGCAAAAAGACATGGCTCATGATTGCATTTCTGCATTTTTGCCGCAAACCTCAGACATTCAGCAGATCAGAACACATCCCCCTTCCTTACCATGAAAAAAAAATCATCTTTGGAGTTTTTTTGTGACTTCATTTTCCGTGAATAAACAGCTGGATTCCATATCAATGGGTAACATGAATGAATCAGGCACAACTCAGTTAGGAAATAAAGTAAATATTTGTAATAATGTACTAAAATTTTTTCCTGTTTGTTTCATTACTTTTCGCTTTAGAATTCATACATCTAAATCTTAAGTTGATTAGATTCACTGTTTTCTTTATTGTGTTTGTTTTATGAGCTGATTATTTGTAACCATGTACACAACCCAGGCCATAGTTCATACATCTGTGTGTGCTACACGATGGCTGCTGCCTAACTAGTGAAAGGTTCTCCTGAAGATTCTCACTGAGTTTTAGTGACCAAGACTTCTTTCCTTGCTCTGTTCCTGGTGTCCAGCTCCACACAACAAAAAGCTATTCTGGAGACGAGCATTTTTTTTTTTCTTCATGTATTTCTACTTTCTTCTTTGAAATAGTATTTTATTCAGCTTGTGTGGATGAAGTGTTTTCTCTTCCAAAAAACTGGTACTCTTTCTCTGAATTTTGAATGAGAATATTAACATCTACTAATCAGAGTTTTAAGCACAATAGCTATGAGATTTAATATTCCACAATCCAGTGTCAAAAGAAAAAAAAAGATTTCAATGTTTCGTCAAAGAGTTTTGTTAAAATGCAGAAAGTCTCATAAGCTTGTATCTGCACATTTCCATATATTTAAAGCATAAAAAGATTTTTTTTCCCCACAGGGCACTTGCCTTTTTTTCAGTATATCATTCAAGTACCCTCATGACTACATGTAGAAGTCTTATCATGTGAATAGATCAATTATTTTATACCAGCAAAAAAGAGCAAGTAAGCAAGAGATCTACAGTAGAATATAAAATAAATGTAAGTCAATGCAAGTACCACAAAAAAAACAGGTTTTAAACCCAAAAGAATTTGGTGTACATAAATAAATTATATAGTGCCATCATGCATACTGCTAATGCTTTCTATATATTAACTAATATATTCATATGTCTGTCAGCTCCTAACTTGCTTTAAGAAATTAATAGGAGAATCTTCGACAGCAGACTATGATCAATAAATTGTGATAATTTAGGTTATATTAGGACAAGTTTTCCTGAAATCACTCATTAAGAACATTAATTTGCAAAGTAAGTTTTTCAAAAGTATCATCAAATAAATGGAAAGCCTTAATACTTTGTGGAATATTAGTCTTTGACATAAATTTGATTAGAGAATTCAAGACAACAATTCCTTTAATATTAAAAAAAATACAGTATATGTTGATTAAATTATAATGATGTTTTTCATTACTCATTTTTTCATTGTCTTCAGCTACCCAATAGATTTAAGCAGATTAGGAAATCAATACATAATATAAACCACTTTAAAGATTGTTTAATGAATCTGAGAAGTTACATCTATGCTAGCATATCATTATATAACAGTTTCAAATCCTCAGTCAAAAATCTGAATTAGACAAGTGAGGAAATAAATGTGAGTAAAATTATTTTTGTACATTCTTCTAAAGGAAACCATCTATAAGCCTAAAAGAATTTTTCTTTTTGGCTGGTGTTCAGTGAGTGAAAGGAAGTTATTTTAAAAAGTTAGCTTAACCTTGAATAGAAAGTGATAATTTAAAATTAGTCCTTTGATGTTTTAATATGAATCCATTGTAAAGAAAAATACTATTGTAATTCAAAAGGCTGATGACATGAAATATTTGATTATTTGTTCTGAAAATTGACACAGTTACTGACAGGTACTGAATAGCAGTAAGCTCTTCAAAATTACAGAGGCAAAATTTTCTGAAATAGTGTCTATTATTTTTTAGAGAATTATAATATTTTGCTTTATTTTTTTGACAAATATATGGAATTGAGTTTTTTAGGATGTCCTCTATAAAGTTCTCCAAGGTGTCCATAGAAAAAAATTAGCTTTAAAAACGGATTTATATGTGCTAGAGTGATTCCTACAGATTTTCAATTTATTGAACTTTTATTGTATATTATATTTTTTAAAATAAATTATCTTTGTGTGAGTAGGGAAATAATGAAACATTTTTTGAAACAGCTGTTCTGGAACACACTTTCTGAACCACTTGATATCTGAATTTTTGCTTCCTCTTATGGTTTTTATTCTGTAATTCTGTTGCTTTGCTGAAAAGATGTAAAAAGCAGGGAAGATATTTTTTTCTCTTCTTAATAAAAAATGTTTTTCTTTGTTTTTGGGGGGTTTTGCCTCCTTCTGAAGGAGAGTTCTGAAAGAAACTATCAAATCAATGAAGATTGGTGACAAACAGAGAATATTTGTCTACTGGGCAAAGGTCAAAGAAGAAAATGGACCCTGCGTATGCGTAAAGATTCCCAGAGATCACAGATATCTCATAAGGGGATGAATCTTAAGCATCTGGGCACATTGATTTTCATACTGTGCTTAGAATAGAGCCTAAATTACTTGTGAGGATAAATCTAACTTTTAACTCTCTGGAGTTAAATCACATAGCCCACACTAAATGAGGTACTTCAAGTGATACATAGAAAAGACAAAAAGCTATGAAGAGACATCCAAGGAACTTTTCTGGAATATTCTAGTGTTATTTCAAATCATATTAATGTTATTAATGCCTAAAAATAGAGGATGCTTTTCTATTTGCAGAACACCAAAACTGTAGAAAGCTGCAAGTCTAACAGGGAACAGGGTTATAATTAAATTAAGATTATAAACAAAATAAATGTTTGGATAAAAAGCATTCGGTCCAGTAAAAGCAAATAAAAATTTCTCCTAATGTTGTAGGAATCATCTACAGATAGAAGATACAGAATGACAAGCAAGTCTATTATATACAGAAGAAAACACCTCTAACGGAGGGACTGTGAACTGCACAAGAGTCAGTAGCACCACACAACATTGAGAAAGGCAGACATCATCCCAAGACATAGAAACAGTGCTGTCTGTAAGATATGTGCAGTCATTCTTCTTTGCTGCTTGAGCTGATAAGGCATCCAGTGTCCAGCTTTCGAGCACAGGAGCTCACAGCATTTGGTGCAGTTGAAGAAAGTTCACAGAAAGTAGAAATAGTGATAGCAGGAGCCAGGAGGAAACATTGAGATAATTCAGTTTGCTTGCACTTGAGAAGAAAAATCTCAGGAATGATCTTACAATTAACTAAAAATTTGAAAAATGTAACTTTGTGGTATAAGCAGAAAAACAAGAGCAACAGACAAGGAAGACAAAGCAATAGAGATTTACACTAAATTTCTGAAAGCAAAAGATAAGTAGCTCTAGGACACACTGCTTCAGGAAAAAAAGGGAAATTTCCATCATAGAAAACTTTCAGGAACAGATTGGGCAAATGAGGTTTATCCTATTATTCCTGAGTTTGTAATTGTGAGTGGACCACTGGGCCTCCTGGTGCCTCTTCCAGGTCTGCACAGTTTGTAGGTGTCACTGAAAGTTGTGGCAGGAAATTTTATTCTGCTGTAACTACATCACACCAAGCTCTGGTTAAAAAACATGAGACAGATTTGTACCTGGAATAAATTAAAACACCTTCCCAGAAGCAATTGGAACTGCAGTACTCTCTGATGAAATAGTATCTCACAAAAACAGGACTGATGTAAAGGTGGATGTGCTGAGTATTTTAGCAGTTGTGGTCTAATGAAAACCTAGTTAAGTCCCTCTTCTACTGTTAAATTTTTCTGTTTCTTTTCTGAAGTGAACAAAATGTTTATTCTTAAGCAAGAAAACTTTTAATATTATTATCTATATATATATCTATTAATATTATAGATATTATAGAATATCTATAGATGATTTCACTGCCTAAGCAGACAAACCTTTATTTCTTCCACCCCTTCTAGCAAAACTAAGGAAATGTAGTACATATTTACTGCTTTCTCTTCTACCCATGTCTATTTATATTTGCACATTATTTTGAGTTTAAGATTTAATCACTACCCAAAAGAATTTGAATTTAGGAATCTTCAAATTCAGATGATCAGCAATGAAATACATGTTCTCAAATCCAGGGAGGTTCCCATGTAAGAAAAGGTTGTTATTAACCAGTAAGCTGCCATTTTCAATTAATCATCCAATAGATGCCACATATATAACATTAGATATAATTATAATTATCCTTATATTAGAATAACTATATATAATTATTATATATTGACGTTAATTCTTAGGCTATGGGGAATCTTGCACCACAATAGAAAACATTATGTGCTGAGTTGCATTCGCAAGCTAATTCTAAGGAAACAAAATGAAAGATGATTCACTTTTACTTCAGAAGCCTACAGTGTACAGCATGCCTAACTTTAGGTTACCTACAAAACTCCTTTTATAGCCCACAGAGAGAGATGGACACTTTCACAGTGTGACTTAAGGGAGATGATTTGAATCACTCTTGAAGAATATACTTCTCTCCATGGTCTTTCAGAGGGAATGCAGGGTAGTCAGAGAGATTTTGATGCTCAGTTTTTAACAATGTAAGGTAAGGTGAGATGAATCTTGATGTCATGTCCGTATCCTGGAAAATAGTTTGATCTATGGTGGTGGCTTTCCAATGAATTTAAAAAGAAAAATCTGGACTTGGAAACAGAACTTTTTTAGAGTAAGTCAGTGCTTCTCTATAAAGCCGAAACAAACTAATACTAAGAATGGTGCATAATTCCTGCTGTAATTATGACACATGCACATAGAAAACAAATATTCTCCCCATCTGTCAATTAAAACATACTCCCTTGGTATTTTTGTGTGTACCACTTACAACCATTTGAATAAGGTTGTAGCGGGGGGGGGATGTCCCGGGAGCAGGAGAATCCAGCCAGAGTCACGATACAAACACCGATGCGATTTGAGCATTGTGTTCCAGTTTTATTATTCCGTTACACCAAGTTATACTTTTTTTCCAAAGTTCACACCCCTTCCCCATGAGAAAGCCTCTAAGCAGCGGGGGAGCTGACCAGTGTATACCTTTTCCCAAGGCTGTTCAGGACTGCCAGCTAGCAGGTGCTTTGCAAGCCTATTTTCAGCCTGAGGGCCCGTCAGGGGTGCTTCTGCAACAGCCCTGGGATGCCCAAGTCCTCCTGGGGTATCCTATATTCCACAAGGAATCCCTCTACATAAGGTTTTCATCCTCATCCAATCTGAAGAATGTTTTGGTTTAATACTTATTCTGCTCACTGATACAGCAGCAATGCAGTTTCTGTACTGACTCAAATTTACTGGAATTTAAAATGTGGAATCCTTAAAGTCATTTTGTCTAGAATAGGTCTGTGGATGAGGAAAAAATAATCTTAGTTCTTATCAAGGAATGTAAATAACAGAGGTAGGAAAGGATATAGAATAAAGCTGAAAATGTGTTTCAGAGACGGTCTCATCCATTCTTGTCCCTGAGATCACCAATCTTTTTTGCATGATGGTCTTAACATAGTGCCTCCCAATGCCCCTACTACAGAGATCTTTTTGAAATTTAGCTAATTTGCTCAAGTGATTAAATGGGAACTTAAGCACTTTTGAAATCCAGCTGTGGGGTTTTAAATAATTATAAAAACTTTCTTATTAATAAGTAGGAGAAGGAAAAAGAAGTAACAAAAAAGAGGAAACATTAATTGCAAGAATAAGTAGCTGGGTTTTATTTAGTAATACTAAAAATTTATAGCAATAGTAATAATTTAGCAGCCAGGCCCCACTAAATAAAAGCAATGTCTTCAGTCTAAAATTTTCTGTGCTCTTTCATTCATGCTCAGTCCAAGAATCTACTCTGTGCACAACCTATCTACAGTATACACGATATGTGACAAAAATCTCTATCATGCATGGAAAGAAAAGTATACTGGAATTTTTCCTACTTTTTTTTTGCACAGGTATATAATCCAAAAATGTGGTAACGGTATGGGGCTTCAAGTTAATCTCAAGGCAAAGAATAAGTAAAGCAAAATTCTGAAATTAGTGGAAAAATTTAGGATTTGTATTGTTGTAGATGAAACCAGAAATGAAACCAGATGAAACCATTTCATCATGTGTGTATCTTTCCCAAATAGGAAAATATGATTTTGACCCTAAACTGAAACTGGGGACAAAGCTTGAACAAAGTGGAAGAAATTTTTCAATTATTTTAAATCCTAACAGTGCCAAGAAACCACAACACTGAAGCATATTCAAATGTCTTGCTGCTTTTTAAGCAACACAATTAACCTTAATTTAGGAAAATGTCCACTCCCTGCACCCTGAGACACTTTTGGATAAATTGGATCTGAAAATCCACCCAGTTCTGCCTACCTTATTTTAAATATTTCACAGTCACTGATGGTTTTTTGTCTGGAACTCTAGAATCCAAATGAACACAAGGATCATCATAGAAGAACAGATTCTCCTTCTTAAGCAGTACTGCTTAAAATATGTTCATTTTTCTTCAGAATGAATCATATTCAGAAAAGTCTGGCCTCCTGCTGTCTTTTTTTAATTTCTCAGGGGGTCTTTATACATAGGGGTGATAAAGAAGGAAGAAGGTTTTAGATTCAAAAAATAAGAAACTATTTTATCTTCTTGAGTAGAATAAAGGAAAAATCTAAGAGAGCTATAGTACAGGACTTACTTTCCATTTCAGATTTGCAATGAAAATTGAGAAGAAATACTGTATTTCTTAAAACTAACGAGTAGGAAAATCTTTTGATATTTACGTGCAATTTTACTTACCAGAAAAATATCCTGAGAATCATTTTATTGTTTCTCCTTTAATGAAATGCAGAAGGGCTATATTTTAGCTCCATTTTTTTCTGCTCTCTCTGTATATTTAAATAATTAATATCAGATTATTTAACACAAGGATATCAAATATCAGTTGCTTCATTTAAGAAGCTACTACTAGCTGAAAGGAGACTTTTATATCAACCAAAAAAATGTAGTCCTTTCTCCTCATTTTCTTAAAGAGTAATTTTCCTCTCTGAAGATAGCCTTTTGTGTCAGCAGGATGTCCTAAGACTTATTTGAACATTGCCACTTTATTGTGCTGTTATGCTTTCCTACTGTTATTTTTTTTCACTTTTGACAGTCACATGTAGTCTGCTTTTTCACTTTCTTTATGACTATCTTTGAGATGATTAATTAGATATGACTATTTCTTGATTCTCCTTTGTAAATATAAGTTTCATTGTTTGGCTTATCAGTTTCTATCTCCTTGGAATTTTACTGTCTGTAAGGTACATGTGGACACAACCATGGACAGTAATAAGCAAAATTTATGTGTTCACTGGCCTTTTTCTGTAAGTAAAACACTTTCTTGCTCTTCAAATGATGTGGGTTTGACTGTTTCTAGGCCAGTCACAATGACATATATTTATTTCCAAATATCCACTATTTCAATGGTCTGGATTTTTTATATCATGAGTATATTCCATGAAATTATTCTGTTTCCAGTTGCTTGTTTCAATAGTTCTGAAACTGATGTTTCAAGCTTTCAATTAAATTTTAATCATCACTTTAATACATTGAATATGGCCTGTATTATTTAAAACAGTCCTCAGTACCTACCTCTTTGTCTTTTCAATGTAACATAATCAGTAAGCCCACTGAATTTCAGAGTAAAATCTAGGATGGTAAGCTTAGTTGTAGTTCATACTTTTTGCTATAAATAAAATTTGAAAAAAAATGAGACCTCTTATATGGTTACATAGTTAATTAATATGAATCAGAGGAAAATATCAGCCAGAAATAAAACCTGCCTCACAAAATTCCTGTGAGATTTCTAAGACAGGAAATGAAGTGTTATTGTCTTGAAGTGTATTGGAATGAAGATTATTTGATATTCTCTTTATTGATCTAGGCAGGAGTAAAAAGTCAACTTTGATTACATTTTTTAATTACAACTGAATCATAACATGTGAAGCACACACACATAAATCCAAAAATGCAGAATTAGATAGATAACATATGGCAAGTGATCTGGAAATATATAGTTGTATTTAATAAAATGCAATGCACTTTTGCTTGATAAATCTTAATGTTGAAGATTGGAGGAAGATATAAGAAAATGAGTGAAAAGGAGAGTAAAACTTTGGAAAATGGCAATTTTCAAGAAAAAGGAGCACGTCAGTCATAACAAACTAAAGATCGGTATTGAAAACACATTTATAATCTGAATGTGGATCTAACATTAATCCATGAGGTATTCTTGCATTTTATACAGTCTTGATGCAAAATTATCTGAAAAATTATAAGAAATTTCCATTATTTTAATACAAAGTCTAAAATGAAACTAAATCAAACAAAAAGAAAAACTACATCAAAGAACACATTATGTAAGAAAGGGAATATCAGAGACAGCAGTAAAGGCTATGTAAACTTTTTCATATCCCAGGAAATAAAAGAATCGCTAGAGGTTTAATTACCCATCTGTCTCATACTTCTCTCTTAAATACTTCTGAGAAACCAATCATTACTGTATCCAAGGACCATGGAAGCCTCTATTATAGCACATCAGTACTTTCAAAAAAAGTCTAAACAAAAGAAAAAGATGCTAGGAAGACTTTCCTGGCACTGTTTTTGGTAAATCTAAGAAAGGCTGTTTCCTATAATGATAGCAGAGGTGATACCTCTCCCATTACAAGCCCTGTCAGAGATTATTTAGACCCCCACAAAAACTCGGCCTACATTTGCTGTGGTTCTTTTATTGTTTATATTATATACTTGGAGATTTTCCCTCTAAGAAACCCACCATTGTTTAGGGCCCACCATTGTTTAGGCCATGATTTACAACATGCTTTGCAGGATGCCATATGAAACACTTACAAAGCAAACTATCAGCGAACCATTTCTGGATTTATACCACTGTATTAATAATTCAGTCACTATTTTTTTGCCCATAATTTCTGGCAGATGGTAGTTGTTGTTCATGATATGTAATTTTTCATGGAATTTCATATTATTTATAGTAAAATTCATTGAGTCCCATCACGTCAGAATCCATTTTTGTTATAAACTGTAGAACACAGACCAACTTTTCAAAGGTAGCCAAACAATCAATGATTGGAATGTTAGAATATAAGTTTTGATACATTTAATATCATCAACAGTTGAAAAAAACCTTAACATGTATAAGCATTATTTTTTCTCAACATCTTCCTGTAATTATTAAGTTGATTATATCTGTCCCAGGCACAGACCCTTTGTATTAACTATTAGTCCACAGTACATATTTCTGTGTTACAACTAGCTAAAACAAACATTCCTACAACTTGTTCAGGCTGCCAAAAGCACTTCAGAAGCCTGCTCAGGTTTTAGTAAGAAACTGAAAAACTCTTTTAATGCTTGCTGTATATTGTGGGGTATGCCCAGCCACTGCCCTGGAGGGATGTCTGCTGAGATAAAGGAGATTGAGCAATCTCCCAGCAGGACTCCCTGGAAAGGCGACCACTTCGTGGCCATGGCGAGGAAGGGAAGACCCACAATCCTTTGGGAGACACTATGCAGATCATTCTGTAACCCATTGGTCTGTCCCAGACCCTCTGTAATCCATTGGTCCCCTACTGATCCCCTGTATCCCTATAAAGGCAAGCTCCCTCGAGCCCCTCGAGAGAGAGCTCGTCCCTGGCTCCCGCCTTCGCAGGAGGGAACCGATAATAAAGCTACCTTCGTGCGGAACCAGCCACACGGGCCTTCTCGTCTCTCTCTGGTCTGGCTTGGCCTGGAGGCAGCCCTGCAGAACTGAGCTGGGATCACGAGCTGATAATCACTAAAGAGCTGACAGCCTCTGCAAGGGCCCCTCTGCCAGCAGCTGAGAGGAAGACACCGGACCTCGGGAAGGCGATTCCTTTCGGGACCATCTCCCGGGACCAGTCATCTCTTCCTGGGTCACAGCCTCTGACCCCATCCCCAGCTGTAATAGTATATTGTGTTCTACTAGTCATTATGCACTTGTCCAACAATTGTTCCTCTCCTTTCCTGTATTATCTTCCTTTGTTTATTGTACTTTTTTACAGGCTGTAAAACTTTATTTGAAAATTATTGTTTTTATTTCTACTCAAGTTTTCCCCAGAATGTAAGTCCTTATAACAGCAGTGATTCACACTCCATCTGTTCCCACAGCTCATTTGCTAGCTTTTGTTTCTGACATTTGTCTATGTCATCTATTTCATCTGCTTGCTCATTTTGACACCTCTTGTGTCTCTTGATAACGTACTCAACACTACCAAGGTTTTACATGGTCAGATAATGGGATTCAGTTACATATTTGGAAAACGATCAGTCCATTGTAATCTATACTGTATCAGCACCTAGTTATGTTCTTGATCAGTTAAAACTGTGTTTCCATCCTGTTTTTACACAATTACGTTAGATAAAAATGTGATTCAAGTGAGACCAATCTAGAAAGCTCCAAATCTACTGTATTGTTCTATGATACTAAAGCCCACTGATTTCAAGGACGAACTGAACTGAATTGAATGAGTTCACTGATCTTTCTCAAATTATGTGTCTCTATTCCATTCTAGTCAGTAACCTATTTTCCCACTTTAGCACTGAAATGCTCTTTAATCTGTAAAACATACATTTTTAACACAGCTTTACTTAGTTTTTCTCTTGCAGCTAGCACTCTTCAGTGTCTTTCATGACTGTGGTACATTAATTGAACTGGGTGATCCTGAGATAGATTGAAACAAGCAGCAATGGCTGGATTTGTTCTTGTTGGTTTTTTGTCAAAAACTTTTCAAATTACAAGTTTTCTGATCAAATGCTTGTATTTTTGTGATACAGAAATTGTTATTTGCCCCATCTGACTTCAGGAAGACAGGGTTATTAGGTTGCTACTTGATCACTAAATTCAAATACACTTCTACACTAGATAGTTTTATAGGTCAGTATATGAACTTCCTAAGATCGTACAAATGCATGAAGTTTATGTGGTATATATTTATCAGTGAAACCTAAACATCCAGATATTTCTTGTGAAATATTTCTTGGACTACTGCTTATGTCTTAAACTATTCCAAGCCGAAAATTATTTTGGAGCAGAGAGTATCAACAGTAGACAGATTTACCACAGTGCATGTGTCATATCCGTACATTCATGGTGTATGTTTTTTGGATGCCAACAGGCTGCAGAGTATGATCAAAATCAAGGCCAAGCAGACAAGAAAGGTGGCTAAGTTTGGTCATAATAGTGAAATTCACAATCCCAAGCGAGGTGGTTACAATAGCATGCAGCCTGGAATCACACTAGTTTCAGAACTGGATCTGCAAGTCTATATGTATGAAAGAAAATGTGTCCTGGATGCCCCAGAAGCCATTAGGTGTCCATACAACATCCACAGCACAGGTGAAGGAGACGAGAAGTTAACGTCTACAACTGCATTCAGGACTGCAAATAGATGTATTTTATCAGATAACACTGTAACACAAAATAAACCTCTCTTTTTTATACTCAGAGACACACTTTTCCTTATTTAATTTAACACACTCTTCTGAGTAGCAGCCCTTATCAAATACGAGTGAAAAAAATGTCCTTTACATCCCAGCCTAATTCACCTCTTGGGCTTTAGACCATTTTTCTGAGAGGTGAGAATGCGTGCTGGATCATTCTGCTGTTGAAGATATCTGTTGAGACTTTTTCAAATACAGTGAAGCCAGTAAAATTAACTACCAATAAAACCAGGGAACATGACTACCACTACTTTCCTCCTCTGATTTAATTAAATGTCTTCGCACATATGCATGTAAACACTTGGAGGGAATCCACATACTGGATCTGTATAGTCTTTGCTAAGTAAAATCAGTTTAAACTTGGTGTAATTATGTTTATTTCATCTAGTTTATCTGAAGAAAGTAAGTCAAACAATAAATCACACTGATTCCTGATTTGGATGACAGGGAGCATTACAAGTTCTATTTCGAGCAAGCACTGCTTCATGCAGTTGATCTACAAGTAGAAAAAAGTTTTGTGCTCTGAAAAGAACCTTTTTATGCACCTTGAGGCACTATTTAAACCATTATATCTAGGTATTTATGCTGAATTCATACATGCATGTTGTTTTAAGAAACTTTTTTCTGTCTGAGTACAAATTTTTTCAAAGGAAAAATCTGTCAGTGTAGTAAGAAAAAAGTAAATCTTTTGTTCCGAGACAAGGAAAAAGTCATGTTAAAGAAATATTAACAATATTCTGGATCCTGAGAGTTTAAATTGATTTTTCCACTGTGAATTAATATTCAAAGTGTTGTAGAATTGAATATATGGGGATTTTTTACATACTTTTTAATATTGAACAGACAGACAAGTTTACCTGCTTTCTGCATGCATAATACAAGGCTATTTTCTTTGGAAAGTCCAGTATATTATAGACTTTCTCTTTTTTCTTTTTCCTTTAATGTAAATCGTGCTTCATCTACGCAAACATACAGACTTTTTTGTCAAAAGTCTTATGGATGTATCTAGAAGATGAGTTTGAACTTTACTAATACTGATTGATGTCAATAGTTTGACTGCAAGACCTAGTCAGTAATGTGGCATTACAACAGAAATACTGGACAAGTATCCATCAATTCTTTAAAGTACAATAATGGGCAGAAAGACACTTAAAGTGCTACCTGAATTTTCCTACCCTTATTTATTGTAAAAAGACAGCTTGGTATACCTGCAATCACCTTTAAAGCATTGCAGAATCTTTAGGTAGGTGAATTTCCATTATTCACAATACTGAAATAATTTAGCCTGAATGCAAGCACAGCAGACATAGGCTCCTTGCACAGGTGCAAACAGGTGAAAGAGATGAAAGTTATTGTCACCCAGTCAGTGCTTTGCCCTCAGGATGTGCCACAAGTTCCTTGTTATCATAGTTCTGCGTGCATTTACTACCTCCTCAGCTTTCAATCCATGGAGTTGTTACTCCAGATTAGAATCGCTGGATAATTCAAGGGCAACTTGAAGTTGTCTCTAGGATAACTGCTGGCTCAAAGGAAGGCCAGCTATGAGATGAGACAGCTCAGAGCTATGTATATGGGTCTTTAAAACCCTGACGGATGGAAAAAGACTGTACAAATTCTCTGGGTGACCTGTTCCACTGCTTGTCTCTCCTCACAGGAAAAAATTTGCCTTATACCAAACTGAAATTACCTTGTTTCACGTCCATCATCTTTCACCCTCCCACTGTACACACTGTGAATAACCTGCTCCCAAATGTAGGGAAGGAGGTTGTTGCTCTTCTCTCGGCTGACAAGCCCAGTTTCCTCAACCTCTCTTCATAGCTGAAAGTCCTTTGGCCACTGCTTGCCCTGCCCTTGTGACCTAATACTGAACTCGCTCCAATTTATCCATATCTTTCAAGTAGTGAGGTGGGGATGGGAGTGCAAAACTCTATATGTAGTCTAACAGATGTTGATCAGAGAAGATAATCACTTCCCTTGACCTTCTGACTGTTGTCCTATTAATATGGCCCAGTATTGACCTCCCTTGCTTCCAGATCAAGGATTCATGCAGACATGTTGGCTCATTCCCAGCCTGCTGTCAGTCAGAACCTCTGGGGGCTTTTCTGAAAGCTGATCCCCAGCCAGTTAGTTCCCAGCCTGTGTTTTTGCTAGGGATTGCACAAAGTCATGGTTTAGAGTTCCGTAGGTATTTGGGCAGTATTGCTGTACAAAGCATATGAATTAATTACAAAAGACATGAGATTTCTGCTCAGCTGACTACTGACGATCAAAAAATAATCAAACATAAGGCATCTGGTAACAAACTGAACAAGAAAAAGTATGAGATTTCTATAAACAGCCAGTAGCTGGATGAATAAATTAGAAGATATAGTTGTGGTTTTTTTTAAAGTCCCACCACCAGTTCATAATAAAAAGGACTAATCTCTTTGACTTCTTCAGACACAAACAGAATGCAAAGATCTGTGAGAATGTCCAGGAAACTACTAATTTTCTTGGAATTTGCTTTTTTTTTTTCTATAGCATGCAGCTGCTCATTCTCAAAAGTTTACAGTTCAATCAGCCACACAAACCAGTTTAATGCACTGCTAACCAATATAATTCATGTAGTAACATATTCTCTGTTCAGACTGAATAGGCACACTATCCATCAAATGATGATCTGTGAAGTTACAACCATTACCTTCAAAACTTCAAATAAAATAAAAAAGCAATTATATCAGGTGAAAAAGAGAAAAACAAAAGCCACAAGGTCATTCACATCTACAAACAGTACCATGGGTCTTGAAAGTTGAAGTAAAAGGAGGTAACTGGCTTTGATGAAAAAATTTTATAGTCTGACAGAATTGTTGCTTCCACCAAGATGGTAGAAGGCAAGTCCTTCAAGTTATATCCTAATAAAAATAGAATAAAAACAGGAATGGATTTGTGTTAGAGCTAGATGGAGAATAAACATAGCAAGCCATGGGCTGCATTTTCATACTGAAAGTGCAGCACTGTTCCACAAACACAACATAATTAATTGGTCAAGTTTGTTAAACTAATTATTATGAATGATAATGGATTCAATATGTGCAAATATCAGTTAAAAAAGAAAAAAAAAGTAAGAAAGAATGAAATTTTGCTGCCTTCCCAAAGAAAAAATGCAAGTGGCTTATTTTTAGAAAGACAGAACAATATTTCAGTATATTAAAGAGACTAAAACATTAGGAAAACTACTGATAACCACAGACAGTACGTCTTGTTTCAGTTTTTTTGTGATTCTGGTAAACTATATAGTCTTATAGATATCTTTTCCTTTTCTGTAGAAATGGAAATAATAGGTCTGTCCTGTCTATTTGGATTTGATATCCAGAGTGGTACAGCATTTGTGTATACCATGCTTTAATAAAACATCCAACAATATATGGCTAAAGATACTGTGATATGCGCAATAACATAATAATTATTAATAATCATTATCAGCATCTTTTAGAAAGAAAAACGTTCTGTATAGCTCATAGAATTAAGCAGTAAAAGCATATGGCTTGATAAACTCCTTAGAACTCTCTTTGAGAGGACAGAAAATGCCTTAAAGGAGCACAGGTTCCAGGGATTCTGATCAAAGCTTTCCTTGCCACAAGGCATGAACTGTCATGTGGTAAAGGTACTTGTTTAGCAATTATGACAGCAAGCCAGCTGACCTCTGGATGGATAAGAATAATCCAATGTAAGTCTATTGCACTGAATAGGACATGTCTATGGTATTAAAATGCTGGTTTAAGTTTGCTCATCTGGAATTTCCTGGCTGCATAAAATTTGCTTTCTTATGTACGTTATGTAATGATGTCAAGTTTGATTTTCTGCCTCATACTCATGATTTCAGGTTTCATTACAGGAATTCAGTTTCTGCTCTTTTGACTAATCAAAGCTAAGAAAAACTTAGATAAAAGATTTAGTACGAGAAAAAAATATGTGAACATGAAGCTAACAAGATTTGAAGTGTTGACATTGGGCAGACTGCTAAAAGAATCCCTATATTTGTTTATGATTAAAAAAAGCAACTACTTTGACTATTTTATGGTCTTCCATCACCACAACGTTGGAGTTCCTTAACATTCTAATAGATGTATTAAAACAATATGGGTTGTTTGTCCAGAAAATTTTATTATACTCAAAAAATCTTTTTCTTGAGCTAGAAAAACTCAGGACAAAATATATAAACAGGCTTGCTGCTGCCAAAGGTCTGTGAGAGAGGAGGGAAACTGGAGTTCCCCAAAGGCACTAGTAAAGATCACAACCTTTGTGCTGTTCTTTTTCCTTGTTGTACATGTTGGTGAGAAGAACCAGCTGCTTCTCCGGAGAGAGGGCAGTAGCTGCAATGGTACATCTCTTGCAGGTCTCCAGTGACTGTCTTTATGGCCCATCTACCTGCTTAATGAGTTGTATTCTGGACATGAGTGAGGAAATGAGAGCATATCTGAGAGTGTGCCTAATAAAAATCATGATTGACTATCTGCATTGTACAGGTCCTCATAGAATCACAGAATCACTTAGGCTAGCAAAGACTGCCAAGATCACAGAATCACAGAATGGTTTGGGTTGGAAGGGACCTTAGAGACCATCTGGTTCCAATCCCCTGCCACAGACAGGGACACCTTCCACTAGACTAGGCTACTCAGAGCCCCATCCAGCTTGGTCTTGAACACCTTCATGGATGGGGAGTCCACAGCCTCTCTGAAAAACTTGTGCCAGGGTCTCACAAACCTTACAGTAAAGAATTTCATTCTAACATCTAACCCTGCCCTCTGTCAGTTTGAGGACATTCCCACTAGTCTTTTCACTCCATGCCTTTGTGAAAAATACTTCTCCAAGAGATTCAGGTGAGGAGCTGGGAGCCCAGAAACACTGTTGCCCAGCTCTGGTGCCCTAGTTCAAGATCTGACCAATCACCACTTTGTCAACTCAACCATAGCACTAAGTGCCATGACCGGTTTCTCCACTACACCCTAGGCAGCCCATTCCAATGCTTAAAAACCCTTTCCAAGAAGAAATTCTGAAATTCAATTCTTCCTCTACAGGTATGGAAGATTAGATCCTCTCCATCATGTATTGGACTCAGAAATTCGTTATCAGGATACACAGCTACTTTATGGCAGCCAGATAAACCTTACAGATAAGACTAAGTGAGCATACAGGTTTCTAGGCTTATGGAAAATCCATATGTCTTTCTGGCCACCCTCAGACAGTGAATGGTACTAAAATCTCACATTTTCAAGGAATATTGTGACTTTCCAGGCATTATGCTAATGTGAATTCAGACTCCAAAAAGCTACTTGTAATCAGGTTTTAGCAGATTGCTTTTTATTTAAAAGGTTTGGAAAACAATGAAAGAAGAAAAAGGAAAGTAGAGAAAGCATTTCTTTTTTTCTCAGCTTATCAAAAGCTAGATATCCCAGTACTGCTACGTACAGAGGACAAAGGAAGTGGGTAGAAAACTACATACACCAGTAAAGAGACATTAGATTCAAAGATAGAGTGCCAACATGCTTGATACTGTTTTCTACAGGACTGATCATGATAACTGTAGAGGGCTAAAACTGAATGGGTACAATATAAATCCATTGGACAAAGAGGAAGGGTTGGCACCGTGATAGATATATTCACCTCCAGAAGGTTTTGCTACCACCAAACCTGAAATGTTACATTTAACAACTGTGAAGTAATGGAATCTTAGCAGCTACCTCTACTGAACATACTTTTTATCAAATTGCACAGGTGGTGAGGAGAAATTCTGTCTAATAATTTACCACAGTAAATGTTTCCATAAAGGTGTTTCTTAGGTAGTGAGACAATCCATCAATTTTGGTCTGCACAAGGTAATGTTAGCAAAGATTGCTATCATAATAGCTACACTTGATTTTCCCATGTGTTCTACAATCATAATGATGTGATTGCAAAATGCTAAGATTGGGATAATTTTATAATGAAGAAGAAATCCCATTAGGTACACTTTCCCATCCATTATTCTTTTATAAATGTATATACTGCAAGAAAACCACCTGTAAAGTGTGCTTTATGTTATTAATGACTGTCTGTATTACTATAAAGCAGTATGCCAAGAAAGCAAAGTACGGAAACAAAATCAAACCATGCACTGAAAAAAGCTTATACCTTCCTCCAGCTGCCTTTAGCAGAGAGAAACGAGACTGAGTTTCAGCAACTCAAATTGCTCATTATTTGTCTGTATCTTCATTTATTCTTCTGTCAGCCTATCAAACCCAGAATTTTTTGGTTTTATTTTCCTATTCAGATATTGCCTTCAAGTGATGGTTCTATTTCAGTGTTGTTAATTTAAATGTATATACTTCCCTTGAATTTGTAAACCTAGGAAGGTTTTTAAACAAATAAACCCTTACGGCTTAGGTATAATGGGGTTTATTTTTCTATCTTGTATTCTTTTAAAGTTTTGTGAACCTAAGTAACTTCTCTTCAGACCTGATGTTAAATAGATTTGTTTTTTCAAATTATTTTAACCAAAATATAATTACGTCATATCAAATGATCTATGAATTACTGTCTAGAACTTTTTAATGAGCTGCCATCAAGACAGAATGGTTTCTATGCCCCTCAAAATGCAAAATTTCAGTCAAAGTTTGTATAAGTCTAGAGTGGTTTTTAAAGTATTAAAGCAAAAACATTGAAGCAAACATAAATTACTACAAAAGGTATTAAGAAGTAACTCCCTCTCTGAAAAATGTATTTTTCTTTAAAAACTCAAAAAGTAGCAATTATTTTAACATGGTCTGCTATTAGTAGCATGAAAAAAAAAGTTATTTTTATCTCCATGGACCATAACAAAGTGAATATAACAGACAAGCAAAAATGATGGTCCTTTAGGAACTAATGGGAAGAGTATGGCAAGGAGTCAAAAGATCGTGTCCAGATTAATAGCTTCATGTGATATGGTTGCCTAAAATAGGGTGGACCTAGACCTTATGGTAACAAAATCATTTTCTTTCCTTTCTTGCAAGGATATTTAGCTGGTTTATATTCATGGTGATACAAATCAGGACTGGGGTTAATGGAGTTCAGTAGACTCAGTTTCCAAATTATTAGAATCATAGAATGTTAAGGATTGGAAGGGACCTTAATTATCTAGTCCCAACCTTGCTGGCATGGGCAGAGACACCTTATATTAGGCCAGGTTGCTCAAGACCTTGTCCTAACTGCCTTTGAACACTGCCAGGGTTGGGGAATTCACAACCTCCCTGGGCAACCCATTCCAGTTTCTCACCAACCCTCACAGTAAATAATTCCTTTCTAATACCCAGATTAAATTTCCCCTCCCTTAGTTTGTTCCCATTCATTCTTGTCCTGTCACTGGAATTCTGAACAAAGAGTCCCTCTCTGGCTTCCTTGTAGGCTCCCTTCAAGTACTGGAAGGAATTATTCTGTTGTGTGCAGGTGTCTATTGGTGACACCTGCATCTGCTCAGCTGAATACCTCTTGGCTCCATTTGGTTGGTGGTGTATTGACTCTCATGGTTCACGTGGGTACCATGCATACTCCTGTCTGTGAACACCTAGACATCAGAGCTTTGAGATGCAGCCTGAATTTCAGCCCTATTTCCACAGAGTGATCTATGACTGATGACTGTTATTTTTGATTTTGAAATACTAATAATCTCTTTCGTATTGACAGTTAAATTAGGATACATTTTTTCCTCCTACTTTTCATCCCTCACACATAAATACACTTGAACATGAACAAAGGTATGCTTGTCCAAATTTCCTAAGCCTTTAAAAAATGTTTCTTTAAATTAACATTAGCACTTCAATTAAATTTTGCCCTCAAGTAATTTGACCCAGTACTATAGTCCAGTGATTCTAATGATGATACAAAGACCCTTTGTTTAGTTTTTAATTATGAGAATATTAATTTTAATATACTCACAGCAATGCCAGTACCGAATATGTTCTCCTAAAGTTTCTATTTTTTTGCATATTATTTAATCCTGAGACCCTCATATTTTCATTTGTTTTAGTTGTTATTTAAAATAATGCTTATCAACCTGATTTGATTTTATGTTCAAAAAACCATTCTGTTTTCAGATTTAAATTGACTGAAAACCTACACCTACTGCTTTTTTTCTTCAATAGGTGCAATTAAATTATTGGACAGTCAAAATTCTCAGTGTGATAACACTGTAACATTGTTCATCCTTATATAAATTGTTTGAAGGATAAAATAATAATTTTATAGAGTAGCTTTAGCAAAAATACACAATTTAGGATACAATGTATTTGCATCTGCTGCTCCGAATAAGTTGTCAGCACCATCTTCTTGTTGATCTCTTGAATCTTGCAGATTCCGGGAATCAACTTTAAGCAAAAAACGAACCCAAACACAACAGCAGATCGTGTTATTTTCTAATCTACTTTGTTTCTGCTTCATGTATTTGAAAAAACTCACCATTACATTTTTGTCCTAAGATAGATTGCCTAGAGCAACTAGATTTTTTAGACCATAAATACTTTACACCATAAATTCTTTATTTCTTGATTAATAATTAGGGACTGGATCATATATTAATTCAAGCTGAGTATGTATCCTTGAAAACATTCTTGTCATTAGTTATAAACACTAAGTAGACAGCAAAGTACACATCTCAGTGTGGTTGATTCAATTAGAAATTTCTTTTATTTGATGTTAGTCAACTTGTACTAAAAGCAATCACTAGTTATAGTCAGTTCTATTAATATCTATTTCATTTTCCAGGCAGACTACACTGATGAAGTATGCTAGGGCATGAAGCATTTAGAATAAGAAAAATCCAATTACAAGGGCCTATTGAGGCATACTTTCTTGTTAACATATATGATTACTGAAATATTTGTCTTCCATTTTTCGGACTGGTTTCTCATATTTAACATACATGGTTCAATGTACATTAGAATCTTACCTCTTTTTCTCAGAGGACTAGATAATGTGGCTCTCACTTTTCTACTATCTTCAAAGAACAGAAGACAAGGATTTTACTTCTCTACTTGTTTAAAACTGTATGCAGTAAAGGGCAATTGATGCGTTCAGCCAACAGGACTGAGTCTGTATGAGACTATGCAAAAGGAAAGATGGAACAATAGAAATGACATTGCCTTCTGCTGCTGGACAAAAATCTTTCTGCCATGCCTCACTGTGAAGATCCTGGCTCTAACTTCTCGATAACCTTCCGATAGGTTCTGGTGGGCTGTTGTGTGGTCTACCAGAAGTCATCTCTACTCCAAGCTGAAGCAGCTCAACTTCCTCAGGCCCCTGTCACAGGGCAAGAGTTTCAGCATCCAGACATCACTGTGGTTTTGTGCTGAATTTTCTCCCACTGATCACAGAATGATAGAATGGTTTGGGTTGGAAGAGACCTTCAAAGATAATCCTGTTTCAGCCCCCTGATATGGGTAGAGACATCTCAACAGAGGGCCTTGATGCCTTTTCCTGGTCTTAAAATCAAGAATCAAACATGGTTAGAAGGGAAAAAGGGATTTTACATTTGTATTTATTTTAAGGATCCTTAGGTGCGCCACGGCTAGGTCGAATGCACCCCAATGCACACCACAATGCACACACACAATAGATCAAATATATAATTATAGGTCTTACTAATTAGCATATCTGTCAAAGATTCCCCCAGTGAGAGACTTGAGTGAGCCCCTCTCCCCAAGGAACCTTCTCCTGGATGGTTCTATCTTAGTTTACATAATGTGTTCTGGAGAGGACCTTGGGGTCTGGGGCACACTGATCCCTAACTACGAAGCTTCTAAAATGTTTAATCTCTTAGTTTGACAGACAAGTCCAAGAATGTAGGCAAAAAGCACTAAGAATACAGAAGATGTAAAAAGGTATAAAAGGGGTATGAAAGAAAAGGCAAAAAATCATCATGGCATCACCCAATACGCCAATCGGGCCCAATCCATTAGGAGATCTGGGGCTTCTGTGGGGCCTAGGTTAAGGACATCACCAGGAAACTTCTTAGCTTGGTGTGCCCCTCAGCTACTGATCCTTCATGTAGGAGTTGATGAAGTAGCTACATGTAGTCCAAGAGTAATCAAAAAGCACTTCAGGGCCTCGGTGTATTTGATAACAGACTCTGGGCCACAAGTTATATTTTTCTCTATACTTCCAGCTGAAGGCAGAAACATTGGAAGAAACATATGGGCTGAATCTATTAATACATGGATCCATGACTGCTGTCACTGTCAAAATGTTGGGGGTTTTGACAATGGAATGAGTGGCCTATGCATCACCAGGCATGCTGGCACCAGATGGGACTCACCTTTCTCAGGGAGGGAGGACAGTCTTTGCTCAGGAACTAGTGGGGCTCATTGGCAGAGCTTTAAGTTATATGTTAATTTATATGAGGAACAGTATCAGGCTTGCCCTGGAAAGCTCTGGGATGAGATGCAAAGTTAGAGGGGACTGGGTGCTAGCAAGAGTCCTCTGCCTGTGACTCTGAACTGTATTGGCCACACCAGAGCACACTGCCAGTCTTATGGAGATGATCCAGGGATTCCTGAGGTGACAGAAGCCAACAGGGAAACACCAGAGAAATATCTCAAAATTATTAAGGGGTATTCCTCTATGAAGGTGACACAGACAACAGCCCAGCTGAGGAGCCTTTACACCAATGTACTTAGCATGGGTAACAGACAAGAGGAATTGGAAGCCACATGTTGCTAAAAATTATGACCTTCTTGACATTACCAAAGCTTGGTGAGATGAGTCCCCTGACTGGAGTACAACTATCAATAGCTACAGACAGTTCAGAAGACACAGGGAAGGAGAGGTGAAGAGCTACATCAAGAAGTGGGTTGCATATGAAAAGCTGTCTCTGAAGAGAAGCCATGAGCAGATTGAAGGCCTGTGAGTAAGAATCAGAGACTAAGTTAACAAAGAGAACCAGGTTGTTCAAAGCCCCATCTAATCAAACCTTGGACACTTCCAGTGATGTGACAGCCACAGTGCCTCTGGGCAACCTATTCCAGTGTTTCACCCTCCTCATAGTAAAGAATTTCCAATCTAAATCTCCTCTCAGTTTAAGACAATTATTCCTTGTCCTGTCACTATAGGCCCTAGTAAAAAGCCTTTTTCTGTCTTTCATAAAAGCCCCCTTTAAATAGTTAAAAGCCACAATAAAGTTTCCTCAGAGCCTTCTCTTCTCCAGACTGAACAACACCAACTCTCTCAGCCTGACTTCATAAGAGAATGTCTCTATATTACTGGGAGGCCCAAAACTAGGTGAAGTACTCATGCTGCGGACATCTGGCAATTATTTAGAGGGTGTTAATTACTTCCAGCTACTCAGCTTAGCTTTTTCTAATATTCTCTGAGTAGGTAATCTTCACTTGGTGGCACTAATAAATGCACGTTTCCTTTGACTCTGTGTATTACATCTCCTAAGGTGTTTCATGTAGTGATAAATTTCATGCCCCCTACTTTTTTTTAACTAAAGAGCAAGGAAAGCTGTGGTTGGTTTGGAGATGGACATAAACGAATTTGCCATGTTCTAAAAAAATAGTTGGTTTAATCGATACCATCTCATTCTAAGCACAACCTAGATCACACTCAGAGGTGATACTACCACCTTTAGCAAACATGACACAACCAGATATGCATAGTGCTGAGAGATCAGAGCAGGATGTATTAAGACAACCAGCAGGGAATAAGAAGAAGAAATCGTAGCTGTATAAGCTTTAGTTCTAGCAAAGTACATAATTCACCTTTCCAGCACAAGGGAAAAAATGCTCTCATTGCCTTACACATTTTCAGAGCTGATCATGAGACAGATTCTATTCCTAACTGAGAAAGAAAATCACTGAGATATTCACAAAGCTGAAGCTACTGTTAAGACATAAGATGTCTTACCTTTTGGTAGCTGTATGATGTACAGATAGCATTGTTCTTTTTAAAAACTGTACTTTGCATCAGACAAAGTAGCAACATATCTAAACCAGTAACAACTATGCTTCTCTGTAGTATCTCCACCAAGTACGTTATAGAAAAATAGCACATGCAGATAAATGGGGAAGCTTAAAACATACATTTAACTCGAGTTAAATGTTCTTGTTTAAAAACAATCACCTTGAAAATTTGTATCATCAGCATAAAATCTGTCTATTAACTACTTTTTACTGTGCAGCTGGACATAATCTGCAATTTGTATAGTTCAATATAACACAGAAGTACAGGCTACAATATGATCTCACAGTATAAAAATCTGCAGTGTATCTTGCCATGCTGGTTTTGGTTTTGCATATGTAAAAAAATAACTCATTTTCTTTCACCATATAAGAAAATTTTGTGTTTAAGTTGTGCAAAATTATATAAGAAAAACTGCTACCCTTTTTGACACGTGGAGCATTTCCTTTAATAATGAACAATTATCACTGTTGAACAAATGCTTTTGTTTGACATAAACTTCAATACTTTAGTTTTCAAGATTTAAAACAAATGTTAAAATGAAAAGACTATTTAAAAACTTTAAAATTTTCCAAGTTCTGTAGAAGGTCACATGTGCACTGCTCATGCCCTTAGTGCTTTTTTGGCATATGTCAGATTGTTTAGTCAGTTCCTAAAGCCAGAGTGAAAACAAGTGTTTAAAGCCAAGTGTTTAAAGTATTCCTCACTTTCTGATTGCTATTAATTTTTATCCCTTGTCAGTTCCAAATCTTCCAATAAACAGGAATCATATTGGGATAGAAGATTAATTTTCTTTCATTTTCATATAAAAAAATCAGATGTTTTCACCCTGAAAAAACTGATTTCTAGACATAGGCTGTGGTTGATATATTCCCTCCTCATACGCAGTGAAAGAGTTAAATAGCAAAAATGGTTAAAGTGGGAAATAAATCTGCTCTTGATTGAAGATTGCAAAGGTGCAAGGATGCAGTAGTAAAAATACATAAGAAAATTGAACAAAAAAATAATATATTTTAACAGTATTTTCATTTTGGCAACAGGGTGAGAGATTCACGTGTGATAATTTATTTAATGTGTTTTAGGAAGTATGTGGAAATTATTTAATAGAAAAGCTGGACTAAAACAAATTGGTATAGCTGATTTTGAAAAATGCTTGAGAATCTCTGTACTACCTAGTGTTAATATGATACCACACAAACATATTTTAACAGATTTTTATCCTGGATCAATTTCTTTTCCTTTTCTTCAAATATGCCTCATTTCTTTCAAGTACTGTGAAATTCACTCCTACTGCTCAAGACTGCAGTAAAAACTTGTCATTCCAAACTACAGCATGTTGCTTCTGAGAGACATATTTTTATGAACCTGTAGCTGATGGGCTGTAACAGACAATAATAAATATACTTTTTTGCAGTTTCACATTTGGAACATAGGCACAGAATTTAATTGGCCTCCTGCATTGCTGTTCATAGGTACCTATTATGACATGAAAACCACGTTATATAAATGCACATTTATGAAGCCAAGTACTACAGAGAGTTCTAATTTTCCCTTGTTGTTGGACTGATATGATGAAGTTTTACTCCTCTAGGGGTTAGAACACCTTTTTCTAAATTTCAGGCTAGTATTTTTTTTTTTTTTTTCAGTTTGAGGATAATATTTATAATAACCAATATCACTGTTGAGAACTTCTAATGTCTTGGTATTTACCTTCATGGTTTTGGAGAGAACATTCCTTTCGGTACGGTAGATGAACCAAAGTTTTTTTCAGTTTCTTTTCATTTGATAAGTTTTCCAATGTTACTAATAGAGTAATTTCCCTTGTAGTTGATGTCATTTTTGTTTGGTTCAAAAGAATATAATTTCCAGCTGAAGCTTGCACAATCACAATTCAATCAGATCGCCATTTGTCTACTGGAAATAGCTTGAATGATATAGTCTAGAATTTAATCTGCTTTTTAGATGTTTTTTCTTTGCCAAATCGCCTTTATAATTGCAATAATTCCATCATGTTTGCATGATAAGACCGAAAGGTCAAAACCATATTATTCTTCTGTTAAAGATAAGAAATGAAAAATTAAGTTACTTTATAACATGTTTGTCCAGCTATAAAAGTGTATATAGTTCTGTGCATATACATAAATATAACTATATTCAATGCCTGAAAACATATTCTCAGGAGAAAAATAACTGACATTAGTATTCAATTGTATTTTTATGCTTTAGACAAGTTGCCAGATTCTGATTTATTTTACAGAATATGAAGCGCATGCCAATGCCAAAGAATAAGATTTCAATTTTATTCTGATCTCATAACCTAGTTCTAGAAATGTAGCAGGATTTGCATATATGTTTACGTCTAGATAGCTTGTATGATAGTATTATCCTACAGCAAATAATTTTGCACAAAAGCACTTTATAGCAACTATAATAAAACAAAATAAAACACTGCCTTAGATGTGTACTTTATTCATTTCAAAAGGAGCAAAGAAACTCTACTATAGCATATATGGAGTCCTGAAGGGCAAATAGGTCCAGGAAGGCTTGATGTGCTTAAAGAAGTAAATCTTAAAGGTGCAGGACATCCCCATGTGCCAAAAGACTATCTATTGGAGAAGACGACTGGCCTGCGTGAACAGAGCTTTGTCTGGAACTTCACACAACAGGGAGAGTTATTGGACTTTTAAAAAAAGGAGCAGGTAGCTGTTTCAGGAGGACTACAAGGATGATGTGAGGTTGTACATGAAGAAAATTAAAAGGGCCAAAGCCCAACTAGAACTTAATCTGGCTATTGCTGTAAAAGACAATAAAAGAAAAAAATTCTATAAATACATAAGTAGCAAAAAGAGGGCTAAGGAGAATCTCCATTTTTTATTGAATGTAGGGAGAAACATTGACAAGGGATAAGCAAAAGGCTGAGGTACTTCATGACTTCTTTGCCTCAGTATTTAATAGTCAACAATTTTTTCTCAGAGTCCCAGCCCATTGAGTTGGAAGATGGATGAGGAGCAGAATGAAACTACAATAATCCAAAGGGAATAGTCAGAGACCGACTGCACCACTTCAACACACACAAATCTATGGGGCCAGACATGATCCACTCAAGGTCACTGAGAGACCTGAGAGAAGTGCTCTCCAAGCAACTCTCCATCATTTACCAGCAGTTCTGGCTAACTTCAGAGGTGTCACTTGACTGGAAGTTACAAATGTGAGGACAACAAAGACATTGAGGTACTGGAATTTGTCCAGACAGAGGCAACAAATGGTCAAGTTCTTAGTAAGTCCTATGAGAAGTGTCTGAGGGAGCTGGGGTTGTTTAGCTCTTATTGGAGCTGTCCACAACTACTTGAAAGAATTGTAGCCAGGTGAGGGCTTTTCTCTTCTCCCAAGTAAGAAATGACAGGACAAGAGGAAGCAGCCTCAAGTTGTGCTAGGGGAGGTTAAGAATGGATAATAGGAAAAATTTCTTCCTGTAAAGGGTTGTCAAGCACTGGAACAGGCTTCCCAGGGAAGTGATTGAGTCACCATCCCTGAAGGTATTTAAAAGCTGTGTAGATGTAGTGCTTTTTGCCACAGTTTAGTGGTGAACTTGTCAGTGATGGGTTAATGGCTGGACTCTGTGATCTTAAAGCTCTTTTTTAGCCTCAATGATTCCACAATTCTATGATATGTGACACTGATTTATTGTGGTATTCCTCTCTGAAATTTCCACCCAGCAATTCCTCATCAATATGCCTATGCCAGGCAGGAGGTATTTAAATTGAGCCTTGGAAGAAAATTTGCTACCAGATGAAAAAAGCTTCTGAGTTAGAAGATTTAAGATACAAAGTCATAGACTCTGACTGTTGGACTTCAATGTGTTTCTTATTTTAAAAGAAGGTAAAAGCAGAAGAAGTCTACATGACATTAATACCGAATCATCCAAAAAAAAAAAAAATTCTGGGAGTCCATAATGATAATTGTATAAGTATTTGGGAAAATATAGAACATTTCTCCAGCTATGCTGATCACAGAAACACTGTTTTCAGTTTTGCCCTGTGAGCAAGACTGTTATACACATAAGTGTTTAACAGGAATAAAACAGTAAAATGAAACAAAACAAAAAAATTAAGTGGTTTTATTTTGAACTAAAAATAAATGTCAGTATTGGAAAATTAACCAGAAATTATTTGAGCATGGGAACATTCATTTTCCCCAGCAGAATAGTAAGAATCAAATATTACTTAGTGTATTTCTCATTTTCCAGTCCATCTTACTCTACTTCTTCAGATCTGCAATATCAATCTTCTCCAACATGCCATGTAGAAAAAGACAGTGAGGAGAAATGGGCTATCCTATGAAAGAGATCACAAGTACAAGGATTTCTGTACATCTGCCAAAAAATACGTTAATTACAATCACAACAGAGATCCTTGCAAGCATTATGTGTCTCTTCCTGCTGTTAGCAGCTTCTCCTTATGGTAGAAATTCTTATTGTTAATAAAATTTTCTCAGAAGAAAGACTATTTCCATTAAATTCTTGGCTCAAATTTTAAAAGAAAAAAATTGATAAATATTCTTTGTTGATGTCTTTTAAACAAATCTGTATGTATACTGGAGGATTTTTTAATTTAAAAAAACTTTTTTCTGTTGTGAGGCAAGTTAAAGCCTTTTCAGTATTCCAGACAAACCGTTTCACTTTTTCATTTCATCTTTGCTTATGGAAAGTCGAAATTGTAGTCATTATTTCTTAGGCAGAGAACAAAACATTCTGAAGTCTTGAAAATTTCCTGTAATTGGGAAAAACTTCTTTGTTTTACTATGTACAATCATGTTCAGTGATAAAACGTTATTTTACTTCTATAAAATTCTTCTCATTGGTCAGTCATTTTGCTTTTTTTTTCCCTTTGATTTTTATGGGAAATTTGGTCATATATTCTAGAAAAATAAACTAATTTTTTTATTATACTATAAGATACCCTTCATGTCTATAATGACTGTAAAAACCTATTTACCATATGTATGAAGATTCTTCTTGGATAGAGCAAACAATTCTGTAAGAAAAGTGAAATTCCAAAACAGTTTTTCAAATAATGCATATATTTTTATGTCAGCAGTAATCCTATGAAGTTCTCTGTTAAGATCATAAAATATCTACTTTTAATCAAATTTTTTTGAGAGTACAATTTTTTCTTTATTGAAAACTTTTGTCTATTTATTTTTTCTTTAATTTTTCTTTATAAGTGAAACAGCAGTACTAAAAATACAATTGGATTTAAAAATGGATCTCAGTTCTCTTTACCAATATTATGGCAGAGCACACAACACCTGGACAGAGAGAGGTTAGATGACTGAGAATTTTCTGAACAAAATAAAAAGTAACTATATATTTTATATATATATATATATATATAAAATGTGAAAAAAATCTTACTTCGCTGACCATTGGAATTTAGTTATTCTGTTTCAGCTGCAGAAGAAAAAGATGCACAGATGCTTTGGAACATGAAAAGGATATTACATGCAGACTTCAACAGCAGTTTCTTACTTAGTAAAGAAATTAGAAAGTCACTCAAAGTTATTTTCGTTTCCCCAGTAACTTCATTGCAGCAATTGAACCCGAACAAAGCTTGAACTGTAAATAAGTATGCTCCAAAAACAATTAAAAATTAAATCAATGAGACTTGCAGTCATGAACAAAAACAGCTCAAGGATATTCAGATGCAAAGACAAATAGACCTTTCCACCAAATGAGAAGCTGGAAGTAGACTACAAGGGAAAGGATGAGGAGCAAAGATGGGGTGGGAAGACTAGTAAGTGGAGAAAGTGAGCAGCAGCACCTTGATACCACCTTGTTCTGACTCTAGGACCCACTGCAGCATCACTTCCAAGAGCAACTGCTTATTGCCTTGGATGCAATCATAGGTACAGTAGTCCTGCAGCAGTGTGGCACTTTGCCTCTCAGCAATGTGATACCCTAGGCAAGGACTTTCTTTCCCTGTGCCTAGAGCTGCCCAGTTTGCAGATAGCGACACATAACAGTTCAGAATGTATCTCTATTAGCTGCGTGTGAGAAGATGAAAGAATCATTAACAAGATCTCATCTGTGAATGGCCCATACAGTGAAAGATGTCAGTAAAATTACTGTATATAAGCATAGGAAAATTACCTTCCTTCTTTGGCCTTAACTGATCCAAAAGACTATTTATAGCTGCATCATCCAAATTTTCTGTTTTCATTTTCTGGTATAGCCAGTCACATAAAATGTGGGTAAAATGAAAATGTGAATGAATACAAACAAAAAAAGCCAGTTAATTAAGAAATGCTAAACCTTAAACAAATTTTATTGAGACCTTTCCAGGGACTGTGTAAGGACAGGCTGGTCCAAAGTGAATCAGATCTTCAGTAAAGATTTGGATCTGATGGTAGCTGCTATAGATCAGCTAGCAGACCTCTGACTACACTTTTTTTTCCTTTGCATCTTCTTCAACGTTAAAGCAATCAGCCTAGATGAACTGAATTTTTAATACAATTTCTTCTCTTTCTATTCAATCTTTGATAGGAAACCTTTTCAAACTATCCTGAAAAGTATTAAGAAAGCAACTGAAAAGAAAAAGGGAAAAGTCCCTGCCCAGTGCACTTCTGCCAAGTGCCCTGGAACATCACCAGTGCTACAGGACTTTTTTCCCCTCTCTGTATATCAAAACAAAGATGATAGTGCAATGCCATACTCACTTAGGAAGAAAATAAAGATCAAAGGTACTGGAGAAAGACCACATGTGGAAACACTCTCTTTGATGGCAGTTAAAGAATCAGTAATTAATTGTGTACTATAACTGCAAAGTTTTCTCCTGGGAATGCCTTTGAAAAAGGTAGTAAGGATCACAGAAGAGTCAAAAGTGGGTTCCATGTAGAAACCCAGCCTTTTTTAATGTGTTCCTCTGAAAATGTTCTTAAACATTCAGAAAAAAGTGTAAAAATATACAGGATGTGACCTTACTGAAAGTGGCCTAGTGCTTTTATTCCATCAGAGTCCTAAAAGAGTAATCAAAGCTGTTCAGAGGTATTGTCCAGAGCTAGAGGACCATGATGTGAAAGACACATTTGAACTTGGAACTGGAGTATTTAAAAATAATAAAAAACCCCCAATGTGTATGTGGCATATACTTGTTTGGAGTTTAGTTTTGGCTTTTAGTACCAAATACGTTTGCTGTTCACAAGAAAATGCCTTTCATAAAAAACACTTGGCTTTGAACAAAGCCAGACTGCCCTGGAAGTGTCATAAGAAAACACAAGTAAATAGTTATGCTGTTTACCTTTTGCTTGGGTTCTTTTGTTTATTCAGGAAATAATCAAATTAGATAAGAAAGAAAGTGATCCTACTGATCACTGCAGTATTAGTTTGTCCCTTCTCAAGTACCTCTTAAGCCCTCTCTCACTTTCTGAATGCAATATTCTGTCCAAAAGCTACCAAAGACCTGAAGAATTTCAATATGCTCCAAATTTTGGGTTTCTGGACTGAAGTTACATTTGTATAAGTTTTATAAGTTGTTTTGGCCTCCTTCACAACACAGAAATCCATTTGCTAATCCTTCATAAAATATCACTTCCAGTGCATCTTCTTTAAATAATTATTCAGAATTAAAAGAGGTAAGTTGCCACATCCCCCCACAGCAGGCAAGAGTAACAAACTCTTGTTAATAGATTCCTTGGGTGGGTTAGAGTAAAATGAAACTGCATGACCAGAGTTTATAAATATACATATGTAGGGTTTATTATGGAACAAGTTGTTTGCAAAGGAAAATGTGAGTATAGCCATTTTGATTATCATTATCTATAGCAATAACAACATGAAAACATTGCAGTATGAAAGCAAAACATCACCCAAGGACATGCATGAGGGAAAAGAAAGAAAGAGAAAGGACAAGAGCGTGAAGATCTCACCACCTGCAGGCCCCGCAACAAGACTTGGGCAGTCTGAGTTGAGGTGGTGGTCACAGCCCAGATCCATTGGATGGTGGGGCAATTTCCAAAGAAGTGGTGGGAGAAATCCTTGAACACCAAATCTATTGGGTTTTTATTCACTCAGGTTTATATTTGCCCAGGTACCTTCCCTGGGGCAGGGAGTTTCACACTGGGTGATGTAATGTTGTCAATCACTGGACATTTTGGGAGTCTTCTATTTGCCCTATAATGCATTAATCTGTCCAATACTAATTGATTCCAGAAATAAGTGATAAATAATGGTTTTTTTCCATTCTTTATTTGTTTTAACTCTGAAGTCAATATTGCCTTATTCATTTAAGATCTTTCTGTGAAGTCAAAATAATTTCTCCATAAATAAGGCTAATTTCATTCTGACTACACTTTCCTGGCCTACTTCCCTTTCCCCCCTTCATATTAGCATAACTAAATTATTTCTTCTGAATTTAAGGATGAAACCAACCACAAAAGTAGTATTGCAGTAAGGGTCAGCAATTACTATTGCCTTTATTTCAGCAGAAATAGACTAACTTCTTGTTCTTTTGCTATGCAAGTAGTTGGAAACATTATAAACAAGTATTGGCTTAAATTTTCTAAGAATCAATCCAGCAAAACTGTTTCTTTTGTCTTCAAATAACTAAAATCTGTAAAATGGATTAAGTTACCAGAATAAAACACGCAGCACATGAATTCACAAATTACATTTGTGATAAGACAAAGAGTCAAATTACAGATTCCAAGGTAGTTAAAGAAAGACAGACATTACTGCAGACTGCTGCCCTAACTATGCTTTTTGTTGTTGTTGTTGTATAAGATCAAGGTAATTGTTTTTTTCCCCAGCGGCTTCACTGACATTTTAGTGTATATCTCTTAGGAACACTTCAGGCCTTATATTGACATCAAACTACCTGAACCAAGTTTCCTTGTGCCAATTACATTCCACTTGTTATAAATTTTTATGTTTCAGTTTTAATTAAATATTTATTATATGTTATATATGTTATTATGTTAGTACATTGTCGATAGCATAATATAGATACCTTTTCTTGTAAAACTACCTTATTACAAAATGATTGATGGTTACAGAATCAGCACAGAATATGCAACTGCTTAACTTTTATTTTTAAGAGCCATATGAATTATGACCTGCTGTTAGAACAGACATTAACTTTTTGTAAGCTTTTGATATCTATCACTCTCTGTTTTCTGAATGATCAGTATTGATTTTTTCTGTCACCTTTGGTGTGAGGTGATGGTGTTATAATCACTGGAGCATAGAGTCATTGCTATAATTAGCATTAGTTATTCAATTTAAGATGCTTATGTCCTGATAG
The DNA here is from genome assembly GCF_017639235.1 of Corvus kubaryi. Lineage (NCBI taxonomy): Eukaryota > Metazoa > Chordata > Aves > Passeriformes > Corvidae > Corvus > Corvus kubaryi. The sequence continues at coordinate 22,456,010 of NW_024580671.1, read as the reverse complement.
TCCAGGGGACACACAGTCTTCAAAATATTTATTCTTAAAACAATCAGAATTTTACAGTGCAATGAAAGAATGTACTTTTGATGAAAACACAGGCAAAAAAATACTAGACTTGCCCATATTACAAGAAAATTTCATATAGCAGGCAGGGACAGAAGTGATTTGACCAGGGGCATTAGAGTGTCCGAATCATCAGATTGCTTTTCTCTGCCAGAGCAGTTTTCCTGCTTTTCAGATATTTTTAGCCACTCTAATTCCTGCCATTTTATGTTAGGAAAATTTCTAGGCCCCTGTCTTGTACAACCTTGTTTCATCCACAGACTGTACTTTATCCCACATAATGAATGAGGCATGGATTCTGAAGGAAAAAGGAACCAATTTAAATCATCAGAGATTGCTGCACAGGACCTATGCATGCAGGATATTTTAACAACGATTAAAAATATCAAAGTTTTTTTTTTGAACATAGCTTCCAGACTGTTTTAGAAAAACAAATATAATTTCCTCTCTTTACCAAAACACAATTGTACAGCACCACATTGATTTTCCTGTCATTTGTCATTAAACTTACTTGAGTATAGCAGAGATAATGCAGCAACTAGTCGATGTAACAACTGAATCTATTTCTTTCTTTAGGGTTAGATAGTAAAGGAATGACTGGAGAATTTCCTGTTTTCTTCCTTAAAATGTCGTTTTATACACTCGTGGCTCTAATCCAGGTTTTGATCACAGAATTACACAAAGAAAGACTACAGACATTTGTGTCCTTCTCCCCCTAAAACTGATCCCTTTGAGATCTCAAAGTACACACACTGAAGATTAATCAAAATTCACAGGAGGCTATGACAGTGCAATAATAAATATCAGTCACATAATACCTTTTACCAGTTTAATCTGTCTGCTAAAACAATGTGAAAAAAATGGTTTATTGAAAACTACACACAACTAAGACAATAAACAAGCATTCTATTCCCCATTAAGTAGCCTCTAACCTTGATGGGAAGCCTAGTCCAGGTGAATACTGAGATGCCTTTAATTTTCAGACCTCCATTCTGCCACTTTACACTGCTGTGTTCTTGTTACAAAGCTGTTTTGCCTAGTTGCTCATTTTAATTTTTATCATTGTACAGTTTTACTAAACTTCACAATAGCAAAATTTAAAAGTCCTTACATGAAATTTTGATATAAAAATTCTACTGTCAACACAAGGAAATATTTTAGGTATTATAAATTGAATGGAAATTTTTTTCCCTTGTCATTACTTGCCTTTGACTGAGTTAGCCATTACTAATTCTTCCAAAAAATGGAGTTGTTTGTCTCTCTTATTTTAGATACACCATATTTTATAAAAAAAGAGAAACTTAAATCCTTCTAAAATTCTAGTTCTCATAAATTTTTTTTTTTTTTTTAATTACACTTTAGGTCATACCCTCACAACTGCATGCCGGTATATAAAATATTTTCTAATTTTTAACTTTGCTAATCAGTTTCTCCTGCCCTCTTATATTATCAGTTTCAGATGCACAGAAATGTATCTTCCAATTACCTTTTCTCTAAGGCAGTGTGTCCAGAGTCATCATGACCTGTTTGTGCTTTTCAGTATAAATCAAAACTGAAGACCCACTTATTTTTGCTTTGCTTTCAAATGTATAGAATTTGGTATTGGAGACTATGTCACAAAATGATTTCTTCAAATGTTCTTTCAGATATCTTACCACAAGAAAAAAAATTACATAAGTCAAGATGATGGGATAGAAATTGAAGAAACAAAGAAATTTTCCATTTGAGATCTCAAATTAAAATTTAAATACTACAAACAGCTGTTAAAAATTCTATTAATGTTAAGTATAAAACCAGTCTTTATTTTCCTTTATTTCTGAAAGTATAGTTGACATATTTTTGTTATCAGTGCCATCAGACTTTTCAGAAGCAGGAAAGCATTGCATGCCCTAAAAAGGAAATTAAATTTTCAGACATATTTTCCACAGAAACATTTTTATTAAACCTCTATTTCTACTCTACACTTTGACTAGCAGTAGTAGACACTATCACCTTTTTCATTGCTTTGTTTTTTGAGACAATTTAGTTTTCAAATAATATAGTTTAACTAAAATATTCCCTGTGTTTTGTCCTTGACTTCTGAGTTCCACTTCTGACGCAGAACTAAAACATCATCTGAGCCTCCATGAAGAATCAAAGACCTATTGCATTGGTTGCAGTCTCCAGCTTCTTGAATTAATGCTTAAATAACTCTTATGTTTGTAAGGAGCCTCAGCTGTACACTATGAATCTCAGAAGATGTGTGAAACACACATCTGTTTGCAACTGTAGAATGCACAACGTTTTAATGAATTTTCATTTAAATTTAAAGAAGGACCTACATGTTTTTCTTGTATTTATCTGCTTTGCTTTTGACAGAACAAACCACCATAAATTGTTCCATGTAATGAACTGACAGATCCTCTTAACATGGAAATTGCAGGATTAAATTTCCATTCCACAGCAAAAAACAACAGATCTGTAAAACATTTTTTAAAACCATTTCCATTTAACCCTCTATTTACTGTTGTTTAGAGAACATTTATTAGCTCTCCATATATGCAGATTTGCAATTTTTGTTCTCTAAAACATTATGAGTTATAAAACACATATACTGGCTGGAAGAACTCTGCTAGTATCTCTTCCAGCTCAGGAGTGCTTCATATTTTTATACAAAACTGTATGTTGGCATGTGTCCTATGAAGTATGGTGAGTGACAGTCATGTTACCAGAGCCATTTGACTCTGTGGCCATCTAATGATGACCACTGCAACTTACAGTTCTCCAAGGAAAGAACTCTTAAAAATGGTGCGGCCTTGTAAAGGAAACACAAAGGATGGAGTAGAACAGCTGTTACACCCTCGTCACTCAAACCTAGGGCTAAACCAAAGTTCTTTTGTCTGGGTAGATGGAAAGATGATCCTCACCACATATTTTCAAGAGGTAAAAAACTCACCAAAGTTTACTGGCAAACTATAGAAAACTAAGGAACATAACACCACTTATCACAGCATAGACTTGGTCCACTGAACATAGCAAGTCTTAAAATCCATTTGATATTACATTCTGTGAGAAGAGAGTTAGAAGAAGAAGAAGAAAGGGAGAGAAACAGAAAGACGGGAAAGATCTAGAGAAACGGACATATAGCTACCAACTCCTGGGCTCCAGTGATGTAAAACTCCAGGATGAAGGCAGGGTTAAAGGAAAAAGTGATTGCCTCATGGTGAACCTTCTTAAACCTTTTTGACCCATCCTGGGCCTCCCTCCCAGGTGGGACTTTTGTTCTCTCGGCCACTTAGGCTGGATTAGGTGACACTAGGGGGCTGCCTCCATTGTGCCATGATTGGCAGACACTGTGGAACTGAGGGGTATGGGGGGGGCAGGGCACCATCTCACCAGAGCAAGGTCTGATCCACCCCCCCACCACACATTCCAAGCCCTCAAGATGTCTCAAAACAGATCACCTTTTCCAGTCTCTGACAACAGCATAGAATTAATTTAGTACTTCTAAACTTTAAAAAGAAACTACTCTAGAGTCTGTCCTATAAAAGGAAAATTAGAAATAATCAAGTTGCACTGACAAGCCCAAAAACTAATAATGCCTTAGTGTGTGAGGAAAGTAAGATAACTGGTATGTACCACACACATGCCACTGACTGGCAAAAAAATTAGAAATAAACACATCTGGTAGAATATTCAGGAGACTGGCTGACTATACATTTTTGATAACACATTTTATTCTAAGTAAAACATCATAAAATCAATGTACAGCATAATTTTACACAGTATCAATTTCTGAATCAAAACAGACATATTTTATTGTAAATGGAAGGAAGTTCTTCCAATTTTTGCTCAAGCTAAGAAGATACAACGATGTCCTTCTAGTTTTGCTTCTTGTACTAGAAATTTCATTAGTTTGTTCAGAATGATTCTGTCTGACTTAGGTAGACATTTAATAAGGCTCATTCCTTAAATACTGTCAGTGACATTAAAGCAGCAGTACACTAAGAAAATGAGAGTCTATATTCAAAAACTGAACAATTGTAACTGTTTGATAGGTTCTCTTCTTTAAAGGAAATTGCTGGAAAGGACTCTAACTGTGTTCAAATTTTGACCAAAATCTCCTCTCATAAGATTTTGAAAACCAGGCTAAAGACAATAATAATAATAAAACTTAATATAGGAGCAAAAAGAAGTGTTTATGGCATTAAGTTTCTGCCTGAGGTCTTCTGAGATCTTAATTTCATCTCACATTCATTCTTTTCTAAGGTAATATAGAGTTCTCTTTTAAAAATATTTTTTCTATTTTTTATTATTTTTTTCTTTTTAGCAAAGAAATATTTGTGTAATGGTAGTGTATACCTAACTACCCTAAGAATAAGCCAGAACAATATACTCCAAATTGATGGGAATCATTTTGTCTCTGGAAAAATCCTATAAAGCATATGGGCTTGGAATTTACAGACATAAAACAAAATTACTACTCTACTGATGTTACATGATATAGATACTTATATATCTTAAATATGTCATTCTTATGCAACTGATAATCATGTAATCTGAAATAATATCATCTGTTATAATTGTGAAGTATACATAACTGTTTGTGTGATCTGTGATGGTGTTCTCTTTTACGTAAAAACTTTTATGTCTTGGGCTTTTTTTTCCTTAGAATGGTATTCTCAATTTATAATAGTATAACTTAGAACTGAACCCATTGCATTCTGCTGCAATTTGAAACTGGACAAACCAGAAAAAATATGCAATCTCTGAACAACATCAGGAATATATATAAATGTATATATATGCACTTTAGATATCTTTCCGTGGCGATCTGTTAACCCATTGCTTTTCCTATTTTGCCTTGTTCTCCCACTTTTCCCTGCTCTAGCCCTGGCCACTCCCTCAGGCTCTCCCTATTGGGTCCTGTACCCCAACCCCACCCAGCTACCGCTCCTGAGCCCCTGACAAAAACCCCCCACGCCCGGACCAGGAGGTCTCGCTGCCGCTGGGGATCGCGGGGACAAGATGTGATTAAAGTCCTCTCAACCCTCATGGGAGACCCTTCTTGCCTCCCTTGCCATCACTGGTTGTAGCGCTGATAGCTGCCGGAGCCAGATCATGGGGCCGTCCGAAATGGACTCTGGGATGTGACCGGGTCGCATTGCCCTAAGCAGCCCCGCTGAGCTCTCAGGAAGCTACAGCCTGCTAAGCTAAATCTAGCACTACAACATCTTTCAGATCTGTAATATTGGTGTAAAAGTTAAGAGCACCTTGTTTTCTTTCTTTTGCGTTAATTTAGTTCACTTACTTCCAACTATCTTGATGACTAATGGAAAAATGTACATATTTTAGAATGCACAACTTCTAAACTGTTGGGTTTTTTTAAATTAATCAGTACCACCACAGAAACAGTTACAAGAATACCTTTGTATGATCAAACCCATACAATTATTAACAAGATGAGAAAAATTAACTGCACCCTGTATAAATTATCTCACTGCAGATATTTTAATTTTATTTTGAGTTTAATCTTATTTGATATTACTCTTACCGCTCTTCTCGCTTCATATGTTCTTTGAATTATTTAAGTGTCCTTCACAAGTGTTCAGTAATATAGAAGTCCTTGGTTTTGAACTTAGTGGCTAATAGTGTTATATCAGTCTGCTGATACTTTAGACGAAGAGGAGGGATCCTCTACTACTGGAACCAGCTGGTCCCTAGCCTATATATGAGGGCATACTGTGTGATGGTGACGTGCAGGCTGATTCTTTCCATTTGCATCACCTTAGAAAGTAAAAGGGATGAACCTAATAACCTCTAGGAGAATGTCATCATTTGAAGCAATAAAAATCTGCACACTCCGAATCATACAGCCAAGCTTATCACTTCAATTAATTTTGCATGTACTTTTCATTATTTTACTTAGATGTTGCTACTTGTTAATGGTAGTGAGACTTTACTGAAAATCCCTCATAAGTCATCTTTCAACTTGTAGTGGGTCTGAAATGGAGAATATAGAGATGAAGAAATGTGTGGGGCAATAAATTAATCCAGAGGCCACTTTATTCCATGGCTACATTTTTTGCATAGAAAGTACTTCTCACAGCCAACAGGGACTCTACCACCTCAGTATTCATTAAAACCAAAAATAAAACACAGATTTATTTCCAACCTTCTTTGCTATAACCTTGAAAGCATGAGAAGTGTCTGTAACCAATGGAAGGTAGCAGAGTGTAACCAAATGTCTTCCTGAGATGAAGAAAATTTGAAATTATAACTCTGAGAGCAATGAACTTCCCCATTTGTCTCACTCAGGGCTTTGCAGACTCCATAATCCCATATCTACAGATCATGTCATTTTTTCATCATATTCTAGAATACCATGCTTTCTTGTAGCTAGTCACCTAATATTTTGGGGGTTTTATGTTTGGTTTTTTTTTTTTCCTGCCCTTTTGGGAGACTCTGTTCACCTGTTTCTCATTCTGTAAATTCTCCAGAAGGGGGAGTTAATCAGATTTTGTGCATGTTCACTTCACTGTTCTGTTTTATATTGTATTTCTCTTTTACCTTGTTCTTATACTATCATGTTTAAAACAAAAAAAAGGTCATTCTGATGATACAGGCTTCTGGCAAATTTCAGTTGCCCCACTTACATGATGCCAAGGATTTTCTCCATTCTTAGCTGCTCAAGGAAAAAGACAGTCACCAAAAATCTCTCAGGAAGCTTTATTACTACCCAGAGCGCAGTCCTGACCCCTCAGCCCACAGCCATATAGGACTCTTTAGGGTAACCCAGTTAAGAACTTACTGCCTGGTGTAAACCGATTGTGAGCTCCATCGCTGACCATGAAGCCAATTTACCCTCAGCTAAATATCAAGTCGTCACAAGCTCTGACAAGTGTTTTTTAAATGAATACTATTGTACAGCAACTACTGTAGTCCTTTTACACATGCAGTATAAGATCAGTCAAAGTAACAAAATCTCCTACAATTGTCTATTAAAAATAACCTAGAGAGTTATTTTCTCTTCTCCTCTCTTCACCTTACCAAATAGACAAAATCTCTGACTTCTCTTCAAAGAATCTTCCAAATCTTCTGCCTATTAGATTCTGCAGGTGTTTTTCCTTTTTAGTTTTTTTGCACATTCCTGTATTTCTAGCTAGAATTAGTTCGCTAGTAGAGGACATTTTGGACAACTCGTCTGTGAGTACCAACATGACCAAGCATCTAAATTTCATCACTGTATTACCAGGGTCAGACTGGTATTTGGATCTGTCCTGAATTCTTGATTTACTCAGTAAACTTGGTTAGTATGGGCATAATATGAAGAAATTAGTTTTCTTTTGGTTTCATTAATCTCAGCTTTTTTTGATAATTACCTTTGAATGTTTAACTTTGTTTTAGGCTTATTTTTTCAAACACGTATTTATACTGAACATTTAAACTATATGATAGAATCAAATAAAAAGAAAGCATCCTGTACACATTGAATCAATGGCTTTTAAAATATGCATCACAGAGAATACAAACTGGCATCTACCAGTAAACATTGCTACACAATATGCTACAGTAGACTGAAAATTCAGAGGCTTTGGCCCATATAATTTTATTCTACTTCTCTCCACAGGAGCATTGCTAGGGTTGATGTTTCAAAGCACTGTAAAGAAAAACAACGATGCAATTCAAACCACTAGATAGCAAACAGCTGAAATTAGCTCTTTTTCCAAAACAATGGGGTGCATGCTTTTCTCTCTGCATAGCTCATCACTCACGGAAAAATAGTTTTCATGGGAATTCAAGAAGATTGTACATTACAAATAGGACTACTATCCACATAAATTTTGCAAAACTGTTTCACTTGGAAAATAAATTTAAAAAATGGGCACAGCATATAGATCAGATACTTGAAGGAAAACTTATCTATACTTCAGATGTAAAGTTGAGCAGAGAAAATGGTCAAAACCTTTAATGAAGCCCTGCCCTGGCTACTACCCATCCTTGTGAAGCACTATGGGTGCATAAAGTAAAATATGATACCCATAAGGTAGGCAAGTTCATTTACCTTTGAAGCATCATAAGGTCATACAAAATTCCAGTACCTTTGTCTCCGACATTGCAAACCCATCAACATTCTGGTTTTTTGACATCTCATGTCTGTGACAACTGCCTAAAAGCAAGTTCTGTAAAACAGAAAACTTTTGTGACAAAATAATACATTTTACCTTGGAAGAAAAATCTTTTCATCTGACTATGGGATAAAAAGATACATCTCAATTGTACTCAAGAACTTACCATCTTCACATGAAATGCATGTCCCCTGGGGCCCATGTGGGGAGTGGGAGCTGTAGCTGATAATGATCTCTCTTTCAGGACAGCCTGAGATATTGTATTGTCTCTCTGAAATATGACCTGTCCTGGACCTGCAAGATTTGCCTTGTTCTGGCAGTCATTGAAAACAGAAAAGTTTTCAAGATACTGTCAGTACACCCTTAAGCAACACTTGTGGCAGCAATACACCACTTTAAGTGATGACATTCATATTCATGTAAATATAAGACAGAATGACATTAAAAGCAGTAGTATAACTAGAAAAACAACATTAAACCCCCCCCCCCAAAAAAAAAAAAAAAACCAAAAAAAACCCCTGTCCTGGGGTTATGAAGCTGCTTTATTCCTTAACTGTCCGCTCAATATCCAAGGACTCAGTGCCTTTAAGATGGACCCGGAGGGCTGGGCTGGAGCCAGGACCGGAGTGTGGGGCAGTTGAACGGCTCAGCCCAAGGGCTCAGGGGCTCTGGGGCTCAGCAGGGCTCGGGAGGGAGTGCGCCGGGAGCACCGTGCTATTTTTTGGATTTCTTTTGTGTTCTGGCTAGCTGGGAAAAGGTTGTGTTGGTCTTTTCTTGTTCTTTTTCCTTTCCCTCCCCCTTGCCTCACTGCTTCTCTTCCCTCCTTGCCGGTCCGGGGAGCCTGCAGGGTGGCCCCAGCGGGCCCGTGGGGTGGCCCCGGCTGGTCCAAGCCCACGTGTCTGTTCCCTCTCCAGGAATTTGTTGTATTTTGAGTTTTGGTTTTTTTTCCCCTTGTTCTACCCTGTTTTGTTTTGGGTTAATAAACAGTTTGTTTTTCCAGTTTCACTTGCTGTGACCCACTTGTCTTATTGGTTGAGGAAAAGGGGAGGCCCTTTTCCCTTCAGAGGAGGCGCTCATAACGGAGCACTTCCTCCTAAAATTTTGTCTCCAAAAACCGAGACAACCCCAAAACCAAACTTTCTATTTTTTCCATTTGACCAAAAAATGTACCATTTGGGTTTTTTGAGAAAGTGTAAATATATTTATGCCAAAATATGGCAATTTTTCAGTAATAATAATAGTAATAATAATATACAACTTCTATTTTGTTAACTTGTCTTTACAAAATTCCACTGTATAAAATCAATTTTTAAAATTCATTATAATGAAGTTGGTACAAACTTGTTTTTAAATTACAGATATATGTTACAGACATTGGATATTATATTATTGGTAATGATAGCTATATAAGCAAATGAGTGGAAGTATAAAAAATACTAATTTAAGAATAAACGTCCTAAAAATGAAGAATAAAAACAATTTTTTCTTCTTTCTGATCCTTCCAGAACCTTTAAGCTTCAGACTTTTACCAAGCCTCTCACTGAAAAACCTATGGCAACTTAACAAAAGTACTTGTCTTCATTGTGCTTATGATTCTGTTATAAAACCACAGAGTACAAAGGTCTTAATCTTCCTTTTGAAATTAATTGGGGATTTTAGTTGAATCCATTCTGGCTTGGTTAGGAAAATGAACTGTTATCCTTCTGGTAAAAAACCAAAACAACAAAACAAAAAACCAACCCAAACCACAGATAAAATCCTATTTAATATTTTCACTTCTTGCAGCTGATACTTTTTGAATAAAACCCAGGTAATTTATTTACAGCTAAAAACCCCTGGACTCAATGTTCTTGTCCACTACAGCTGTCTGATTAAAGCATCAATGGCCAGCACTTGCAAACCTAGGAGTTAACCTCAGAGCACATACTCTGCTGAGGCTTATATCCAGGCATCAAAATGCACCATTAAAAGCTGCCTATTTCTGCTCCATTCCCACATGGCAATATCAGTTAATAGCCCCAAAACCATGAGAACTGAGCTCCATTGTGTTGCTTAGTCTTACTCCTCTGTTTTCAGCCTGATGGGTCTGAAGCTTCTTTGAGCTTTTCATAAAACAGGCAGAAAAACTTTATGCAAGCAAGAAACACTTATGCTTGCCCTCTCAGGCGATTCAATTAAACTTCTTCATTCTCAAAATCATCCAACACATAATCATTTCCCAAATGTGAACAAAGGGTTCAATCAGTTTGAGACTGGGGTTCAAGAAACAAACTCCTGAAATTTCATTTTTGTCCTGAGGCCTCCTAAATTTTCACCAATGTCCTGCAGAGCCTCCCATTTTCCATGCCTCCTCGCAGTCATGTAGCTCCTCCCCTTCCTTTTCAGGCTACTTGCCATTTGACTTTACACTATACCTGTGTATTGCAGCCACAGGTTCTTGGCTGAAATTTCCTTAGAACAGGAATAAAAAAAATAGACTGAGTCTGCTGGGCTAAATCTCCTGTACCTTGCTTGCCACTCTTCTCCCAATGCACTGGAGGACCATAAGGAAAGAGAGACTGACACAAAGGAGATAAAAGGAGACACCTTCTTGAGGGAAATAGGAGCAGAATGCAGGCACCCCTTTAAATGAGGAAGGATGCTCTGAGTGTAGTAAGTCATGCAGTGATGTCTGTGAGGAGGGGGCTTATTTCAGCATCTGATGAGAGAACTCATGTGGAGACTGTCATTGCATTCTGCAGCTTCTATCTCATGACAGCCTCCCTATCATTTGCATGTCTATACTTTCTCATATTGTCCATATAATATTGTGCTCCTCAGGCTTTATTTGAAAAATTTTTACCAGAGTTCATTGGGAATATGGTCCTTAGTGTTGAGAGATGCTTAGCTTATGAATAAAAACAACAGCTTCCTGGTGCTCTTGAGGTAAGTTGGAAATTGTGTAAAAAAATAAAACTCCTTCCAGTGTAGATTGGCGGCATTAAGGTAGTGCTTGTAGTGGTAACTGCTGGTGTTACTCTGTCCATGTCTTTCAGCTTCAAATAACACTAAGTAACAACAGGCTGGCGAAAGACTGTAATTAATGTAACAAAGCAAGCACTACATCCAAGTAATGGAGATTATAAAAGGTTGACCAACTTTCTTGAGTCCTTTGTTCTCGCTGTCTCAAGCTCTGCAGCTTCTGTGCCAGAGCACGAGGTGTAGCGATCTCTAAAAGGCGTCTCCAAAGCGAAGCTGCTCAGCAGGATCAGCCACACACACTCACACACACGTGCAGGCAGAAATGCACGGACAGCTTCAGTAATATGGGTCAATGGCAAAGAGGCAGGAAGGATCTTTGCACAGACTTCCACAGGAGTAGTTTATTGCTTCCCCACTCTGAAGGATCCCAGCGGCAAAGACTGAGAACAATGGAGGGTCTAGGTTTAAGTACAGGGGCGGTACAAAGGTGGGACTAGGGAATGGGAACCAATGGGGAAGCTCTGGGGGAGCGGTGAGGGGCAGAGGCCAATGGGGGAACCTGGAGTGGAGACCTTTCTGGAATATGAAACATATAAGGTAGCAAGGGGGCTGGGCAGCCACCAGCCAGCCAGGAACGCAGAACTGGGGTAGATTACCGTAACAGAATGCAGAACTGGGAGAGGCTTCTTTTCTCACTGTGACCTCAACAGAATTCTCTGGTACTAGGGACTGTCTTACCAAGAGCTCTCTCTGTCCTTTGTACCACAGGCTGACCATCACACTTTGTTTGGTTTATCTGTTTGTAATTTGATGTCTTCATTCTTTTTTTGTAATTACTCAGGGTTATCTACAGTTCCAAGTTTATCTTTATTATAAAAATTATAATTTTATAATTAAGTTATAATATTTATTTATTATCTTTATTATAACAGTTCCAAGTTATCAGGTGGCAAAAAATAGTAACAACTTATGCATTTTCTTATTTATAAAGAAAAATCCTAATATCATTTTCCCCCCTTTCCCCCACCCTAGAGTTTCATGGTCCATTTCTTTTCCCATTCATATTACATCTTTCTATGATCAAAATTACTGTATTCAAACAAGGTCTTTAAATGTATTAAGATATTTTCTGAAAGGAAACAGTCCCATTTCAAAGTAATATAGAAATGAATTCAAATGGGTTCAGACAGTTCAGGTTAGAATGCAATTTAAAGCAAATTAAAGGTAATTTTAAAAAGAGTGTGGCCAAAACAAATGACAGTAAAAATGAAAGCACAGAAATATGTGATTTTTTTAAAACATATAAGCATATCTAAATTGTAATTTCCAAGGTGATAAGCATTTAAAATCTTTTTTTGAAAGCAATTATCACAGGACCAGTATTCAAGAAAGATAATTTCTAAGTATTCTAAAAGAGATGTCCTACAGAGAAGTAGTAAAAAAACCCACAAAAAATAGAAAGATAATATTACTCGTCTTATTTGGCATTTAGGAGATATTAAGAACAGGGACCTATGTATGCACAATATGTCACATTGAATATGACCTTAAAAGACATTCCTCTTTTCCATAGATGCATTTTTTTTCTCACTTCCTTCCTATTTGAATTTTCACAGGCTTTTATTATCTCTAAATCAGAATTAAAATACGTTTTAAAGAAATTATATATTGATATTCTATTGACTGCCGTACTTGCTGATGAAGAAATACATAAAAATTTTTCTACTTTATGGCTAGTGTACAGAGAAACATTAGCTCAAAGAAATAAATATATGTGGGCAGCAGTTTCTGATAACTGCTCTAGGACTGCTGCAGAGTAACATATCTTGGTAAGCAATGTAATTTGAGGAAAGTCTTATGTAGAATGTAAAAATACGGTCTTTTTTTGTCCCATATTGGTAAAAATATGGCCAAACTCATGATCCTGGACATTTGTTTTATATCCCATTTTCAAATTTTTCTTTATATATATATATATAAATACACACATACACACACATATATACATATAATGAAGGATTCTCCCTCTTTTCACTAGTGCCTTTCGTAGGTCACTCAAACTCAGCAAGACAACACTTTTTTTTCCTGGCTTAGCTTTTATACAAATCCAGGTCAAAGCATGTTGCCCTACTTTGCCTACTGCAAACTCCACAGTGACACTTGCTTCTCCCAACAGATTTTTTAAACAACTGCAAAAATTTGGAAAAAATAGGATGTGGATACAGTGGGCCTATTTGGGGCCTGTAAAACAGGTAAAATCAGTTACAAATATTTTGTTTGAATATCACAAAACATGGCTTGATCAAGAATATACTTAGTTAAGTAATCACATAAATTTGATTTTGGTCAGAAGAAATAGAGAGAGAAAACAAGTCACTCTGGGAAAGACCTCTGTATTCTCTCTATATTAAGGATCAAGAGCATGAGTGTGAAAGGCTTAAGAAATGGAAACAGGTATTCAGCTCCAGCATCGTTCTTTTGCTCCAATCCGTTTACATAAAAGGGCAATAAAAACTCTTCGCTTGGGTTGCTGAAACTATGTAAAATGTCTAATACACAAAACTACATTTTTCACCACACGAGGATTAAAAAAAAACCATCAGAAACAAACAAAACTAACCAAACCATGTTAGATATAGGCACCTGGTTGATTAGATTGTTCTCACGTCTAAGTCCAGTAAAACAAAGCTCAGAGAGAACAGACCTGACAAGCCTCAACTGAGGAGTCACAAACTCAATACAAAGCTTATGGACAGCTGTGAGCAATGATAATATATTACAGCATCATGGGGTTACAACTTCTAGTACAAAATGTTAGTGTGAAGTTAAGTAAAGAAGTGTTATTCAACTTAAATAACTACAGGAAATTTATAAAGGCAAAATGTAACTTCTGCTTTGGAATTTGGTCTTACGTTTCTGCTCTTGTAAATATTATTTCCCACTTCCAAGTTAATCTACAGAAGCACAACTGCTTATTCTTGACCCTAGTCTAAGTCTCTACAGTCTTCATAGAGGTTTTTTCAATCAGACTTTCACATTCTCTGCAGAAAGGAAGTACTCTTAAAATGTGATAGATGTGATAGCTATAGCCCTTCTGTTCAGAGAGGCAACTCTTTTTGGACAGAAAAAAATCTATTTTTGGAAATACTTTTGTATTTTAGAATATATACCAATGCATTCAAAATAACCTTAGAAATACATTTGAAAAATTAGGTAGTACCTATGCAAGAGAAAAATCTTTGTTATTTCATCTCTTAGGCCAATTCCCACTCTGAGGTAGTAGATTGGAACTGACCACCATGCAAAGCATACACAAAATATGATACTCTCCACCGTAGAGCTTCATGTGACTCATATAATTATTACTTTGTGAAATTCCAATGTAAATGTCAATAGATCCTCCCCTGTAATCAGACTTCCCTAAGCTCCAGAAATAGGCAATTTTTTCTGCTTATGATATTGCTTTTAAATCCTAATTAATATCTAAATTCCCATTTAATTGAATTCAGTTATGACTGTCTATATGCTAATTTTTTGTAGTTACAGGCCATCTGTTTTGGTGCAGGAGTTTCCCATCTGTATTTAATAATTTACAGGCAAATGGACTTTCTTTTACCTTTAATCTCCCTCCCCTCCATTTCTTTGTTCTAGCGCACAAAATCTGAACTAAAATCAAGTGGCTGACGTACAACTTTTCTTGCTTACAGAGTAAACACATAGTTCCTTAACATCTCATAAAAAGAATAATTTACAGAGAAAATTCAGTCTTCCTGTTATTTTTCAAATTGTTAAATTATAAATATTCTGTTTATATTGTACTATTTGCTGCCAATTTTGTGATCTAGGGTACATGATCTCCATAGACTTTTGTATCTTCACAGAGTGTTCTAATGTTAACATTTTCAAAAGAATTAAACAGGCATATCCTAATTTCTTGACAGGGGAGGTGCTTTTTTATTTTGGGGTTACCACCAGTAATAATGCATCTTTGCATCTTCACTGAGATATACAGAGTTCATTCATTGAATACATTACATGTGTTCCCTCTTTATTTTTTCATTTCTATATGTTCCTCTCTTAAATGAAGAAACTTGAGGTTACAAGGCAACAATGGGGAAAAGAAATGCAACTTCAGGTTCATTAAGTCAGTATTAGTTGTGGTGCAGATAGTACACAAAGTGCTTTATAAAAACTTAGAGGAAAACATAAAATCTGGTTTTTTTCACATGGAGTCTAGGTCCTAATTCATTTCACCTAGCTTCTTTTCCACCTTGCCATATCACCCACCACCTCTGGGTGTGCACCCTGCCTGGTTAGATATCCATGGATCAGAAGAAACCAGAACAAAAATTCACTATCATATGCCTGGTTCTTTCACATAAAAGAAATTCAGTTGTGTGGTTGGGCAGGGATTACTATCATCATTGCTGTAAATAGGTGCTGGTCCAAAAGATAAAGTAACAGGCATGCTAAAAAGCAGGAAAAGGCATCCTAAGGAAGGAACTGTTCCCTCATTCTTGAATGGGATCACTTACCCCTGTTGAATCCCTCTCTCCTTCCCTCCCTCCCTCCTGCTCTCTCTTTCTCCTTCTCTACCTGGAGTATAAAGGTACCTCTAGGAAAAGAAACATAAATAAAGATGCTATCCTAATAAAACACCTAAAGTGAGATGGGAGTAATCTGTGCCTAAAATAGTTCTTTATTTGTTTCCCATTTTCTCTTGGCCTCATTAATTTCAAATGTCCAACTTAAATTGATATACAAGGACCTGAGGGTTATTTTTTATTATCTTATATACTGACCTTCACAATTGATCCTAGATTTAATTTGAGGCTCCCAGACACTGCTGTCATGCCAATCATTATAAACAAGTATGACTCAAGGATTTGGCCAGTTATGAGAAAAACAACGCATGAAGCTCAAAGTTACAAAATGGTCAGGGGGATCACTCTTGCTACCAGATTTTCTGCCTATATCCATGGAGCAATATGGTTGTTCTCCAGCAGAAAATTTGGCTTTTATTTTGAACATTTATATGTTTCAATCAGACAGTATATTTTAAGGAAAATGTTGAAAAAATGATAAAAAATGTGGTTTTTTTCCTGAAATTATATTCTCAATTTTTTTGTCTTTAACACTGAATCACTTATGGTCCCTTCAAAGTCAATGGAGAGGAACAAAGCCATCTACAAGACAAAATAAAAAGCAAACTGTATGTCCTTGTTATCAGCCTTGTATTTGCAGGATTAAAATGTTTATTCAACTTCATATTTTCTTTCCCAACTTTTAAAACTGAATAAAACCTCTGTTTAATTAGATAGCTCACCTTTATTTGTAACTTCAGGTTATGTAATAGAATAAAGTGACTTGGTATTTGTGTTTTACCTAATTTTAATTTAATGTCACTTTAAGATAATGTGTTTGTGGATTTTAATTTTCCAGTGGTTTATGTGATACGCCTTGATCATTAGCAGAGTCTAGGCACCACAGAAATTTAATTTATTCTTAGTAATACCTTTTCTTGCACAATTTAGTGGTATTGAATAAGCGTCAGTAGGTGATGGTGAGGAAACTTAACTTTCAGGAAGATATCACAGCAAAAATGAGAAGAATAAAGCATGACATGGGATTTCACTCATCTAACACATCCACTGACCTACATCTCTATTGCTGCTGCAGACTTGATTTTGAGTTAATGCACTAGTTAGCTTTCTAGTCAATGGATAGTTGTGACTGAGATCTCCAAAGAAACATCTGTCCACCAAACATAAAGCACCTGAAAAATCTTTGTTGATTTCTGCCTCTTCCTGTTGGAGAGAGACTCATTGCATGGTGCATTGTTTTGCACTTCAGCCCCAAATGACCAGAATGGCAATTTGGCCTAAATGTGAGCTTTCTATAATTTACTTCCTCCACACCCCCACCAGCTGGAGAAAGAATTCAGCCCATGGGCAAGTCCCACTGGTGAGTGGCAGCAGCCCTTAGATGTTTTGTAACTAGAAGGGCTACTTAAGCATTACCTAAACTACAAATTCAAGTTCATTGTATACAGTGATGGTGACTGTGTACAGTAATGAAACAATGTTAAGATGCACTAAGAGATTGAAGCATGATAGACAGAAAAGTCTTCATGATTAGCTTAGACAAAGAATTTGACAGAATAAACAAAACAATGCATGTTGTAGATAAGATATATTCTGGCAACAACCTTTCTCATTGTATTACATCCAGTGAAGCTGACAGAAAAGGTTTTTAAATTTGCTTACAGGAAAAACTATTTTATACTCCATATGATCAAATTTTGTAAATTTCTTCCAAAATCTACCATGGAAGGAAAATACTAATGAGAATAAAAGTAAATGGCTGTTTGCATAAATCATAAAAATACCTACAGTGACATTTGATAGAAGACCACCTAATATATTTGCACAGACATACAAGACACAATTTTGTACTACATGAGAGGCTAAGCCTTGATTTATCCAGAAGAGACACTGAAAATGTGACAGCACAAAAAAAAGGGTCAGGCTCTTACTCCATTGTGCATCATACTGAGATATAATTGCTATGTCTGTTAATCTCATGGGAGCAAAGCAGAGAGTTGTCCCAAGCCCAGAGCATTAGACATGAGACACAACCTTAGTTGGTCATTATTTAATTCTGTGCCATTGCATAGACATTGTGCCACTCAGTGGCCTTCCCTATCACAGAAGTTAGTTGCCTTAAAATTCATTTTTTCCACTCAATTAATACTTTTTTTTTTACCTCTATCTAAATTTATTTTATATCTTCTTTATGCTGTTGGTGAAAATATATATATTCAACTTGATGTTCATAAATTTGTATTAACTGGAAAAGATTAGGGATTATTATTAAGTTACAAGAAATATTTAAGAAAGGATTTTTTTTGCGTTACTTTGAACACTGATAATCAGTCATTCTCTAAGACATGTTCAAGACCTAGAAATGCAGCATCACTGTTAGGAATTTATTATGAACTCTTTATGCTGGAACCTTCAGCACTGAAGCCAATAGGAAAAAATTTCCCACAGGCTTCACATGGGAATATGGTCATACCATCCAAATGTTGTGTTTGATCATTATTCATAAAGCACAAATTTAAGAACTAATATGAACCCTGAAGTTTAACGAAGTTATACTTACTTAAACTTTAGCTAATTCTGTGAAAATATTAAATGTAAATTTGTGAAAAGTGGTAATAAAGAGTCAGAAATAAATATCTCTTTTCTTTGAGTCTTTCCAGAACAGTCATCTTTCAGTGTTAATTTAAGCATCATACAGTAACAAATATCAGCTAAATACTTGCCAAATTGTTGTGTTCTGAAGATCACTAGATATTCTATGAATAATCACAGGCACTATTTAGCACCACTTCTCATTTAATCAATTCTTCTTATAGTTTCAAATTATGCTTATGTTTGTGCTAGCATTTACAGCCACAACCCTTATGAAAGAAAGGAGGAAGGGGGGAAAATCAGTTCCCGATTTTTTTTTCTTCAGGGGATGCAAACTCCTCCTTCTGATTAGCACATTATCTTTACTTAGTTTCCTTTCTTTAGGTTAGTCTCTTGCTTGGCTGACTAGTACAGCTTGGTCCTTTAGTGATGTCTTCCTTACTGCTACTCTGAGCCTCAACAATAGCTCCCACATAGCTGGCAAGAGCAGGATGTGGTGACAGACTTAATGCTTTGTGTCAACAGGATAAACAGCATGCTCATCTTGAGAGCTTTATCAGATTAACCCTGGTGTAGCAGCTTCAATAAGATATATTAATATCTCGGCATGACCAGCTGTACCTAGAAAATATTAGGCTATATATTTTTCCATTTCCATCCAAATGTATTTTGATTGCTATCTGGAGAAAAATCAGCTGTGAAAACAAATGGCAACATGCTTGTTCCCAATATTATTTGCCCTTAAAAAAAATATGTAGCAATTAAAAATAAATAGATTAGTTAAAATAGTAATTAAGCCTCACATACAGGAAGCCTTATTCATACAGAGATTATTTTGGGTTCATTGGCAATGTCATGCATAGAAGACTTTCCAGAATTGTGCTCTAGCTGCAATTACCATGCATATACATAAAGATGTCACATTAGTAAAGTCTATGGGATAGAGATTCAGCTGGTGTAAATAGTGAGGTTGGCAGTGAATTTAATTCCACTGATTTACACCAGCAAAGACTCAGACCTGATGTGTTTCAAAGCCTTTATAAAAATAAAAACTTCCCCCAAAAACTTCTCCTGTGATACAGTGTTTGTGTACTTTAAATCTAGATTAATTTCACCAAGCTTGAACATTACTTATTAGCCACTGTCTAGTCAAAATGAATCAAGATCTGTTATTGGAACATGGCCTAATACAGCGTTTAGTCATATAGGTGCACAGTTTAAGGTAGCTTTAGCTGTAGTCTACAGAGAGACAGATACCTGTATCTATATTAAGATGGAGTAAATCAGTTTTTACATGTATTGCCTTCCCTCCATTGCAGTTGGAGGCTTGCACTAAAAATCTAATTTTTGATGCCTGAAATTATATTACATGAATCTTGGTAATATGGAAAAACGTTAATACCGTACAGTGTACATATGTTGTACTTTATATGGCACATGAATACACATATACTTAATCACTGATGTGAATGTGCTGTTAAGTACATCACTGAATCACAGAATCACAGAATATGTTGAGTTAGAAGATGTGGGGTATGCCCAGCCCTTGCCCTGGAGGGATCTCTGCTGAGATAAGAGATTTCGCAATCTCCCAGCAGGACTCCTTGGAAAGGCAACCACTTTGGTCACGGGGAGGACAGGCAGACCCACAATCCTTTGGGAGACACTATGCAGATCATTCTGTAACCCATTGGTCTGTTCCCATCCCAGATCCTCTGTAACCCATTGGCCTTTATTGATCCCCTGTATCGCTATAAAAGCAAGCTCTCTGGGCCCCTGGGGAGAGGTTCTTGTCCCTGGCTCTCCCCTTCACAGGAGGGGACCCATAATAAAGCTACCTTTGTGCGGAACCAGCCACATGGGCCTCCTCGTCTCTCTCTCTGGTCTGGCTTGGCCTGGAGGCAGCCCTGCAGAGCTGAGCTGGAATCACGAGCTGATAATCACTAAGGAGCTAACAACCTCTGCAAGGGCCCCTCTGCCAGCAGCTGAGGGAAGACACCGGACCTCGGGAAGGCGATTCCTTTTGGGACCATCTCTCCAGACCGGTCACCTCTTCCTGGGTCAGAGCCTCTGACCCCCCATCCCCAGCTGTAATAAGAAGGGACCTGCAAGCATCATCCAGTCCAACTCCTGCCCTGCACAGCACCATCTCCAAGAGTCACACCATGTGCCTGAGAGCATTGTCCAAATGCTTCTTGAACTCTGTCAGGCTGGTGCTGTGACCACTTCCCTGGGGAGCCTGTTCCAGTGCCCAACCACCCTCTGAGTGAAGAACCTTTTTCTAATATCCAACCTAAACCTCCCTGACACAACTTCAGGCCACTCACTTGGGTCCTGTCACTGGGCTCCAGAGAGAAGAGTTCAGTGTCTGCAGGCTGATAGTCATTAGATTGCAAGGTAAACTGGAAATATTCAGAGAGGTACAATACTTATGCACACTTCAGAATCTGAATAATGAATCTGCTGTGTTTCTATGATTTTTAGTTCTTATGCTCCTTGCATTCAGAGTACTAAGAAACCAATCTCTATGCATTAGTGGTTTCAAATGCGTACCTAGACCAGCACCCAAATATCGAGCTGTTGAAAAATCATTATTTACACAATATTTCAGATTACCTCCAGTCTCTATTCACCTCTTCAGAGGTCTTTTCTGGAACAAAAGTAAACATTTCCATGAATGGACAATGAAATTTACGTCCTGCGAAAGTAGCTTTTTGTTAAAGGAAAAAAGAATCTCTCTCAACTAAGACAAAGCTTGGGGCTCCTTATTAGCATTAGATCAAATCTTGTTTTTCCAACCACCTTGTGCATAGTGAGGATTCAGATAGCAGTACTGACTGAAAAGGCAGGAGCCCATGCAATGGTTTTATGTGCAATGAAGCATACAGCCATTAAGTCTTCTCTGTAAGTCATAATTGTGCTTCACAGGGACTACTTAACAACACTGTCAGAAGTATTTTTTAGCAGCTGACATAAAGGCTTGAAATTTATAATATGGAATTGATCAGCTGACACTATGCAATCTTTGAAGAAGAACTTCTGTCTCCTTGAAACATCTCTTGCACATGGTTTTTGCTGAAGGAAAAAGAATAAGCACTGTCTTTAAATACAGCAAAGTTGTTTTGTCAGTGTCCATTGCAGCTTGACTACTATGGAGGTGAGAAAATTCATGGGTCAACTACTTGTTTCACCTATTTTTAGGAATTGTACAAAAATTTCTCTTCTATTTAAGTTTTCTTTTATTTTATTTTTTTTTTTTTTAAATTACAGATGAGCTAAAGGTATTGTAATGGCTTTTTCCAAGGATTTCCTTAAGAATTTCTTACTGCCCTGGATCTCTTGTTGAAAATTAATGAGCTCTAAAATGCTGAGACCTACATCACTCCCCAAAGATCTGTATAAAGATGCCCTTCAATCTTGTGCATCTTTCATCTGTTGTCTAGTCTTACTGGTCAGAAGCAGATGAAATCTGTATCTTGTTATTATTCTGATTCCTTTTCCTTTATACCTGACTGTAGTTATACAGATATATGCAGGCCTACCATGCTAGTTCATTAAACTTGTATTTATATCTCTATCTGAAAAAAGGAAACACTATCAGAATGCCCGAAACTGGCTTCTATCTTCACCACGTGAACAGCGCAAATGTTGGTGTAATTATTTATTACAAAAAACCCCACTTCAAAATAGGTGTTTAATATATGCCAGGTTTTAATTTGAGTTGAGATCAGCATCTGAACTGGGCTCACCGATGTTTCTGCATTTTCTTAGAGGAAGTACAGATACCATTGACGGATATATACGGCAAAGCTGCCTATGCAGCAAACTTATATAGGCTGCTAGAAGAGTTCCCTTACCCATACCCAGGTTCTGCAGTTAGGTCACAACAACACCTATGAGCTTGGGGCAGAGTGGCTGGAAAGCTGGCTGGTGGAAAAGGACTTGGGTTCCACGATCAGCTGAACATAACCTAGGTGACCAAGATGGCCAATGGCATCTCATTTGTATCAAAAATAGTGTGGTCAGCAGGAGCAGGGCAGTGATTTTCCCCCTGTACTTGGCACTGGTGAGGCCACTCTTCAAATCCTGTGTTCAGTTTTGCCTCCCTTGAAACAAGAAAGACATTGAGATGTTGGAGCATGTCCAGAAAAGGGTAAAGGAGCTGGTGAAGAGTCCAGAGCCCAAGTTTTATGGGGAGCAGCTGAGGGAGATGGGATTATTTAGCTGGGAGAAAAGGATTCTCGGGGGAGCAGGGGGTGGGGGCCTTATCACTGTCTACAACTGCCTGAAAGGAGGCAGTAGCAAAGTGGATGTTGATCTCCCAAGTAACAATTTCCAGGATGAGAGGAAATGGCTTCAAGTGGATCAGCAAAGGTTTAGAATGGATACTAGGAAAAAATTCTTCATGGAAAGGGTTGTCAAGCATTGAAAGATGTAGTGCAGGGAAGTAGTTGAGTGACCATCCCTGGAAGTACTTGAAAGATGCTTAAATGTAGTGCTTGGGAACATGGTTTACTGGTGGATAATGTTAGGTTTATGGATGTTCCAAGCACAGTACTGATGTAGTAATACACAGCTACGTAGCTATGTGTGATCTTACCCACCTTCACCATAGACAAGAAATAAATAATTTCAAGCAACATCAGGATTAAATAGTTGTCATTTAAAACACTCTGCCTGAGGGTCAAATGAAAATGAGTTACTTCCTATGCTTACCCGAGAACACCATAACCCTAGGAGCATTTCAGATATAGGACACCAAATATTAGGTTGCAAATCTTCCATCAGGCTTTGTGCTGTTAATCATTACTGAACAGGTAGGGATTCATTATCAGAATCTATACACACAACGAAGTATGTAGAAGAATTCAGATGTCTGTCAGGAGGCACAGGTGTTGCAGTGACATTAATAAAATAAACAGCCCCATTCCTGGTTTCCAGCACTGCACATAATCATTTACATTAGCTGTTGGAGACTGGCGTGTTTCCAAACTGTGCCAATTAGTGCTCTCCCAGACATTGCTCAGCCACCATCCAGAGACTGTTTCCAACAGGGAGTATAATTGAGGCCATTCTTAGCAAATTGTATACTATTGTATATTTTTCTCAAGGTCAAAGAGTCAACCAAAGCCCATTTTGTTTACAAGCATAGCCATAGCATAGCATGGCATAGCAGCTGGTATGATGAGCAGTGGGATATCTACATTGATTAATAAGGAGCACTGAGAGAAGATGAAGTTATTTGCACAACTGGAGTTCCCATTGACGTGACTTTTGGGTCAGGTTTTGTCAGCTGATAAAACACATTAATTACACACATTTTAATAATTTCCTTCTTACTAGACACTATTTAATTTTCCTAATTCCTGTAAGCACTGGCAACAAAAACATGTAAAGATATATGCCCTATAATGAAATAAGATTTCAGTTCTTGATTGGCAAAACAATATTTCAGGAGGAAGACATAGAAAACTCACTTTCAAAGTAAAAGGAGAAAGTTAAATTTACATCCAACTATAGAAAGTCGTACACAACTTTTTGTTTGTATTGCTTAATTAATGTTACGTAAGAAACATAAGAATTAATTCATTTCCCCCTTAAAGAGGATATAATTTGAAGTTTCCCAGATTTATGATATCTTTCTTATATCATTTGTTACAGCAGCTTTTCTGATATGTCCATTGCATGAAAATGTATTGAGGAAAGAGGATATAGTGATTCTGAGGCAGCTATTATGCATGTGAATTCCTAATGCCATTCTCCAGAGGGAAGTACATTATCAAGGTCTGAGAAATGAAAATTCTACCATAAATTCCCACATGTAAAGAAAATGCTTATGTTCAGACCTGCCTTTCCACTTTTTATTTCTCTCTCAAAACAGCTCCCATCTCTTCTTTCCAATAGTCTATGCAGTAATTCATCACTGTTTTCAAGGTGTCGGTATTTCACCATATGTTGTTTTATCTAAGAAATGCCAGTTACCAGATGTACTTCTCTTTGAGGAGAGCACAAAACATGGGTGGCAACATCCTCTTCCCACAGTGGATTTTAGGTAGCTAAAAGACTCCTCCTTTTAGGTATAGTAAATTGCCCTGCTGGAAATCTGTTTGACCCTTTTGTGAAGGGTACCAGTTGAGTTCTATTTATAAGTTGCTATTTATTTATTTGTTATTATTTATTATAATTTTATAGTATTGTATTATAAAATAGTGCCATATGATGACTATATTTTTATTATTGTTTATACATTATTTATTTTTATATAAAAGCATATTTTATTAATTTTATTTATATATATATTTATAATTTTTCAGAACAAGATATAGTTTTCAGATCTCCAGTCTGAACTAAATCAGCCTCTTTCACTTTCTGAGGACCTCAATCACAATCTGAATAGTGATGAACAATCCTTGGGTTTATTTCTGCCTTGCACTACATCATAGCATTACATTTCATCTTTCTCTTTGAAGTGCTCATGAAAAAATAGCTTTACAGTAACAAATAACAGGAATTATCCAGTTGATTAATAAAGATAAACAAGTTATACTCTAAAATCCGTACTTGCAAACCCTATTTCATTTAAATCAGATACCATGGCATCTACTTATTCAGTGGCTCAGTGAAGCACATTGTATATAATGTGTTTCCCAGTTTGCATAAATGACAACTCCTCCACTTTGTTAGTGGTAGTATAATTGCATAGGAGAGCTAAAAAAATCTAGGTGAGTTTTGTAGCACGCATACAAAACATGTAATTTTAAACTCCTAAACCGTTCTGCATTATGTCATTGTGTTCAGCATAACTGTGGGGCACAATGGGTGGCAGTCGTGGAAGATAATGGACATGACACTGTTTTGACTAGGCTGATTTCCTTTATGTACTTGACAAAACAAAAATCATACAAAGAATCCATTTTTTTATTAAAGGAATCATTTTCAAATTTCAGAGTTTGATGTAAGGTTTTCCAAGTCTGGAAAAACTAATTTAACAAACCTTAGAATCAGCTAAGGAATTTTGAGGATCAATGTGTCATAGACAAATGTTATTTACCTATAAAGACATAAATGTAACATTTTACAGAATCATGCCAATTCATTTGTACATTATAGATAGACAGACAGATGTATACACATACACAGAGACATGTATTCGGCATATTATGTAATAATATGCCTGAAAATTAAAGCATGAAGTTGTATTCAAATGACATTACATTAATTGATATTTAGTTACACGAAAGGAATAAAAAAGAGAATGATAAAATTTAGCTTGGAAGAGACCTCTAGAGGTCACCTAGTTCAACATCCAGCTCAAAGTAAGGCTACTGTGATAAGGTTGCTCAGGACCATGTCCAGCCAAGGCAGGATTATGTCCAGGGATACAGATTTCACAACCTCTCCAGGTAACTTCTTGGAATATTTGACTACCCTCTGTAGAAACATTATCCTACATGGGGACTTCAGAGGGAGAGATTAAGAATAATAGTGCAAGTAGAAAGGTACTGTTACTCTTACATACAGTAAATAAACATATTTTTAATTAGCTTCAGAAAAATTTAGATTTTAATAGTAGCAGAAGGAAAAAAAGACTTTAAAAATATTCTACCTAAAATAATCTAAACACTGAAGGAGATACATGGCATGGCAAATCTGAAAATATTTTCCTTAACAAAATGCCACATATCAAAAAAAAGACACAGACTAATATTCTGCATTTTCTGATCACAGTCTAGGGAAATGAAGAGATGGAAAACTTTCAATGAGAACTTGTTATGAGTAGAAAAAGGACAAATGTGAAATTTTTA
This sequence comes from Corvus kubaryi, assembly GCF_017639235.1. NCBI lineage: Eukaryota > Metazoa > Chordata > Aves > Passeriformes > Corvidae > Corvus > Corvus kubaryi. The sequence goes on along the minus strand of NW_024580671.1, from coordinate 22,429,883 downwards.
CTTGGTCTGTCATCTCTTCTCAGAAGAGGATGAAGGGCAAATCTCACCAAGAAGTTAGAACTGAAGAAAAAAAATGTTTCCCTTGATTTATGAATTGCTTTGAAAATGTACTAGTTCCTCACTCTTTCTCAGTCACTTATTTAGCCAGAATGCTCAGAAACTAACGTATGTTTCAAGCTACAAATTCATTCACATCATTCAGGGTGTGAAACTTTCAGAACAACAAGTTTAGAGCTGTAATGTCTTATGTTTAAAAAATTAATGATTTTTTATATTTATCAATCAAATGTGAGCATAACTGATGCCTTCAATGAAAGTGGGAAATATGGTGTGTCTGTCTGTAACTGTGAATATAATTTTAAAGAAATTTGGTCTCCTTGAGCCATTTTTGCCATTACTACTGACTGTGCTAGCTCAATATAAGTATAGAAAGCATTTGAAAAATATGTGAATTTCCTCCTGAAAACTACCAGGCTACTTCATGAATGAGGTTTGACTTTTCTTTGTTTTCAATGCATATGTGTTGTCATCTTGGAAGTCAGAGGCTTGATTACTAAGATAGTGAAAGGCAAAACTGCAGATGTCTGACATTTCTCTATTCAGACAATGATCCTTCAAAAACTAATGATCATATTGGTGATCTTCCAGAGAAGCTTCATAAGGAATGAAGCTCATTACAGAAGTGTTATACCACCAATGCCAGCCCTTAGACCCAGAGCTGTAATCCTGCTCACCTGCAATGCCATTTCTTAGGTAGATTAATTTATTCCAGCACTACAAACCCCAGGAAGTGGCCGCAGCACTTGAGAAATGCACCATTAAATGCACTGGTAAATAGGCAAAAAATATTAATATATTTGTCCTATCTGTCTCTCTCCTTTTCAGTGCTTTGGGGGTTAGCCTTTATTTTTCTCCTGTAATTACAAAATGGTAGTTTTTCTTCAATGGAGCCTTGTCCACTAAGAATGATCTATGGTTGCCTGTCATTTCATATATTCTGTTGTAATGATATTTTCCCTCAGAGAAAGGAGCTGGCTACTCAGCGAGCAGTGCCACTGTGTTTATGTCAAGTTCGGGCAGAGAACACTGTTAAATGTGAAACTGGCTGACTGACAAGACATCTGGCACACCCAGTACTACAACAGTGTCTTTTGCCCTAAGTGAGACACAGCAAAAAGCATTGTGCATTGCTAAGGAGGCCATATGGTCTGTCTGCCTTAAAATGCCATGCCAAATATTTTGGCATGTCTGTGCATGTGTGTGGCTTAATTTAACTGTAACATTTGGGCTCTTTTTTTCATGCATCTATTCTGTGTCCTTTATAAGCAAACTGTCTCCCTTTGTATGCAGCTCCTTCTCTCTAACATTGAAAAAAGGGTCGCAGAGCTTACTAGTCTTCCTGTGTACAAATTTAGGGTTTCCAATGATCCCTGCTACCTTTTGCTTTTTTGTCAGTTGAAGTAAGTCTAACATTAAATGTAAGTCTTGCCTGTGTGAGCCAATGCTATTCAAATGAAAAGAGACCCCCTCATTATATATAAAATCTAAGTACCAGTCATGAAGTCTGAGGGCTGCATCTGCCTGTCACCCTTATCCAGACAGAATAAGAGGTGCTGTGATGTGCTTCTGTATGTATATAACCTGGAGCAATACATGTCCCCAGCAGAACACCCACACACAATCTTCAGAGTTTGATCCTACACCAGTCACGCTTCATGAGCATACATATTGCTTTATAATAGTCCTTCTCTTCAGCAGCATTTAAATCATCAGCAGAAATGTCTTGGCTGCAAGGATTCACAGAATTCTTTCCACTTCAGGAATTACAAGACAGAAAAGGGAACAAAGGGATGGTCTGAAAGGAGGCTCAGATGCTCACAGAAACATCCTAAAGAGGCATTGTTATGCCCAGAACAAGCAATCTGTTCTTCTGACACATAACACAAAAGATCAGAAGTGCCACGTGAACCAGACACAGCAAGGCCAAGAAAGCTGACCTTTTCTTTTGTTTCTACAACCTAGGTGAGGCAGGTTTTACATGCCTGTATGCCACTTTGCTGGTGTTTGAGGATACAGTTTCGAACCGCAGTTTATCACAAATTGTACTCATGAAAAAGAACACTTAGAGCCACGAGAATTTTTAGAAACCACAAAGAGACACACAAAAAGGGTTTGCTAAATAATTTTAAAATTACAAGTCGTAAAAATCTGAAATTTTAGGTGTGCTGTTCTGGAAAGAGAGTACTTTTATTCTAAAGGGAACACTAGGAGGGATTTTCACCATATCTTCCAAAAAATCAAGATAGGAAACTTTAAGCCTAAAATACTGCAGCTGTCTTTTAATTCATTTCATATTGCACTCTCATCCATCTCTAAGTAATGCTGTTTTGCCATTCTCTCTGCTATTTCATTTTTCATCCCAGGCTTGTTTATTTGTTTGTTTTCCTGATAATTTTTTACTTTCTGCTTCATTATCCATAGCACTCTTAAGTGCAACATAAATGGCAGAATTTGAGTATAATTTTCAAACCCATTGTGGGAAAGTAATTAAGCAAAGTATGTTTCTACATTCCTAACAGTATAACTTATACAAACATTAACAATACATCGATATTGGAGAGTGACACTTCTGCACAATGGGAGAGAGAAAACCTTACCAAAAAACCCTTGTGTCTGAAGCATGAGACTACCAAAGTCAATCCTTAAAGGCACTACAAGCTTCAAAGAACACAAGCAGAACTTATTAGTACTGTAAGTACGTTCCTTTGGAAAGTGTCTACCCAGTAAATTTCCAGTATGAGTGTGTAACCTAGGGAGGTGCAACTGGAAGCAGGAAATAATTTTAGCCAAAGAGAGGACGCTTTCCAGCATTTCCACAGGAATACTTACCTTTACTAAGACATTACAGATCTGTTTGTTTATTTGTTTGTTCCTATAGTGAGAGTTATTAACAATATTAAAAAGAACAGAAATAGAATAAAACCTTCTAGAGTCAGGTATGGAAAGGACTTTCTGTGTCATAAAGTTCTAGTTTTCTTCTATCTCATGTGACCAAATTATATAAACCTTTTTCTACAGACTCAGATTACTTTTCAAGACTGGTAAGGTTTATTTCCCCTCATTATTCTTTTCGATTATCACATTCCTCTAAAACTTATATTTTTTTCTTATAATTTTCAGCCCATAAATATTCTGGGTACATATTTTTACATCAGTTCATGTGCCAACATCTTTTTTAGATTATATACCTCTTTTGCTTCCCTGGAGTTTGCCTACCTGGTGTATTTATATGGAGAAATCCTTTTTACCGTCACTATTTTGTTAATCTAAACAAGCAATCATTCTACTAGCAATATTTCAGTGCTGGTACTGCTGGTATCTTTGGTAGTCTTACCAAGAGGTGTTGTCTTTCAAAAGAAACTGAAACTCCGAAATTCAGACCAGGAGGACAAACTCATTAATTATTTATCTAGTCTTTTCTAAATATTTTACGATCTGTTACTTCAAGCTGCTAAAGTTTAGATGTCAATTTGCTTTAATTTTAGAAAGAAAAAAAAAAAAAAAGACCAGAGTAGTAATTTCTATATCTGTGTTCTTTAGAATTCATATGTGTGCAATTAGGAGCACATAGGTGAATGTTTAAACATACATATACACTGCTATGTATTTATGCATATGAATCTATAGATACCTACTCATTATAAACTCTCTCATCTGATTTTCATGCTGTCATCCATGAGGAATGACTACTAAGGACTTGCCAAAAGGGTCAGTGCCATATCAGTGCTATGTGCAGCTTCATAGCAGGGGCTGAAGTGCAATATCATGTTGCAGCTTCTCAAGGATTGCTTCTACCAAGAAAAGTAGATGTATTTTTTGCATGAAGATGGATCCTGTGTAGAGTAAGTCCCTGGAGAGTCATACAGAATGTTAGAGTATTAGAGAACTTATGTGTTCACAGCAATCCTTTGATGGTTGTTCTGTCTTGGAAAAAGTACAAAGGACTATTCATGCAAACATTGCTGAGAAGAATTCTGCCATGATTATTCTGGTGGCAGAAACTCTTTTTTCTAGGAACATTCTTTTGAGTCAAATTTTTTTCACTTAGATTCGACAAATGGGATCAAGAGTCGTGCAGAAGAGTTAGGCTGGTTGCTGCAATGCTGACATTCCCTGGGCAGAACCACCTATTATCTAGATTGCTCCATGGACACTGCAATATCTTTAGAGATACTCTAGTTTTTCTACCAGAGAATTTATCCTGTTTGTTCATTGCATTTTAATACTGCTAGCCTTACTTCTGGTCTATCTTTTCCAGATTTTTCCAGACTTCTTTCCTAAGCAATATAGAAGAGAGAATTTATGGCATGGCACAGAGGAAATTACTGTCTGTATAAGCTAATATTTCCTATCTTTGTTATGATTTTTCTGCATAGTATAACATATTAATTCTACTATTTCTGTAAAAATGCAATATATGGTTCCTCTAATGCTAAAGGGTTCCAGTTGTAAAATCTGGGACAATGCTTTTTATAAAGAGCAGCTGGCGTCCAGAACAGGATAAATTTGGTAGAGCAGATGACCAGGAAAGCATACTTTGCTGGAGGAGTCCTGCTACCAGTGACACAATCCTATGTCCAAACCCAACTGTACAACTTAGCAAAGCTGTGCTTATCTATTACCATATCTATTCCTGGCAGAAATGAAGAAAAAAAAAAAAACAAACTTATGAGAACATGCTCCTTTGCCTTTGGAAAAAAAAACCTAGAAAAACTCTGTAGGTACTGACAGGCAGTTTGTTGGCTGAGCTGAACAGGAGAGAAGCCTACATTTAATCAGTTCTGCCCTCTGTACTGCATTCACTGGAAATTACCATAGTTGGCTGCAGGGGACAGGAGGATTATCTTTCCAGCCAAAAAAAGAAATAAAGCACCCACTGACACCCCCAAAATGATAACATTGCAATATGATTATATGAGAAGAATAACCATCTCAAAAATAAGACAGAAAAATTTAGTGATTCTGAAAAGAAGCAAAACTAAACACAGAAGAGGAGAAAAAATATAGGCATTTATGCACCATTTCCCAGTTCTAAAAGCAAATCCTTTGCAGAAATACCTATTATGAACTTGCATGTATATTTTTTTTATAATTCTCCATATGCCTTATATTCGTTTATGATAACACACAGTGTTCGGCACTCCATTAAAAAAGGCACTTACAAAACAGATATTGTTTGTATCACTTTGCAACAAGCTGGAATGCCTGAAGCACTGCACTCTATTTGGTAGACACATAATAGTGTGTTTTAATTTTTACCTGAAGTAGATAACCCGAAGATTTAAAATGCCTTTGGGACTAATCTATTGTTGAAATGTGTTTTAAGATAGGACAATTTAAGAAGAGTCATGCCAAATAAAGTCAAGGAATTCTGATATAATTATAATATTAAGTCATAAAATTTGTCTTTGGTTTCTTCCATGGATCTTGACAAAACCAAAGTAATTTCAGAGTTAAGGCTGAAAATAATTTTTGGATTTCATAGTACTACACATTCACATCAATGTAGTTTGAAGAGTCCTTGATTCTTAGAGACATAGATTTCTCCAAGGGCAAAGTGATGATAAATAAGAGAGTGCCTTAAGGGAATAAGGTGGATAAGATTTTTTTCAAAGGAAGTATTCATGGACTTAAGTATATATGTACAAATACAAGGTATTTGGGCAATAAATAACTCAGATGAGATACCAGTAGTGATTGCTTTGAGCTGTACAAATTGGATTTAGATGCCATATGCCCCAAAATTTAAGAGACTTCAGATGTTTCTTCTGGGGTCAATTTCATCAGTAAGAGCAGGTGTGCTAAATGACAGATAGCCTCAGTTAGATGGTAACAGAGTGTCTTGGAGTGACATATGAGAAAGTTTATCCAAAAATAAAAGTATTTCTTTAAGGAGATATTATACAGAAGAAATAGAGGAAAGATGAAGGAAAGTGTTGCTAAGTTACTCTGAGTACTATTCAGACAGCTTTTTCTTTGTAACAATTGCAGTGTTATTGTAAAAATATCTCTTTTATGTACACTTTGATGAAACTGTTTGTTTCTGTCTTGCTATGGCATAAATATCACCTGCTGCTAGACACTACCTAACCACTCAGTTTTAGGTAGAGGGCTGTGCTTCCATGGCCATGGGATGACCTGGTGCTCTGCTACCCCAGACAGGACTAGCCTGGCTACTTCTGTCCCCACAGCTGCCCATTATTAATTGTAATTTCCCACTATTATTGTCCATGATTACTGCACTATTCTGAGTGGCCACTTCAGAGCTTGCGTCTTCTGTATGTGTCCATACACCACCTCAGGGACAGTTATCAGACAGCCCTCACAGGCTGAGACACTGTGCTCAGGCAGTCAGGCTCTCCCAAGTCCTGGAGAACACAGAATGTCCTGCGCCTGCACTGATAGGCTTTTGGCCTGCAGTCTGCTCAGGCTGCTATCAAGTGCTATATAAATATAATCAAGTGAGTTTTCCTTGAAAGTTTTTTTCAGCTGGGCCAGTCCAACAATGATGTCAACATGTTCTGATGCCACTGAATTTGCACACAACCTTGTGCATAGGTGATAAATCATTATCACAGTGGCAGTGGCTGTGCTAAGGATATGCACTTGCAGTCAAATACAGCATGAATTCCTTCAGCTAGACTCCTTCTGTTCCCAATTCTGTTGGACCATTCCAGCTCTCTTGTCAGTGATCTCTCTGTACCTGCATGACGAGCACCTACAGCAATCCCTTACTCATTATTACTTAATAATTTTTGCTATAGGAGTAAGCTCATTCTTCTCATATGAATTTATTCTGGGATTTCTCAATCAAAAGAACTCTTGGACCAAGATATGATATCAAGGGATACTTACTCAAGGAATGCTTATTACTCCTTCCATGCAAAGCCCTCTGCCTTGTCTCATGAGGTGATCAGAGATGTTTCAAAGCCCATTTCATATAAGACTGTGAAATCAAGTCACCATCACACATGATGGGGCCCTGCCCTCCTGGGGATGGCTGAAAAACTGCCTGCCCATAGAAAGCAGTGAATGAATTCCTTGTTTTGTTTTGCTTTTGTGCCCAGCTTTTGCTTTCCCCATTAAACTGTCTTTATCTCAACCTGTGAGTTCTCTACCTTTTACGTTTCCCCTTCTCTCCCTGATCCCAATGATGAGGTAATGAGAGAGCAGCTGCCTGGAGCTTTGCTGCTGGCTGGGGTTAAACCACGACATGTCCCTAGGACTTTAGTCTAGTTTGGGTATCTGTTTAGGTAATTATTTTAAGAATGTAACCCAAAACTTCATCATGGCTGTAATTGTGACAGGCCTCCTGACTCTGTGGCTCAAACCTAGATAAATAACCTTGACAAATTCCTTTGGTTACATCACCATTTTTATTTTAGTTTTGCCCGAAAAAAGCTCAGGAAATTCAAAAGTGAAGACACTGAAAAATAAAAGGCCCGATGCCTGATAGCATAACTAGGGAAGGAAAATGCTCTCTGATTTCGGTGATCTTTAAGCATCTTCTATATAAAAGATATAAGTTATCATTTTAATTAATTATCTGAATTAAAAGCCCAATGCAAACAGGTTCAATTCTAAAACAGTGCAAAAGTGGGAGGCATTACGGATATTAAGATAAAGAAAAAAAAGACAAGAAAGTGTCAGGAGAGATTTTAATTCTAAGATGTCTGCAGATAACAAACAGAAATTCAATCAGTCATTGTAAATGCAAGCTGATGTGCCTGAGAAAAAATATACTCAGATTAAAGTATTCAGTAGAAGGAAATAATGCATTTGTAGACCAATAAAGCAGAACATTCTTTAAGGAGAAAGTGGGCAGCAAAATAGATATCATGTAATCTAACACACTGAAAAAAGAAGACCAGACAGCTTGAGGCTAGATTTTCAAGTACAGAAAATGTCTTGTTCATGTTTCAAAATGGTTTATCTGTCATTTCTTGTGACTGTCAGGTGAACATGACTGTCTTACTCCATAATGAGAAGAAATTGAAAATGAAATGCTTGGTTAAATACTTAGTATATTTATGCCAGGAAAATACTTACATATATAATATGTAATGTGTTATAGTAAGTATTTCACAAAAGGTGTTCCAAAATATGGAATAATATATAATTATGTGATTTGGTATAAAGTAATAGATTTACATATGCACTCAAGACTATATCCAGTGGAGCATCAAATAATACATACAATTACATTTTAATTGTATAATGACTCCTGTGATTTAACTTCTCAGTCTAGAAAAGTACTTGTTTAGTACACTGGTTGCACTGAAGGAATTTATCAGGTGAATTTTCTCCAAGTTCTCAAGAATTTTGCTGTATCATATTGTGGTGTGGCAACGCATTCCCCCTGCCCTGGCTGCACTGTGATCTGAGACACATGTTGTAGATCGAAAGAATCCATGTCTAGTGAAACACTGAGCAATCTGAGATACCATAAATGAGAAGGAAAGCAGCCTTGTCAAAAAAAAAGTTCAATCTAGACACCATTCCTGGAGAAATCAGAATGATTAGCAAATGGAAAATAAGACCACTACCGTGTAAATAATTGTTATTTTGTTTCACTAGAATTTGAGTGATTTTGAAGGGAGGAGGTCCTAGCTTGTGAGCTGAAGAAAACTGAAAACTAGAGGGGGAAAAATGTTTTAAAGCTCATTTTGTATAAGACTGTGAGGATATTTAGAAAACAGAATGATTGCTATTCAATAGCTGTCACTTCAGAAAGTGAGATGTGGGGAATAAGTTAGATATCTTTAAGACCTTAGATGTGACTATGTTTACGGGAATCTAGCATATAACCTGAAAGATATCATATAGTCTGAAAAAAGATTTCTTAGAGAGGTGAAATGGTTTGCACAGTGGTGAAACACCACTTATAAAATGACTACAAAAGAAGTTTAGAAAGCTAGTTTATATTAGAAACCCAAACTTCAAATAGGCTGAGGTATATTATTCATATTCTAAGAATATTGTCATACTAAGCAGCATTTACTTGAGAATATAGTAATTTTGTATTTAATTTAAACAAAAATTTTTAAATCTACCTATCCCTTTAGAAGCAAGCAATGAGCTAAAGAGAAAAATGCAGAAATTAATTTTTAGTAGACAGGGAAAGAAAACTGTGCAATAAAAGGAGTTCTCTTAAGTTTAATAAGGGACCTACCATACACTGAAAATGTGTATTTCCACAAAAGTAGCTGCAGATTTTTTGCTAGAAAATCAGGTACTTTCAAGTTATAGAGTATAATTTGATGCATTAAATTCAGTACTAACAGTTAAGTCTATTTGTTCTAATCAGCAATGAGATATAAGGAGGGTGATGAGAGGGAAGGCAAAGGAAAAAGAAGATATTCTGGCAAGGAAGTCAATGTCAGAAGAGCTTATAATGCCAGCTCAGGAAAAAAACCAAAAAGCTTTTGTGAGTAACCATACAGCAATGTGTAAGCTGTTGAATGACCTAGAAAGAGGCCTCAGTTACCTGTGAGAAATAAAGAACAGTCAGAAGTGTCTTGCAGGAAAACACAAGAAGATATAAAAAGACAATACAAAATTAGTTTTCTGTAGCTTGATGCTGAGTGTTAACCATGCTGGCTCTGATCCTGAAAAGCATTTAAGCATATAATTGATTTTAATCATGCAGGTCTCCTTTCTTGTTTAACATGGCTTAAGATCTCAAGTTCATGTCTTTCAATACTTTATGGAATCAAGGTTTTAACAACTCCCAGTAAATGACAGTAAAGACATCACATGCTTGTGTTTACATTAAAACAAGCAGGTCTGGCAATGACAAACTCAACATCATTATGAGACTTTCATTAAATGCAATTGCATTCAGATCACATTCAAACAACTTTAGGGAAGTGCCAAACTAGCATTTGGGATAAAATTGCATGGAAACTGAAGGCTCTCAGGTTGTCAAATCCTGTTACGTCTGGTAAGTCATTTGGGAAAAAAAAGGTTTTTATTGAAGTGTTCAGGAAGAGTCTTTAAAAAAATCTCATCTTCCCTTTTTGTGAATACTTTTGTAAATGCCAGCTGAAATGATTACATATTTGAAATTGCAATTGTTAACCCAGGCATGGCTTTTAACTTTTTTTTCTCCCTATGAACATTTATGATATACATCCTCAAGCATCTTCTAGTCTGTCATGGGTTCAGTGAGTCCTACCTGCAAGAGTCACAGTTACAAAAAGATGGTTTGGTTTCATACCTACCTACAAATGTTGTTTACTACCTCTCGGAGGAAAAGGGGGCGGGATAATCTCTCTTCAACAACTTAAAGCCTTCTTCTTCCAATAGAGATCCTTGGGAAAAAGGATTTTAAAAGGTTCCACTCTTGAGTGTTGAATGTATGTATGTTTGCATGTGTGCATTGACTGATTTCCTTTTCTCTTTTTTCTTACAATTTTTTTCTTTTTATCCTGTTTTCAATGCAGCATATAAAATTTTATATCAGAGGTTTTTAGCTAAAAAAGTAGAAGATCATATATACTTAGAAGTCTGTAAGGTTTTAGTAGTAAAAAACAACATACTTTGCAAAAGAGAAAGGTAAAATTGTTGAAAATGTCAAAAAATACTATTTTTTTCATTTTTTAATGGTAGAGACATTAAAGAAAACTGCAAAAACAAAACACCAAACCAAACAAAATCAAAACAAAAACTTTTCTGAGATTGGCAGTTGTCATTCTACAATTTGAACAATGTTTAATAAAGGAGATTGTTACATTCCTTTGAAGAATGCTTAGTCATATTTAAATGACAAAGCAAACATACTTCAATGGAAAAGTCTATTCAAAGGTAGGTAGAAATAACAAAAACTTTGAGGCTGAGTAATGCAAGTTTTTCTCAGAAGATTCTAAGCCACAAATGTGTTCTTATTCATTTTAATAGTTTAGATAATTTGAATTACACAATTTTATAAGGTACTTATGATTCCTGCAAATCATATATTGCTACAGAACTAGCAAATAGACATGGCAAGGGAGCCAAATTTCAAACAGTTTATCAAGTACACTTGCTCCACTCTGCTGTCTTTACAGACGTTTTAATCAGATACCTCTGTCAGATTGCTATGAATGTTTTTGACATCACAGGAAGGTGAACATAATCAATTAACAGTTTCAGCCTACCCCTCACTTTCAGATACTCTGGGTGAGGTAGTAAATATTTCCTATAATTTCAACAGCCTTTCTCCCTCATTTTTGATCACTAAAATCTCTCATTTCTTTTTCTGTGAGGTAGCCAAGCAAAAGTAACATGTCATTAATTTCTTTCTTCATACTTGGAAAAATAAGTAAATTTTAAGCACTGAAGGTGATTTTTCCTCCATCTTCTGGTGGACTTAAATCAAAGTCTTTGAAGACTTGACAGGATTCAGATAATTTTGGACACAGCTTGTTCCTGATTACCATGTAAAAAAATTTACCTCTGACTTTAGTTGTTTCTGCATGTTCTCACTGAGTTCAGTTAAATTTAATGAGTTCATCTCATTAAAATTTGACTGGTTTTCTGAAAAAATTTCACCTCAAACGCCAGCTTTAAGCAAAATTTTCTGCAGATTACTTGTTCGTTTAAACAATAGCTAAATTGGATGTCCTGGACTCATTTGGCCCTTGAAAGGAGCCCTGCAGTGCAGCTTTTAACTCCATACAGCAGCACTGATGTGTACAGGGAGTTCTGGGCAAAAAGCAGAATTTGATATGTTGAACATAATGGACATCAGTTGGTATCCTGTGCTGAGATGTGGCCACACAGGTCCTACTCTCATCAGCAGCTTCCAGCTACACTCAGTTATATGCAATGTTAAGCTGCCATCCCAAGCCAAAGTTTCAGAGTCCCTCTAAGCAGCAACCAAGACTATGGAAAACTGCTGCACAACTGCTGTCAGACAGGGTCCTGAGGCAGCCATTCAGGGAGCCCACGCAGAAAACTTTTTTTTCATAAAAAATGCCACTATTTTAAACAATGAAATAAAAATATAAAATAAAACCAAGCTTTTCCTCCATTCCTTCTGCTCGTTCGCCACATTGCCAACCAGTTCAAGGAGAAGGAAATAATGGGTCAGAAATATGAACAGGGAGTGGTACACATTGTCTTCTAACAGCTCATTTGGCTTTTAATACCATGGTGTTAGTTATATCAGCCCTTATTTAGAGCAACACTAATGACAATATTGAGGACAACCCATATTAATATCAGTTCAAGTATGTAAAAATGGTCCCCAAATGTTAGTCTCTGAAGAAAATAACTATTCCATAATGAGAATGTTAGCTTACAAATTAAAATATGATTGTTCAGTTATTGGAGAATTTAGATCCAAGAAAAAACTGGTCTTTATTTAAGAAGGTAAAAAATACCAATCAGATAAATTTAAAAACGTTGGTAACTTATAATCCAATTCCCAAGGATTTCATCTCTTTTTAATTCATATTACATAGACTTGCTCATAGAACAAAATATGTTTATCTTGTCCTAAAAGCTAATTTTTCTTTAGAAAATCAAAAATATATTAGAAAATATCAGTAGTTTTTGTACAAATCTGTTCAAAGAGGATATGACAAAACAATTCATACTTTAATTTTTTTGGTTTTGTCTCCCCATTTATATAGAATCATTAATCATTGGTGGTTTGTTTTTTTTTTTTTTTAGACAGAGGCAGTGTCCTTATTTAACAAAAAGAAAAAAAATTGGGTGCACACATTACTTAGCAATTTTAAAATCATTTTAAAAGACACTAGGTGTGATCACAAGTGTTCAAGAATTATGCTGTGGCACAGTATGAATGTAATGTGTTAATAATTGTGCACTAAGTAATGGAGGCAGAATTGAACTCTTAGCATATCTAATTCCTTTATTTTCTGTCAGAATTGAGAGCTCCTTTCATGTGGCCTGCGTGGGTTTTTTCAAGCACATCTGAGATATTTAGATGTCCCAGCATCCCTGTGACTATCATATGTCAGTTAAGCAGCTCCTTAAATTTTATCTTTGAGTTTCTATTTGATCTTTGGGCTTCCTCCCAGCTAACAGCTGTTTGAGGAGCATTTCCCTTAAATGCTGAGGATAGAAACCAAAATTTTCTCTAATGATTCCTCCTTTATCTATTTTCCTTAGGCCTTCTGCTAACATAGATTAAAAGCTGTAATCTAATTTATGGGTTTTCTACAGGCTCACAGGGAGGAAGACTATAATAGGATATTAATGTTTTCCTCATATGCAAATACAGTTAAATGAGAAGATTGATTTTCTCTCTTTAGCCCTTTTTTTTTTTCATTCCCAATTTATTTTGTAGGAGGGAAGGTATATGATACTTTAATTTTGTATGATTCAGAGCTATGACTCACCTGGAACCGAGCTCTTTAAAAAGTTTCTTACTCATAAGACTGTTGTTGTTTACAGCTAGTGAAATCTCTAGATTTGACACACATGTAAGAAAGAAAAGCTTTAGGGTGGACCCAAGGGATTTTTTAAAATTTTACTTATATCTTTGTCTTTGTTTCAGAACTAAAATAGTAGTACTTATTTTAGAACTTATGCTACCATTTTCCACAATAGCTATTGCTGTGGCAAGATGCTAAAGCAGTTAATGATGAAGAAACAGAAAACACACAATATATTAAGACATAAAAACCCATAAAATGTTGCAATTAGAAAAAGACCAGGCAATAAAATCCTTTTTTGTTGCATCGTTCTGTAAATGTATGTGCATTTTACTTTTTCTTCCCTGGGAAAAGCTAGTCACTAATCTTAATTACATTCCTTAAAAAGACTGTTATGGAAAAGCAGAGTGTATTAAATGAAGCAGACTATCACATTCTTTCATGGGAACAAAGAGGAATTATCCACAGTTCATCAAAATGTTCTCCTCTGTACCATATTATGTCGTAATGATTAAAATAAATTTCAGTATGTGCTTGATAGAACCTTGGAGGTCATGTTAAGGGCAATAGTACAAAAAGGATTCTGATAGCCAGATGAAGAGGAAGTATAATCTCAGAGATCAGAAGACTCCTTCCATATACCTTTATTCATCTGTGTAAAACTGGTTTCAAAACCAAAATCATCTCCAAGTCCTTTTCAATTTTTTTTTGTTTTCTTTCTGAATCAAAAATTTCAGCAATGACCAAGTGAGCATCAGGCAGCAAAATTTTACAACTGTCCATATTTTTAATTACATAATACTGAATTGTTAAATAGCCTTTTTTATTACTGTTGTCTGTTCTGTGTGCAGCACAGATGTGAACTACTTGTATATTGTTCTGTTCAGCAGGTTACTAATAAATTCTCATTCACCTTAACTATGCAGACCATGGGCTAGTGAAAACTGGACTTCACTTCTTAAAACTGAATTCATTAAAAGCCCATCAAAATTCTTTCATAGTTTGAGTGTAGGGGGGGCTGAGATTTCTATTTCACTGCAGTTACGCATCACAGGAGAGAGAAGAAACCATCTGTGGATGAAATCCATTTAGGAGAGCTCATTTCCTATACCCTGGCCCCGCTGACTTTGGGACAGACAAATGGGGGTAGTATGGGGTCGGAGAGAGATGTGTCAGTGCAGACAATAGGACATGAGAAAGAAAGGGGGTGACAGGCTCTGGATGGAGGTTTCTTTCTTTCCTTCCAACAGTTCAATCCATCCAGTTCCCCTGTCCTCAACTGCCCTGGGGCATGGGGAAGCAGTTATGAATTCTGGGAACTTCCGAGGAAATGCTACATCAGTGAAAATGCTGCCATTTTTCTGCCTGTGCCTTGAAACCATCATTGGCTATAGGCAAGACTAGGCTTTGAGCATCGTGGTCTGTACAGAAATTACTGTAAAAAAAATCTAAAAACACTATTGGAGGTGGAATACTAGTGAGTATTTTAATAAAAGACTACTTGCTGGTGTGACTGCAAAACTTCACCTCTACTTTTATTTCTCCAGTTAGGATAAACAACCCTACAGAATCTGTGCACTCTGACTTCACACAGCTCCAGAGATTTTCCCTGAGATATCTCCAAACTAATCCAGAAGCTGTTTATTTAGTGTTCTGATGTTGCATTACTAATTTTATCACCAAAATATATCTGACAAAAAACACCTTCTATTTCTTTGGCCACAATAATATATATTAATGATAATTTTGGAAGTCCAATGTTACCAATATCTAGAAACTTCTATTCATACAGAAGTTCAGTTAATGTGGTTTATTTTAAATCACCTCACCAATACTTGATTTCTTCAACTGGAAATCTCCAGAGAATCCACATTTTTTCAGTGAGATATCCTCAGCATATCCTAGGAGGCTACCAAAATTTACAAACATAGATGCATGGTATCTGTGCATTACTAAGCTATGCAGTCAGAATTCAGGAGAGAAATCTTATGTAAAATTAATTAAAGCTCAAAAAATCATCTGCAAACTTTATAGACAAACCTTTAATTTGAGATGACTGAAGGTAGCCTGGGGTTTAGTCTGAAATGGCACATACTGATTTTGTTACATTTTCAGAATTCTCTGGAGTTGAAAAAATTTTTGAGAGTTGATGTTTTTTATTTATTTTTGGCTTTTTCAGAACAGTTATGAATGGTTGGCAACACTGAAATTTACCAGAGAGCTGGCAGCTCTTTAAAGACATTTTTCCTAGATTGTAAAGCTCTTGACTCCCATGTGTTCAAAAATCAGAGTTTTTTTTCTCCTGTGAGACATTTCCCATGAACTTTTTCCTTGAAAACTGGAGATCTCAGGCTAATAATCACATATTATTCATAATTAATTCATCTTAATAACATGACCTTATATTTACTAAAGCACTGTCAAGGCCATATTTAGGAAAATTCTAAATCTTGCCTATGCAAAACAACCCAGTTCATTTCTCAGGTGGCAAGTAGACTTTTCTGAAAGTTTAACAGAATTGTTGTTTATCTCATATGGAAATTAGTGCTTGAAAATAGAAATCTATTTTTTGATAGAATAACTGAAACTGACTCCATTATTTCCCTATAAAATTCAAAACAAATCATAAGCAGTTTCAAAGTAAGAGTTAAATCCATTATTATTAATAGGATGCATAGAATTTTATTTCTAAAATTTTTAATTAAATTTTGTTTTGATTTGTTACTAACCTGAGTCTGTAAATTCTATCTCAGAATATACTGAGAAAGAAATACTGTCAGAAATATTGACAAGCATAATAAAAGAAAAAGTATCTAATGTCTCAGTTTAATATTAAAATTATCTTCTTAAATTAATCTTTTATTGCATTAACACTGTGCATCTTCTAAATATTGAAGTATGGAGAGCTGCACAAATCCAAGTAGGTTGTGCTATAATTTAACAGGCACAACGGGGAAAGAAAAATCAGAAAAAGAACTTAAATGTTTTATGTTTGTGTTGGAAATATTTCTTTAGCTATCTCTGAGCCCCTACTTACATTCTCTTCTCTATTATGCCACTCTTCAAGGTTGCCAGCACATTTACTCCACTTATTTGCTCAATATCCTACTCCCACATACTAATCGCTAGAAGGTTTTTTACTCAATCACAGCCCTTTTTCAATATTTTATCTTCAGATAATGCCAGGTGTTCAAGCATACTGTCACTATAATTAACTCAGCACAAAAGTTATTAATTGATTTGGGATCTACCTTCCTGATAGTAGCCACTGGAAGCTGCTGTTAATGTCCTCTCACAGATACATCTGAAAGCTGTCTTTCCAAAACCAATTACAATATGAAGCGCAGAGAAGGCATATGACCATACAAGCATCAGCCTGTGGTGAATTCCAGCTGGATGTAGAAAGATCTTTAAGTTCCCAGCTTTTCTTGCTGCTGAGACAGAGAGGCTGCAGGTAAGGTCAGCATGGTCAGAAGAATAAGCCACAGAAACAGCTTTAATGACTCAACAAGAAACATGAGATTACCCTGGAACCAAAATGTCTTGCTATAGGTTTGATGTTGGACATTTACTTTTTCTGCTGTACAATAATTTAATGATGGTTGATAAAGATGACAAAACAAATCAGATGATTTCGTATGTAAGGTAAAGAAGAATTCATAATCCTGTGTATTCCTCTTTCTGCCTTTTACAGTAAATTAAAATAATCCTGCAGCTGTGGGAACAAGAGCCATAGGGACATTAGCAGATGGAATAAGAGGAACATAACTCTAGGACTCTGTCGTTTGTAAAATTACTCAAGATACAGTGCAGCAGTCAGTCCACTTATCCCTGTGCTCTGCAGAATCCAATACTTTAACCACACAGAGGATGTATTCTTTATGTGTCATTTAAAAAGAAGAGGGCCTGCTAATGACCACCAAAAAAGACTCAATTGCCTTTCAGAAGTGGGAAAATTTCTTCCAAAAGAAAACTTCAGAAACTAATTTCTTTCAGTGCTCCTTTCAGTGCTTTAGGCATGATGCGCTGTAAGATACAAATATATATCACTTTTCTCTTCAGAGAATGATTTAAAGATGAACGTTGACTCTCAAGATACTACACTAGATTGGCATAAAATGTATTTCATCAGCAAATATAAAGATCTTAGTCAAAACAAGCTAAATTGGTGAGAGACATTTCAGTCAATTAATCTGGCTTACCATCTGACTGCTCATGACAGGAATTGACAATCAAAAATAGTATAAGATGTTTATTTCAAAAATCCCCACAAAGCTTTTAAAACTTTGCAAAATATCTCTGTTCTGTCCATCACGGCTGTCAAGTTCACTACACTTTCCAAGATTTCTCTCAGCCTTACAGCATCAATGATAAGTAGTTGATAATGAAAAAAACTCACTTATTTTTTAGCTGCTCTGTCAAATTCTGTTTAATCTCTATTGACCAGAAAGTCTTCAGCCAGTGGTAGAAAATTTGCTTGTGAAATTGTCATACTGCTGTTAAACTCAAAGGTATTTCTGAAGTGTAGATCTGAGCTCACGGAATGCCTCCTTTTTGTTTTGAAAACTTAATGGGAAGCCATGTTATCAGTGAGTCCACTTGGCCCCAGGCAATGGTACTCATTTGTAAAAGTCACTGACTGTTTCTATCGTTTGATCAGGAAAGGTAAATATTCTGTGCCACAGTAAAACATATCTAGTGGGAATGGACTTTGTGAAGCTAAAGCAGGAATATGATTCTTAAAAATAAAATCCTCTCTGGTTAAATTACCATCCTTGTTGAATAAGCAGCCTTCACCATAAAAACACAGAAATATTCCCTGGCTTTCCCATAATGATCTCAATTTGAAATGCCCAATACACAGCTACAAGGTCACCTTTGAGCTGTTAGAAATATCTTTTGGCCACTACATGTGGAATAAGAATTACATAACTTATGTTAAGTGAGCTACCTTAAAAAATCAGTATAAATGACCATGAGTCTAATATTCTCTAAATAGAATAATAATAATAATAATAATGCCATTATCTTATGAAAGTGACAGCATAACAAGTAAAATACATAAACTCTAATACGATTCAGATGACTTACAAATGCAGCTAAACTATAGTCTTTTTAAAACACTTCTGAAGATAAATAAGTCACAGGGCTCCCAAAATTATGTCAAAACTCTCGTAACAACTGCATCTAGTCTCATCATTAAAAGCCTGTGGCTTCAAAAGAGGCAGAAGGATCATAAGAGCCTGAGGATGTTTCACAACATTCATACAAAAACTAGCAAACCTGTCACAGTGATCAGCCCCAAAAGCTACTAGTGTGTTATTCCCATCTGGACTCATGAGATTACTGTTACCTGAAACAGTCAGACTGGGCAACTTATAATATTTGTGTGACAGACACCATAGCTCTAGGTCTCAGTCTGTCTTGTGTATGGTCTCTGAACATCTTTATACAAATGATGGCCAAAATCCCAGACATCAGTGTCAGACTTCCGTTCAAAATAATATGATACTAGAAATAAAATGCATGTAAAATGTTCTCAGGTAAAATGGAAACAAATAATATTCATACAGAGATCAAACTGGAATTTTGATCTTTGTATAATTAGTTTTTCTGCCTGGTAAAAACATTGTCATAAACATTTTCTAAATTAGCAAAGAATTTCAAGACACTATTGCCGCCAATTTGATGTGTCTGCAAAGTCACCTGACAAGGATGCATAACAATATTAAAGAATCATGCAAATTCCACTGAAATGTTAGCATACATAGCAAGCATTGTAGAACAAGACTCGACAGGTGTCAAAGACTATTATTATTAGACAGGGATTCACAACTGAGTCTTGTTAACATATGCAAAATCTTACAACCTTAGGCAAATGTTATCAACACATAACTTTTTAAATATACAAACTATTGAATTGCATGGCTTACTGTGGCATAATTTCAAAAAATATTGTCCAAGCTTATTCGTCATGAGAATATCTACTAGATTTTTAAAGGAATTTTTTCTAGCTAAACTGCCTACTAGCATTTTGAAAAGGAGACTCATCTATCAGAAGACTAACAGATTTTTCCCTTAAATAAGAAAGTTTTAGTGAATATTGCTGTAAGGCCTTAAGCAAATAAATTACACAATTGCATGAGATGACACCTTTAAGAACTAAATGATAATGCAAAGGTCATGCTTAAGACTGAAAAACATACAGGTTAACCCCTTACTATTTTCAATGCATGAAGTTTAAAGAACAAGCCCTTGTCTTCAGAATGATTTTATTCATTTTAAAATGATCATCTGTTATTCAAAGCTGAGAACATTCAAGACATAGCTATATGATATGCAACATTTAATAGTAACATGAAAATGAAGGATCCATAAACAATATTGAAATTTCTGTTCAAACAGACAAAGGGATATGACCATTAAAGTAGGGTAAATAACCCTGTTCCCCTAAACACGTCTGGACGACTTGTAGGTACTAAGATATTCAATATCTCAATTGCATTTCTAGTCTAAAAATGGCAACAATACAAAGTCTGGAAGGGCAAAAAAAAGACATAAAAATTAGTTCATTGTAAACTCTATTTCTCAATTACCCATATAAATCAAATGTGTTAATTTTTAATGAGCACTAAATTAATTTTGAATGTGATATCTGCTTCCAATGAATGCTGTACACATGTCCCTTGAGATCTACCACCCAAACACTGCATATCAACAAGTGAGAGCATTTTGAAGAGTTAGTAAGTAAAGTAATAAATCTCTATGTCATTTAGCATGTGAGATGAAACAAAATAATGATCTATGGTGATGCTGAGAAAAAATCTATAAACTATCTATAATTCAGCAATGGAACAGCAGGAACAGCTAAAGCAGGATTTTCAAAAGAAAGCAATTCAATATTTTCCTATTTAAGACAGAGGAGACATATGAAAGATAGAAAGAAAAGGAAGAAGTTAATCTTCAGAAAAAATGCATGTGTGACAGATGGGAACATTTAAAATGTGAGAAAACTTGTGAGGCAGAAAGTAAATTCATCTCCCATGTTGAAGGAATGAGGAATGTTGCAAAAGGGAAAAAAAGTTATTTGAAGCTCTTATACTTTTAAAGCTTCTGTAGTAAAAGCAAGAAAGTTTGAGAAAATGTGATGGCTATATTTCAAGTTGTTAAGCATATGCTGGGTGAACTTTTCAACCTTAAAATGATGTTCTAAAAACGAGAAAACCACTCAATATGTAACTCCCACAAACACAGCTCATGAAAACACCCACACCTTGTTTTTCCATCAGACACAGTGCTTACAGCTCCTGTTCTGGTGGAAAGAAACAGAGATTTATACTATTTTTTAATGGCAGAACATTGGACAATGATGTTTTAACAGCTTTAAGATGGCTTGTTGTGGGATTTTTTAAGTGCTTTAGGAGGGTCTTTTTGTTCTCCAATATCTAATTGACTGTAGAAGCTTGCAGCAATGCTTGCAGAAAAATAGAACCATACAGTAATCAGAATATCAAGTATAATACAATTTTAATTATAGAAGAACAGTGGTGAAAAAAAATTATTTTGAAAGATTTTTTAGATTAGATTTTACTATGTTTTGGTTTTAATCTTATATAGTCAAAATATATCCATTGATGTGGTGGGTTTTTTATTGTGCTCTATTATAGAATCACAGAATGGTTTGGGCTGGAAGGGACCTTAAAAGCCATCTAGTCCCACCCCTCTGCCATGGGCAGGGACACCTTCCACTAGACTACAGATTGCTCAAAGCCCCATCCAGCCTGGTGTCTATGTCAATGACAAAAACAGAGAGCACAGAATGTAATGTGAGGGTTGATCTCTCAGTCACGGGTTGGAGCATTGAGAGCAAAAGACCCCAAACTATGTGAGTATAGTTGCATGGAATTGCAATGGTGATGAATGGCTATGTATCCTCACATACATAACCAAAGTACAGAGAGCTCTAGTGAAACAGACAACTTTTGTTCACATGGTATAAATTGAGAAAAGACATAAGATGATGATAAGTTAGGTATATATCCTTAACAGGGAGTTGTGATATCCAAGACTAGGTGTGCTATACTTCTAGTACACAAACAAGCCCGTTCAGTGTTTCCTATTTGTCAAACATATTGCCTCTGTTATAGAGGTTGCTGATCTTCCATGGCTGAGAAATGTGGAGGTTCTGTACCTCGAGAAACAATGAAAGCACTAATGTATGAAAGACTTTCAAGAAAAATTCCGCAGCTGAGCGTAAAGTTAGTGCTTTTACTTAAGTTGTGCTCAACAGCAGAAATACAGAACAAAGTGAAGTGGGATGCTGTTTTATTGGCACAGTATTTACACTAATGCCAGTGTAATGCATGGATATTTTATTGTACACAGTTGTATCTGCACTGTCCAAGCTAATTGCACCATTATTGTTGCAATGGAAAATCATCATCAACTTAAAGAAAACAGGGTGAATAAAAGGGTGAACAACAGAAAAGAATAGATTAATGTCAATGTTTAGCAGAGCAGGGTGTTTAATGACCAGTGAAGGAGCACACCAAAACAATGGAGAAATAAGTGATTGATAGTTTTGCAGGACTGTAGAAGAAAATCAGAAATGATAAATTAATGGACATGGCTGCTAAGAATTTTGCATCCTAGCAAGGACACTTGTAATTCCCAGTAGATCATAGAGTTTTCTAATGGCCCATCATTCTCTCAATGAAATTTAAGACACTGGTATCCTAAATCACTCTCTGCCTAAAGAATACAGAATAGGGGAAATAAAGTTCTCATAGAGCTCATGACAGGTCCTGAAAGGGAAGGAGGTAAGAAGAAGTAGAAGAAATGAAGAGTTTTTTCCAGGACTGGGAGAATGAAAGAGCTTAGGAAAGGGAGAGGAAAAACATGCACAACTTCTTTTGGGCGGAAGACCTAGAAAATTTTGCAATAAACTGGTCCAGGTTCCCAAATTCAAAAGGCAAAGAGACAAAAAAGAAATTGAGTGAAATTTGGACTGAGAATTCTAGAAAATGCTGAATAGAGTCAGAAAATACAGGGTGGAAAATGTCTGCTAGCAGTCTTGCATAGCAGACTATAAAAGAGCAGAGGGGAAGAGAGGTTAAAGCTCTAGTCAGGAAAACAAACGAGAATTCAAAGGATCCTATCAATAAAGTGTGGGAAGCAAGCACATAAGGAGTCATTTGGAAAGTAATAGACCAGCAGGCAAGATGCGCACTGTGCACGCCTAGCAGGAGCAGCAGTCTGCCGTCTTCCCATTGTCACTGGTTAATGACTTGGCTGTTCAGCTGTCCTCAGCTCTTGGAGAGAGACTCTACTGATCACAGATTTCAGAACTGGAAATGCCAGACTTATAGCTATGTTTGACAGCTGGGGAAGAATCTACTGCTCTGGAAATAATGGGTCAGGGATTTGGAAGTGAAAATTAAGGACCTGATCCAGTTCCAGTGGATTTTCAGAAACATATTTCAAAGTGCAATTCCCCAAAATTATCAGTGTGAAAAGCAAATAATCTTATTTTCTTCATTATGTCTCCCCTTCTTCATTATGTAAAATGAAGTAACAGTTAATTTTTCAACTCAAAAGATACTCTGAAATTTTACAGTGCAGAATGAACTTAACTGAGAGCTCATGAAAAAGAAAATTCTGTAGATTTATTTCAGCTTTTTACTTTCATAGTCACCATTATGCTGAAACTTAAATAAAATACTGCTATGTCCCTTTTTGTGCTACATTTACATGTCTTGCTTCCACACAGTGCATTGCAGCACTAAAAATGTATCTCCTTAAAGTTCTAAGAATATTTGTATTATTTCATTGTGGACTGTGCAGTAATCTTAGGATCTGAGCTGCTTGCCTGATATCAATTACTGCTCTGACTTCATTTCTCAACCCACATATTAGTCTTTCCCCTAGAATTTCTCCCTCGAAAGCCTCAGGCTGAGTTATAGAAGAGTAGCAGCCATAAGTAAAAAATAGAAAAAAAGTAGAAAAAATCTCAACAATAAACACAGACTTAGGAATAAAAAACACCCAGAAATTTTCTCCCATGTACTTTTGTTGGAACTGCCAGAAAGGAGGGCTAGATTGCCTCCATATAGCAAACAATTTTCTTCAATTACAATAAAAGTTTTTTGCAGTTAGTTATCCATGAATTCTGCAAAGAAATACTTTTCCACATTAAAATACTGATTTGCTAAAACTTGAACACAAAGAAAATTTATTGTATCCTTGGTTTAAAAATAAAATAACACTCATTAGATAAGTCACAGGCACTTGTTATTGTGCTTGTTAAAGGCACTTGTAAAAGGACGTTATTGTAAAATAACATCCTTTTCCTCTGAGTTTAATTTTATTTTATTTCATTTTAATATTATTATTATTTATTATTTATTTTATTTCAGTTCAGTTTTTTTTCCAAAATTTTCTTATTTTATTTTGGACCCTCATAAATGAAAAATTTGAATGTGAATTTTTCTTTCTGAAATAGCTTTAACATTTTTATTTGTCTTTATAAACATAAAATGCCTTTTCCATCAGGCAAAGTACATTAGATCAGCTGGTGGGCTCTGTTTTATTTCTACAGAAAATATTAAATGTCCTCAGCCAATACATTGATGTATTTACAAAAATTCTCACTTTCCTATGCAGTATAAATAAGCTTAAATAAGCACAAATGTAGTAATATATATTAGCTTTCTAGGATGCTTCCACATATTGACAATTGATTACTTTTGGACTGGTCAGTATGGTTAGAAATAAAGATTAGGAAACTGAAATGAGAAAATATGGTCTGCATGAGAATTTTGAAAACATCTCAGGGGTGTTTGAGTCATATGCAATTTACTTTCAAACTACTTTTGACCATCATTAAACTGGAGTGATATTTAAGATAAATAGGAAATTCTGAATGAACAATATTTTGACCAAGGCAAGATTTCTAAGAGCTACTTAGTTTCCTTAATTTCTGCATTTTGATTTGGCTTGAGTAGCCAGGAAATTGTGTAAGAGCTCACAGTGGACTCAGTTTTTATTGTTGCAACTCAGGGAGTTGCTGTGCTTCCGTTTGATTTTTCCAGGAGGAAGCTAAAAGATACTTCCACATTTACCCTGGGAAATATAAAGTGCTATAAATTTCTCTTGCTTTCTTAGAAATTGAGAGCAGACAGCTACTCACTGGATCCAGCTGTCTATATGCAGTGCTTCTGATTCTAGAAAGTTAATACCTGCTTTTAACAAATTTGTACAGCAAGTTAATGGATGAATATTTACTTACTAGATTCTTGATTCATTTAAAGGGCAAACCTCAAAAAATCAAATAATGTATTTTTCCATCTTCTTCCTCAGCACAACCCTGTTAGAAACTATGAGAGACTGTAATGCTGAAGGTCAATGACTCAAACAATTGGCCACTTGCAAAAGCAGCAGGTGCTTTCTGAGGCCAGGCTTGCACCCCAAACTGAAGTGGGGGAGGAGGAGAGATTTCGGATGTGTGGTGGCAAAACCTCTGATCTGCACAAGAATAGCCCAGGTGCAGAGGGGTTGAACACCCACAACAGGATGACCATAACAAACCAACATTTGTTTAGCAGCAAGCTACAGTTTTGAGCCAGATACAGGAAAAGGCTGATAAGTAGCAGATCCTGATAGGTGGGATAGTGCTTTTTATCATGCCAATGTCCTCCCATACACAACTGGCTCACATGAAAAAAAACCCCACCCCCCCATCATGTGGAAGGTATTGGGACATTCATATTCAAAAATAGAATGAAACTTCATGCCCCTTCTGATGGGGCATAACTGTCTGAACTACACTGGCATGTCTTAGAAGAGGTCATAAACCACCAAAAAAACCCCCAAAGTGTGCCCAGATTAATTTCTGGGGCCTTACATCAGACAGTGTAAAACGCCCCCACCCAGGGAAGGTACCTGAATGTATATTTACCCATTGAACTTTGTGAGTCATGGGCTTCCCCCACCAGCAAGGGATAAAGACTGTGACACTTTGGACATATTGTTGCATTTCTACAGATAATAACCAAAATGGCTACATAACTCCTTTCTGTTGCAACCAATTTTTTCTAAAATAAACCTACTACAGATACATATATTTATAAACACTGGTCATTCAGTGTCATTTCAGTCTAATCTGCCCCAATGGGTCTATTAACAAGAACCTCAGATACCTTTGCCTTCGGGGCTGTTTGTAACAGAAGCCCCAGCCAGAACCTTTTCTTTATGTTTACAATTCTTTCATGCCCATATTTTTAGTTCTCCAACAGAAACTGGATGTTGTCTGGATGTGCTTGTTACATTCATAGTTTTTATAAACCCTTCACAGTTTCAAGCATACACTCCCTCATAAGGGAAATTTAATCTCTCAAATTATTAACCTGACAATGATTTCAGTTTCTGGTTCCTCAGTAAAATTCATATTCTGTAGTGGGGCTGCTTAGCTAGACAGTAGGAACTGCTGATACAGTCATGAATTTTGTATATTTTAACTGTGGCTGATGCATTCTAGCACTTCCCTGAGCTCCAGAAGTGTAACTTGGAAAAGTTCAAGAATTTGGTAAACAGGGAAGAAAATCAATTGACATTACTTTTCAGTACAAAATGTCTTGAGGTTTTTTTTAAAGGCAAAACCAGTATTGTGGCTCTTACAGTTAAAAAGAGTTTAGGTATATGTAAAGGAACTTAACAGGCTACAGCACTTAGATGGGAAGGAAATAGATGTTCTCCAAAGCGATGCCCAAGTGATGTGTATCACTGCCATATGGCCTATGTGTTACAGTCCTTTTGTGTGCAGTTCTACAGTAAAAATTGCATTAATAGTAAGAGTTACAAAATACATGCAATTGACTGTGGGTTTGCTGCCTTCCCTATATTAAAGCAATTAAAACATAATGGTAAAATTTCCACATTACTCCTACACAAAAGCAATTTGAACAATTACTGCAAGATAGCTTTCAAAGAAACCTTTGTAGCAGAAGTTAATTTTGCATGAATTATAGAGCTGTAGTGGTAGTCCACATTGACTATAAATTAGTTTTATTTTTAATTAAATAGAAAAAGAGGAAAGAAATGATACCACAAAACCCCCTTGGATACTTCGCTGAACCCACAGCACCCTAGGTATTAGAGGGAACGCCAAAATTCAACAAGGTTCATTTATATGCACAATTTAACCATATTTCACCTCTGAAGTTGGGTTTCTGTCTTTCTTGTTCCACAGTAAAAACATCACATAACAGAGGAAGGAAAAATACAGTGGTGCAGCTCTCAAAACACATCATAACCCGAAATAAACAGTAGTATATCTAAAAGACACCACATCAAATCCAAAAGAACTACTGCAGAAAAAGTCCTGTTTAGCTATGTAGCACCTAAAACCAAACTGAGACAGTCAGTTCTAATTGGTGGAGCTGTAATCACTGTTTAGCTCTGAAACACATGCTAATATTTGCCGGCATTATGGTGTCTTTGGTTGCAGAGCAGCTTTTAAGAAGCACTGAAGAACTTTAATTTAGGCCAGTTATCTGTATCCATACAGCAGCCCTGCTGGTGTGAACTTTCAGGATTAAAGAAGAAAAGAGAAGGGAAAAGACAGAAGTGAGGTAGATTGCCTCACTTTAACCTCATTTAAGAAATCTGTATTCTGCTAAACCATGGTGTTCTTTTTTCTCAAACAGCTTACTACAACTAAGACAATATACTTCAAAACATAAAGTCCAGTTAACTAGCAATTAAGGAATCTTTGATTAATCTCCACTGCTGTGATACCTGATTGACTAGTTTTGAAGGCTGAAGCAGCTCTTTTTAGTGTATTGTATTTTTCTCTAATGGTAGATTTTGTTATGTGGCATGAAACATATGTAGAATACATCAGGGTAATTTGCATTTAAATCCCTTGAAGAGATCCTCATAAAATTTTATAATTTTTTTTTCTGTGTTAGGCATTGTTTCTAAACGTAAAAAAGGCATTTCTTTACCCACAGAACAATAATTGTGTTCATTTTCCTTCTACCATGCAATTAAAACAGGTTATTACCAAATCAATACCCATTTCACAAAATGCATTCCTCCAATGTCTCTTTTGTCCTCCTCATCTAACAAGTCTAACCTGTATATTTATTCTGCTAGTGCCTCTGCAGTAAAAAAGCAGAAGTCTAAACCAAAGCTCAGGCACAATCTCTTAAGCACAGCTGCCTGTTGAAAATGAACAGAGCATATGCCAATCTGTCTCAAATACCAAAGAGCTTTGCAGTCTTTACAGGGATGTTAGGATGAAATACCTACATATAGAACTTTATAATTTCAGCAGTAATATGGAGATATGACCAAGAATTTGAACTTGTAATCAAACCCAGTAGGAAGTCTACTACCCATTTTGTTATTTCCACAGAGCTTTTTATTAGTATTTACAGGAATTATTTTATATTATCATATTTCTCTCCTTTGCTTGAAATTAATCGTCTTATTGCAAAAGGTAAAGAAAGTCAGGCAACTCTTTGATAAAAATGACAATAATTGTTCATGGTGAATACTTGACCCTCTTTGCTCTTCCTCCATTTCTTTCTCCCTACCATCTCTCCTGTGAGGAGTCCTGGAATAAAGACTTTGAAAAGAATACTTGAAAGGCTCTGAGATGGGGTACACAGACCTGCATTGGAAGAAGTAGAGGTATCTGTAAGAACCTTCATTAAAGAGGCGTGAGAGAAAGATCTGCAATGGAAGAAAAATCTTGCTAGCTGGAAAGACAGAAATGAGAGGAACCAACAGTTAGTTAAATTCCAGTCTGAAAGTGAGAGTGTGAGCTTTCCATTCACAGAGGGAAAAGGGAGGACAAAAAATAAGTCTAAGGAGTAGGGTTTGGTCAAGGCTATTGACACAGTAAGTTATTTTGTGGTAGCATTTATAATAGCTCAAAGTAAAAGGAGATAGAAAGGAAAAAGTGAAAACAGTAAAACAGAAATATAGATAAGCTTTTTGGTGGAAACAGAGAGGAGGGGATAATCTCTAAATGCACTCTAGAGAAAAATAATGAGAAAAGTCTGGGCATTTTCTTATTTTTCTTTACCTACTGATTTCAGTTATTTCAGACTTCATGATGTGTGAGCACAAAGTGATTACAATCCTAGCTAATAAACACTGAAAATTCAGAGTCCAAGCACGTGCTAAGGATAAAATAAATTGCATAGAAATTTCTAAAACATAAGAATAGACTGATTATCCAAGAGAAATACAGCAAAGCCTATATAATTGCGGTATCATATACAATTTTACTCAGCACTTGTGGTTTTTGTGGTCATTCTGGTTTCAAAAAGAGTAGCATTGATCAAGTAGGTAATAGATCCTGCAAGTCTTCGGTGTATGTTTACATAGTGACATAAGCTTTTCTTACTGTAATTTAAAATATTTCATTAGTCTGCGTAAGTAAATGTTGCTGTACAAATTATGTGTGAGCATTGATCTTCTTACTTTAAGGGAAGCCATTTATTTACATTTTTAATGAGAAACTATAAGCTTACAGAAGCCCAAACAACTCTTTGATTGTTTACCAGTGCCATAAAAATGGCTCATAGGTCTTTAATATGCTGAAAGGTATTTCCTTCAGTGTGATAAAATTGGTGCTTGTTTTGCTTAGGTGGCAAATATTACAGGAAAATAGATCATTTCTCATCCCTAGAGTTTTTGTTATAAGCCATTACCCAAACCTTCTTCCTTTGATGAATTTCTGATATTTATATTCAGAATCAACTTTGAGATGTTTTCCCTGTTTACCCAGAGGAGAAAACACAAAACTTCTTTTGCAAATTTAAAAATATCTTTGTTGATTGAAAATTGTCTTCTCATCTTCAGATATATACCTTGTGCTGTGCATATGCACATTTAGATAATTTCACAGGAACAAAGCTGTGAATCATCATCAAGGATATATTTTTCCACTTTGTGGTATTTAAGTCGATTTTTTTTTAACTTAGAAAATATCAGAATATTAAAACAAAATACGTTCTTGAGGGAACATATCAGGTGCCATAAAAGAAATCAAGGGATTTTTTGTTCAGATAAAGAAGTGCAGAAAGCCATGAACACCGGAACAATGATCCTTTGTTGCTAGAGATGCTGATCCTAGTATACAGTCTGCAGTTCTATTGTGCAAGGCTCTATGCTTGCTCTATGCTAGAGAAGGAATTACCCTGTATGTTTTCAGCCATGATTCCACAGGCTGTGTCTTCCCCCTTAAGCACGTGCAAGTTCTTTTGAAACTCTGAAAATCTTTTTTTTCAGAATAAGAAATTTGATTTCTGTCCAGCTTTACTGGGGAGTTGGAGGTATCCAGCTCATATCTTTTTCCTCAGTTTCTGTGTTTGGCCACCACTAGCAAAATCTGCTATCATAAAGAAGCATGTGACCTTCTGTCAGAGCTCAAGTGAACAAAGACTAGAAGTGTGTTTTGGACCTATCAGTTCTTAGAAATGTCTGAAAAGAAAATAGACAACTTCACTTTCATGTGGGGGTGCATAATGATCTTATTGATCACTACAAATCAACTCCACCTCTGTGGTGTTGCAGAAGTACAGAAAAAATGCATGCTGTTTTTATTCATCATTGTTAAAGATTCTGCATAATACAGAGGAAGAAAATAGAATGAAAAGAAGTCCTATTCACTGGAAAAATAAACTGTCAAAACTGTTGAAAAATGGTTTAGCAGGGCAAGCATGAAGAACCAACCTGGTTTGAGACTTTAATAGTATTAAGGGATGACTTTTACTTCCTAAAAAGTATCAGTTCTGTGGCCTTAGTCTCACTTGGAGAGAGGGGTAATCAATGAATAAGTAATAAGACTGAGAGAGAACATGATGAAAGCCAGTAACCAGAAAATTATATGCTAAGAGACCGACCTGTGTTCAGTGTAACTCATCTGAAAACAGAAAGGCAAGTGATCTGAGTGATTTTGACATGCAAAATGTCACAGGAAGACTTGTATTACCTGGCTTTGATATTTTCACATGTTCAAACCACAAATAAAACCAAGTAAAACTTTGAACAGCTTTGGAAAATCTAGGCTGAGGATATACATTAATCAATATAGGGAAAAGATGCGTATATTTCTAATCCAGATCAAGAAATATTAAAATAAAGCTCTTGAAATTACATTTGATAGGCCATATAATAACAGAATAATACAGACTGGAAGGAGCTCTGGACTACACCCCTCAAGCAGGGTGGTACAGATAACTTGTATGGGCTCTCTTTAAAATTGAACTGGCAAGAGCTCTGGGATGTCTCCCAGCAAAAGAAATTTTGAATTGCGGTAACAAATCAAAAGCTTGGGTCTTACTGAGACAGTGTACTCACAAATTGCCACTCTTGAGCTCTAGTTAGCAGATCAGCTCTGTGCATTTTGTTCCTGTTGCAGCAGTAGTTCCTGGTTACTCAATAGTTTTTGAAAACCACAATGAAGACACACATTCTTTCAGTAAAGGCAAGACAATCTGTGATGTCAAGAATAAATGCATATATCAGTACTCTACTGCCCTGCGAAGACAGCAGTGGCACAGGTAGGCAGTGCCCTCAACTTCTAGAACTTTATGATTCATTGTAAGAGCTCTTACTACAATTTTTATATCACTTTTTTTACTACCCTTTAAGTTAAGATGATGTTAATCCCTATCTAAGTATTGTTTCTTTTTAAAAAGTAATACAGAAAAAAATTTCTTTGGTAATTTTCAAGCAATTAATTTTTTTATGTGAATAGCATTTTAAATTTGGGCCACATTAATGTATGTTCTGAAATGGTAGTTGCAGCTGCATTTTCAAATGTAAAAAAGTAAGTAGTATTTAGCATACACTTAATATAAAAGAATAAGCTTAGTTATTCTCTGATCTAATAATAATATGAGTTCAGTAAAAAAAAATATATATAGTAATATTGTTGTAAAACAATGTCAGTTGTCTAAGTGGTCTAAGTGAATTTTCCCCTTCTAAAGATATAGCTGAATCAGCTTTGCTTCTTTATGACTCTCGCTGCCATTTATACTCAGTTGTCCCATCACTTGAAAATGTGTTCTATCGAGACTTTTGGAACACTCCTCCTGGGTAAGAACTATTGACAATATCTCAGGAAGGAACAGCAAAGACCACAAATTTCTTCTAAGGTGTGATTAGGCATTAGTCTACCCTGTAAAAGACCCAAGTACAGGTCTTACCTGTGTCAGAATCAGAAATTTTTTCAAGAAAATACAAATTTTTTTAAGCACGACATTGCACCTGAACATTTCCAGGTCAATATTGTGGTGGTGTCTACTCAGGAATTTTTCCCAAATTAAAGTACAATCACAGGATTTGAGGCAAAAGGGGTATTCTCCCTTAAAAAACAAAAAAAAATTTAAAAATTGCAAAGCTTTGGGTTTAATTTTGATCTGGTTTTTCTTTTTTTTCTCATATATTTTTTCTTTTTTTCCTTTTTTTTTTTCCCCTTGATGTAAACCGAAAGATTAAAGAAAATAAATTCCAAGACCTTGGAAGCTCCATGAATAGAATTGCTCCTTGCTGGCCATTCTAACTTTTACAAAATGAAGTTCAGTGGCTAAGAAATTATCTGCAGAAGTTTAACATAAAACCTTTTGCATTTGAATTTACATTCACAAAAAAACCTTCACGGTCTGAGTATTTCTAATACACACAGTTTCAGATAAAAGATATTTACTTATGACCAAAAAAACCAGAGCAAAACCAGAACTTAATTATCTAACCATGTTTTCCAAAATGACTTAAAAAAAAAAAAGGAATTGACAGACTAGCATAATTTTGCAACTGATAGTTTATATAAATTGCTCACTATTAAATGAACATAGCTGCATAACATCAATAATAGGGATCTTTAAAACAATCATGTGTAAATGCATAAGTTATTTTTGGAATTGCAAAGTGCTTGCACTAAAGGAACAAATAGATATAAATCTTTCTTATACTATATTTGAATAAATGTCATATTATGTGAATTTTCTATCAGCTGTCATTTTCCTAATCCTAGTGGATATCAAAAAAAATAGACAAATGGCAATGTTTCAAAACCTTGAACCCTCCTTTCCCATCTTCTATACCTTAAATCTTTACCCATTGACAAGCTGCTCTACAATACAGCCTGAATTTTATTCCTTATTTTACTGCAAAAATACACTTATGTCATTCTCATTTTATATAATAATCAGAATAAAAATGATGTCAAACAGTAACATTTCAAGTATTTTCAAATCACAACCTTCTAACAGTATAGGAAACTAAATGGTTTTTCATAAATATAGCAAAATAGTTTGTTGGCTATTGCAGTATCAAAAACATGTACCTTTTTCTATCTTAAAATAAAATAATATACTCATATATTGTCTTTGCTTCTGCTTTACGAAATTCTTGTATCTGTTGAAAAAACTAATAACTTTTGATTTCCTTCAGTTCTTTGTTTTGTGTAAAAATAATATTAATACATTTCATCCCTTAAAGCAAAAAAAATAGATCAATGTTCAGAAAACCTGGATGCTTATTTTCATACTTCTAAAAATATTTTTGCTCAAATCATTCAGAGAACAAATATTACCAGTATCAAAGCAAATGAACCCATTAAGTCTATCTCCTTATCCCCTTCTCCTGCTCACCTTCAGACAACATCCTCAGCCCTTGTGCTGAATTTCCCTTAGGGTCAATGCCTACTTCTTCCAAAAGACTCGATGCAGTAATTTAGGAGAAGTGTAACTGTATAGTCTGAGTTATCCCATTAACTTTACTGCTGTACTGGTATTTTGCACATGTGTTTTAACTAGTAGGGAAAACTGGGGTCTGTGCACATCACCTGCTGTCACATGAAATGTTAGCAACAATACAAATGATATTAGAACAATGTAGGCAACAAGGTAAAATTACATCTCATCAGCTGATGCCTCAGTTGCTGATATTACTCATCGGTTTCTGTATCTGATCCAAGCAAAACTGTCAAAACCAGAAGGAAAACAAGCTTCTGCCATTTGCTACCAGGGACCTTACTCTAAAAGGAAACTGGAACCTCCTTTCCCAAATCAGTTCAAAGCCACAAAAACAGTACAAGGGGCAATATATATTGTTGCTACTTCCTCTAGTTTCCAGGCTCAGTAAGATAAAACTTGAATATTATAGTTTATTTATACAGCAACTTTCGGCAAAAGTAAATCGGTTTAAAATATAGCTCACAAACTTATTTTTAACATGCTTTAATATATCTATGTTACTTTAAAAGCATTATTCAAAAGATCTAGCTCTAGTATCTTAGTTGAAAAGAAATAATAGTCAAAACATAAAACTGAATTCCTGCATCAATAATTTGACTTTGCAGCTTGTTAATAAGATTTTAATTAATTATCAAATTTAAATGTACACCTTCTGCATCAATCAGCCACAATTTACTGTATCTGTTGTCTTAAATTTGAGCAAGTTGACAAGTAGCTCCCAACTACAGTCAGAAAGACATACATTGGAGGAACTTCTAAATTTTGGTCACAGAGTTGAAATACACACAGACTTACAAAATGGTTGGGGTTTAAAAATTATTAGTGATGAACAATCTGTGTGTGACTGTAAGGGAGAAGCAATAATTGTTATTTTTTTATATGATGGAAAAACTTGTCTTTGATTTTAAACAACTGGGTTTGCCCATTTCTTTTTCTCTTAGACTGATATGCCCTTTACGATAAAAGAGGGAAATGCTTAAGTTATATATTCAAATACAATTTAAGTGACTAAAGTGGGACTTTGCATTTAAATGACCAAGTCCAGAAGATGGACACACACTGAAGAAACATCATTCAATATTGTTTCCAGTAGTACTTTTGTCAAAGGTAGATTCCCAAATTAGTGGCCTGTAGCATGTCTCTGAGGAACACTTTTAATTTGTGTTTCCCCATCTAGTTGTTGCTTTGCTCCAGGAGGGCCAAACTCTATGCCTTTGTCTGTAAAGTTACATTAAACCATGTTGAGTAATACTACAACAGTATACACATTTACTTTGCTAGAACAGAACTCCAACAGTCTCCTAAAAAGTTCCATGATTGGATTCTTCCTCCTACAAAAAGTTTTATATAATTTCTTTAAAAAAATGTTGAAAGACATTGTTGAGCTTAATTGACTGCCTAACTTGCAAGTACCATTGAATCTTCTATTAGATCTTATTTTTTGTCCTGAATATCTCACATCTCTTGCACCTTCCCAATACAAGTAACTCTTGAGGTATTTATAAAATAGAATTTGGACACAAGAAGGTGAAAATGAAGGAAAATATTTGATGACTGTAAATTCTGCTGCAGGAAAACAGAAGTGAATATTGAAATAAATCTTCTCTAAATGGGTTTAAAAAATTAATATATATTTGCCATGGAAAAAAAAGTCTGTATACTGCCATCAGGAACTGAATCACCTATTCTTCTTTCATAGTGAAATTCCATTCATTAAGCAATGTTTAATTTAACGCATATTCATAAAGAGACATCAAAGAGGAAATAATCCAAGTTGGGGAAAGACATTGAAATTGCTAATATGAGAATTTTGTGGGTTGAAATATATAAAGGTTACTTATGAAATAAAGTCATACACTTAAGAAGCAAAATACCTACCATCAGAAGATTTAGACAAATAGGAAAGCAGAAACAATTGTAATAACAACCAAATATTCATCTTAAAAAGACAAACATTTCTTTTAGTTAGCAATTCTTTGGGCTTTTTTTTTTATATGATCATTGAATATTCTTTCTAGGACAGCTTTTGTGCCAGTTTTCATTGAAGCCTCTTCAGGTGTAGAATAGAAAGGTATTAGAATAGAAATAGAGGAAGGTGTAGGAGATAATCTGAAGGGACAAAAGGTACAGCAGAGTGAGACAACTGACCCCATTAGAAAAAAATGCAACACAGGTGCAAACATTTTCACTAATAAAAATTAAAAGAAAACCACTGATGGCAAGAAAAAAGCCTTTGGGCATGAATGAAACTAAGCACAACAGAAGATATTATTCAAGCAAAGCACAACTTTAATGTTACATGTTTTGGATTTTAAATTCATCACATATTTAAATTCCTCAGTGAAGTGGAAATAAAATTGTTAAGGAAAATGATCATGTTCACATGAGTTATGGCCTAATGATCAGCTGTGAGTAAGGGAGCTTCAAAAATGGTTCACTCTGTTCACCATGTGTAATGTAAAATACATAATCTCTCCCTCCTGTATCGAAAATTAGAATGTAGATTTTTTTTCCCTCCCTGCTGGTGGCTTTTGCCACTTGTGTCTATGAGTCAACAGATTCTCTCTGTCCTAGTGAACCTTTTTTCTTTTTCTGTTTTCTTTTTTCTTTTCTTTTTTCTAATTTCTTTTTTTTCTCTCTCTTTTTTTTTTTTTTTTTTAACAAAGTAAATCACAGTCCACAGAAATGGGAAGTGCAGCTTTTCCTCTTTTCTGGGGATCTTCCCCAATGAACACTGTAATCACAAAGCTAATGCATGAGGTTCTGAAGTAACTGAGCTCTTAAAGGAAATGAGACCTACAACGTACTTTTGAACTTGACATGTCACTGCCGTGTGGGTCCTCATTTTTATGCTTTTCAGCTATGTAGCATATTTTGACATGTGTCATGGAGCACTGAAAGGCCACAGGAAAGCCTCTCTCAGTGTTATGTTACTGAAGGAAAATTGAAATTGCTTTCTCTACACTTCTAAGGTGACCATTATAATGTTTATCAAATGGGTCTTTTCTAGATGACTTGGAATGATGTAAATTGATCCCCACTCAGTAAAGAGAGAGAGGATGTCTCTGAAGGAAAAACTTTATACCTTGTCTACTTTCAGATCCTATGGACAATTTTTTTTGTGTGATTCATCAATCTTTGGGATTATTATGAGCTGATTATGGGATTATGCTGAGCTGAATGCTTCACAATATATATCCGTACATCTTAGTTTTCAGAACATAAAGAACCTCATCAGAAATACACAGTGAATGCAACTAGAGTAACTTTTCTTAAAATAGCACTGGAGTAAGAGCACCTTAAGGACAGGGGCCCTTCTCTCCGAGGCCTCCTTGTCCAAAGGATGTTGATCTTTTCATAATCACTGTACCATAAGGCATGTAGGACAATCTTTTTTTCATTGCCTCTTGACTATTAGAATAAACAGTTTTGGGGCCACAAAAGTTCTAAACCTTGCTGCCTGACTGCATAAACATTTGGAAATACACATCCAGAAAGAAAGGAAGAGACATCTGTTTTTTGCCTATGCATTATCTTTTTAAGAGTCATTAGATAAGGAGCTGACACAAATGTGGACAGTATTATTTCACCAATCAAGACAGTATTTAACAAAAAAATGTTTCAATATTATGAAATTCTTAAAAATTACAGTCATAGAGAACTATGTATATCAGATAGATACATTAGATACCAAGTTGCTAAAAGCTACCGCAGAGCAATTAAAAAAATTTAAGCGGGGGTAGAAAATGTTATCTACAGGCAGACAAAAGTCATACTCCAAAATTCTAAAACTATGATTATTACATAGGATGCCTCTTACCCTTTAAGATTTTTCTATGCAAACAAAGGACTGGGCCCTGGCCTGAGGTTTAGCTAACTGAACAGAATATAAGTAGTGAATGAAAACAGAATAAATTGTATGTAATAAAAAAAAAGTGAAAAGCTGTCAAAAGTTAAGGATAGTGCCATGGGGAAAGACTGGATTTCTCAGGTGATTGAAGGGGAATTAGTGAGAAATAGCTGAAGTCAAACTATCCAGTTCAAAGGGTAGTATTAAAGTCCTTGAAAGGAATAGAATCCAAAGTAGCTGTATCAGTAATGAAATTATAAAACCAAGATTACTTTCATAGTCACATTAGAAATGACAAATTAGGGAACAGATGTTGCAAAACTGTGACAAAAGGCCAAAAAATAAGTACTTGTGGATTGCATGTCTGGGAGGAGAAAAGTGTAGAGCAAAAGATGGATCAAGTTGTTTGAGAAGGCTAACCATGGACAGTGGTCACACACAAAGTACTGGGAAGAGAGAAGACACCTAGATTCTGAAATTAATTGAATTAACTTTCCCTTAAGACCTAAGATTCTCTCCAGGTCCCACTGGAAGGAAGAGCTGAGTGAACCTAGTGCACCTGAGTTAAATGGAGAAAATATGTTTTATGAAAGGGCCACTTCTACTAGGGATCAAAATCATAAATGTTTTGTTCCCAGACATGCTGGTATGAAAAAAAAACCCCATCATTTCCTGTCTTTTACTTCAGCTACTTTATGAGAAGGAAATAAAGTATTTTTTTCTCTTTTTCAAAACAGGCAGATATATAAATCCTAATTGAGAATACTGAAGGTGTGTCATTTACCCATCTCACTGTGTGAAAACCATTTGCAGCCTAAGATCCATTTAGAATTTTGGAATAAACTTTTAAAGCCAGAAAACTCTTTAACTATTTTGAAGGCTTCTCAGTTAAGTCGTCCCAGTCAAATAGAAGATGACACAAAATTACATTTAGCTGTTTCCTAAAGATAAAACTTGTGCTGTTTTCATGCATTAGTCTTGAAATTCCCTCAAGTAATTTACTGAAATTGTAATGTACAAGAACATGAAGACTAAGTGATAAATCTTTTTCAGGGAGGAACTTTCATGGCATAGGGTAGGCTGTGATTTATTTTTGTTCATTTGGCATGAACAGTTGAATGTTCCTACATAGCAAAAAAAAGTTTACAGTGTTTGGCAAGAAACTAAATAAAGCCATTTCAGTTATTCACCTAACATGCTCTAAAATTGCACTTGCAAAGCCAGTCTGATTTTTACCATGCATCTATTTCCAACTGGTCTTCCACTGACTCTCAAGTTGGGTGTTTGAGGAAATCCTAATATTCTGCTAATTAGTAAATTAGTAAATTTTTATTTGATAATAGGTTTTAATACATATCAATTGCTAAGTTGACAATTAAATTAGTGAACTCTGTCATACTAAGTTCACAGGAGGAGGAGGATTTGTAATACTAACAAATTGTGAGTGTGATGACATCTGTTACTCTGTGATGAGACCAATTTGTAAACCATCTGGCACTGAAGAGTTTACCTACTTGCAGTTATAATGGAGAGATTTGGCTACAACACTTAATGAGCAGGATAATAGCCATTTGGTGAGTTAAATGGTTAATACAGATATCCTGATGGAATTAAGTACCCTTGGGTAAGAGAACACAGGATAGTATCATTTTGTTAAATGTAAGTATTGGTGTATGAGCCAGTTGAAAAGCTATAAATGCCACCAAAACAGAAAAAAAAAAAAAAAGAATTTTTCTGTTTTACTTTCATATTAACCTTTCCAGTGGAGTCCAGAGTTTTCTGTCTAGTGATTAAAAATGTATGCAGCAAGACTTTTTCCTCTAGACAGAAAAACAGGAAAGATATTACAGGGTGCAGCATACTGTGTCTGTAAGTAACAGCTTGTGTGAAAATTACAGTCATTAGGGTGCAATGGTAAATAATTTTTATTTCTATTTAATTTAAATTAAATCTGCTTCAGAATACATGTGGAATGGTGAGTTGCCAAGAACAGTAGTACAGTTTTTGCCTATCTTTTCTGCAGGCCTTTTGTTAGAATGAAAGGAGTGCTTTCTAGCATCACCATTATGAAATATTTTATTTTCAAAACATATTGAAAAAATATCAATAGAAAAGGCTTTATAAATTTTGACAGATATGTTTACTTCCCTGTCTTATTATCTTAGCATCTGGTCCATAAATCAGACACATGGCACTGATCTAAGCCCAATTCTGTTATTATCTAGTTGGATATAGTTCAAGGATGTATATTCTGCAATACAGACAATTTTGATTAACTAGAAATATTATGATCTGAAATTATATGACAGTTTATCTGAATTTGGTTGTTGATGTCATAGAATGGTTTGGTTTGGAAAGGAGCTTAAAGATCATCCAGTTCTAACTCCTCTGCCATGGGCAGGGACAATTTTCACTAAAGCAGGCTGCTCATAACCTCATCCAACATGGCCTTGAACACTTCCAGGGTTCTTAGTGGAAACCACAGAATCCACACCACAAAACATGTTAATGAACATTCCACACATAGCACAAGCTTTAGTCCAGAGCTTGCATATTTTCAGAAAATCTAACTTCAGGACACCAATTTATTAGAAGATAAACTTCATTAGTTCCATCAATCATCTTTCTCTGCTTATTCTGTTTTTTAATTTGTCTTCATTCATGCTAAGTCTGAAGGCAGTAAAAGTGAGTGATTTAAAGTAACTTAAGCCACAAATTTCTTTCTAACAAAATGCAGTGCTTTCCTGTTAGAAGTTGGCACAGGGAAGATAACAGGCAAACAGCTATTCTTGATCTGTGATGCTTTTCTCTTGAATGATAATCAAAGCTTTTTCTTTATTGTGAAAACTCCTTGTTAAGATTCTGCCACTGACTGGCAGAGTTAAAATAATTCCCTTCTGTCTGACAGGTCGTGATCCACTGCCTGCTGAACTAAAAGAAACTCATAATTAATTATTGTAGGACAAGAATCCTAAATCCTTATTCTCATCAGCTAAGCCTTCTGTTTTTGCGTTGGCTCAAATCCCAGCTAGAAATTTATGATTCCTTAGCTTCTTTCTGTGGGTGCCATGAATCATAGGGGCTTATGAGTGAAGAAATACTGTGGTGGTGTTCCTGTATAGGTTAGTACTTGATATATTTGTACAACTAATAGAAACACTACTGAATAGATGTATGTAAAAAAACCAACTGTCAACTTGGTTTGATGTCGCTCTTCAGAAGCGTTCTGTGCCTCCTCTGTATGTCCATGTTTAGACTAATTCCACACTGCACATGACCTTCAGAGTAAGGCCCATCAGCACAAGTATCTGAGATAGGGGAATCTCATTTCCAGAGCTGACCAATGTAACACTACTCATGAATAACTTTTTCAACATTTAAAACAAGAAGAAAACCACATGTTATAGAAAATGAGTGATCAGAATGAAAAAGTGTCAACTAACATAATCTTTTCCAAATGCAATTCAGTGCAATTGTTTAGTTAATTAGGTATGCAAAATTTCCACCAATTATAGTAAAAATTCAAACTTCTCAGATAAGGACTTTCAGAAGTCTGTGGGCAAATTTGCAAAGATTTCTGCTAAGTCACCATCTGAGCCAAGAAAAAATGTCTGATAGCATTGTTGCTCTTCCTGAAAAGCTCTTTGCATCCTGTAGGCTGCTGAAGAGGTAGCCAATCCCTTACTTAGTTTATCTGGTTTATCTGGTTGCCCTGTGACCTTTTACAAATATTAAATTATTTTCGGAATAAAATGAAAAGTAGTTCATTATGTGTGATACTGGAAAGAGTGAGAGCATATATCCATAAGGAAAAAAGTGCTATTAAAAAGTATTATTTTAATTATTTGTAAGTATCATTACAGACCAGTATCATCCCCCTCACCATCTCTTACTGGTTACCCAACAATTCCCAAAATTTACCTAATTTTTAAAATACTATTTGGTTATCCAAATACTTTTAAAATACTAGAAGACTTACTTCCTTCCCCATTACTCTCACATGAGATGTCGAGTGATAATGTATTTCCTTGGCACAATGTAAGAGAAATTATTCAACAGAACTAATACGATAAAGGCTACAGAGACACTACTCAGATTTTAGTATGCTATAGTTTTCTCCCTGGAACAGTGAATGATGAGACATAATTATATCTCAAAAAACCCCATACCACTTTCTGGAAAACACAAAACCTTTTGCTCAGAAAAAATGCTGTGAA
Source organism: Corvus kubaryi (assembly GCF_017639235.1). NCBI lineage: Eukaryota > Metazoa > Chordata > Aves > Passeriformes > Corvidae > Corvus > Corvus kubaryi. Next base: position 22,388,596 of record NW_024580671.1, on the reverse strand, counting down.
GCTGAAAGCTATTGCTAGTATTGTGTAAGAGGTAATAGCATCAGTGCTCTGCAATTATTCAGCAATTTTCATTGCCAATGTATCACTATTTAGATCTATTTAGTTCACAGTGTGTCCTCTCACTATGAGTAGAGAGGGGGTAAATGGGAGTGTTTCTGTTACAAAAATTTAGGCAGTCTAGTTCTTCAACATATTTTGGCATTAAGAATGAAGACTCAGAAATCTCCTGAGGATGTATTTTGTCCTGATGGGAAACTCTTATTTTATTTAGCTCAGATAATAGAATATATTTAAATAATAAACATGAGTTACCTGCTCAAAACAGAAACTATCTGTTCAGCTATTAAGGGAATCCAATTTCAAAAAGCAAAATAAATCATAAATGTCACAGTATTGTGCTAATATGCTTAGGTATTTCTGCAAGTTTACTTAGTCCCACACAACATATAAGCCAATACAAAATTAAGTATATTAAATCTGTGCTAGCTATTATAATACATAAGAAAATGCAATTGCAAACCAATATTTCATGTATGTACTCACAGTGAATTGTTCAGGAATTGGGTTTGTGCCCTATACTCGCTGATATTTTTAGCAATAGTATGTAAGAAAACACGAACTCATTGTCAACTAAGTTTTATTTGAAACAAGGATTGGGGGAGTACTAAATGGATAAGTGATTCTAAGCATTCAAAGTTCATTTAATAATAAGTGAAAAAGAGAAAAGAAATATTTTATTGCAATGAGGCTAATTGCCCTACCATCATGGGAAAAAAATAGTGTGGCTGTACACAAAAGTTAGGTGACTCCATGAGGCAGGATATAGTTAGGCAAACATGTTCTATAGTCCAAATTAGGAAGGAAAACTTTTCCAACTGTAATGTTTTATAGAATAAAAATCCCAAGATGTTAGTGCCCTTCGTTTGAAAGAAAGGCAAAGATTCAGGATGAAGCATCTGAGTCACAGTAGTACCAATTGTTGCAGCAAGAAAGGTGGAAAGGTGGAAAGAATGGGTTAAAAACAAAAAGCTGTGGCTTCACTGCCCTCTGCCCTGCCCCCACATGATTAGGGCACACAGCAGCAGAGGATACTGGGATCCTTTTATATTATAGGATCACAGAATGGCTTAGGTTGGAAGAGACCTTAAAAATCATATAGTTCCAATCCTCTTGCTGTGGGCAGGGACACCTTCCACTAGACCAGGTTGCTCAAAGCACCACCCAACCTGGCCTTGAACGCTTCCAGGGATGGGATGTCCACAACTTCTTTGGGAAACATGTTCCAGTGCCTCTCCACGCTCACAGTAAAGAATGTCTTCCTTATATATAATTTAAACCTACTCTCCTTCAATTTGAAGCAATTCCCTGTTGTCCTGTCATTCATGCTCTTGGACAAAATCTCTCTCCATCTTTCCAACAAGCTCCCTTCGGGTACTGGAAGGCTGCAATTAGGTCACCCTTAAGCCTTCCCTTCCACAGGACAAACAATCCCAATTCTCTCAACCTTTCTTCACAGCAGAGGTGCTCCATCCTTCTAATCATCTTGGTGGCCTCCTCTGGACTCAGTCCAACATGTTGATGTCCATCCTGGATGCAGCACTGCAGATGGGGTTTCACCAGAGCAGAGCAGAGGGACAGAATCCCCTCCCTCGCCCTGCTGGCCATGCTGCTTTGGATACAGCCCAGGATACATTTGGCTTTCTGTGCTGCAAGTGCACATTGCCGGGTCATGTCCGGCCTCTCATCCACCAGCACCCTCATCCACCAGCACCCACCAGCCCCTTCTCAGCAGGGGCTGTGCCTGACTGACCTGGCTCTTCAAATATCATGGAGAGTGATTTGGCAGTTACATACAGCCAATTTCCTCAGGATTCTGGGATGCATCTCGCAATGTCCCATAGACTTATATTCATTCAGATTCCTCAGCTGGTCATTAACCTGATTTTTACTTACAATGGGAAGCACTTTGTTGTATACAGGATTCCTTGGTAATCAAATGGCACTGAGTACCTGAAGATACATGTGCTGTATACATGGCACAGTACTCCTCACTAGCACTGTACAAAATCATCCCGTGACCCGTCCTTTCACCTAGAAAAAAAGCCAGTTTTGTCAAAATCTACATATTCTGCAAGAATATGTCAATTTTAATAAATTTTTATGGCAGTAAAACACTTCAGGGAAAGGAAGAACTTTAATAAGGTCAAAACAGAAGTTTTTGCAGTTTCCTATTTCAGATTTAAGAAGAATGGAATTATTCTGATTTATATATATGTTACAGTTGATATGATAATTTAAGTTCCTTTTCAGAAAATAATGCTACTCTTGTTTTTAAAAGCCTAAGGTGATCTTTAACATTCGGGGGGGGATTTGGGGGAGCTTTTTGTTGGTTTTTTTTTGTTTTTCAGGGACCAACTGGAATAAAAACAACAAAACATTGAAAAGTAGACATTACTCCTAAGGTGAAAATTGGGCTCTGAGCATTTGTAGCACCTGCTTCCTTAGCTTGTCTGAGGGTTATCATTCAAAAGATACAGAGTATTTCATTATTCAGTTCCTTTGCTGACTACACACAACATGCAGCACTTGCAATCATGCAATATTCTTCTCAACAGACTTTAAAAGCTTGTTGTTGTCTCCCCAGTAATGTGGCAGTGGCCAAGAGCTTCTTCCCTATAGTTTTTAACCCACAACTTGTATTTCAAATATAGTTCAAAAGCCCAGTTTCCTTCGAAGAAAATGACAGAAATGTAACATTTCTATCTTGCTGACAGTAACTTAAATCTTTGCTAAGAAAACAGCATCCAATTCCACCACTATTCCAGACTAGATAAAAATTTTTCACTGCTCTTGACTGAGATCTGGAAGACTAGGTTTCCTACGATATTTTTTTGCTTCAGGCAAGTTGCTGTATAAAATTGTTTGCCACTTGTCTGAGCATATGCCTCTTTATATTTGCTTTGGGTAATTCAATCCCTTTTCACTTTCAGCTCTTGACCTTATCTTTGAAAGTGCCTACAAAGATGCCAGCTTGGCAGAGTTTTGTGTGTATTTTTAATAGAAACTGGAATAAGGTCAACAATTTCTTTTATGTAACCCATCAATTATTTTTATAGTAGCAGTGGTCTCAGTCAGAATTCTGACAAAGTAGGTAATTTCAACTGAAGTGAGATTTGCTTCAGAATTATCATTCTGTTTCGGTTTGCTTATACCTCACACATTTCACTTTAACATCAAAAAAATCCATAATTTTTGAAACTTGCCAAGGTGAGCAGACCTTGATTCTTCCTTAAATACTATATGAAACTCCTACATACATCTTTCTCCCAAAATATCTGTGAAGAACGGAAAGTGGTTTAGGTTTTGGATCCTCTCAAAATGCATTTCAACATAGCTTTTCACGTTACGAAGCTGATTGGCTTTGATTTAAGACAAATTAATCTGATTATTTTTTCATCTAGTTCTCTCCTGACATATAAATACATCAGAGCACTTTTCATACTACTTTAAAAGACATCAGTTGTGTGATATTCACCCTGTAGCACACCCAATACCAGTTGCATTCCCTAACAGTTTGACATACCAAGTTCTTCCCATAGGTTGCCACTACCTTCAGCTGCCAGGTCCACCCCAGTCTGAAGCAGTTCACTCAGGAAGCCCTCAGATCCCTAGTGTTCTCACCACAGGCAACACTGGCAGCCTTCTTGGAAAGGCAGTGGATGCAGGTGGTTGCTAAAATAAGTATCAAATACGTGGTTTATCCCCGCTGTAAAAAGATAGTCACTTAGTCCCATGTTAAAAGACACTGGAAACCCAAACTGGCTATTCTCAGAATTGTATCTAAGGCAAGTGGGGAGTAGGTCTATACTTGAGAACAGATCTGAATTTGAGCTCAATATAAGGTGAGTATGCTGAACAACAAGAATATGATTTTCATCCTCACAGAGAAAGAGTTCATTTATATGACCTGGTCTTTTTGTGTATTCTCCTTTGCTGGAGAGAGATGACCCTCTAAAGTCTTTTCAATCAGAGCTTCCATTAGAGTCTGCCAGGCTTCTTGCACAACTCTGCAGATTATGAAACAGTAATTTAATCTTTAAACTCTTCAATCCACATCTCAGAGTTGAGACAGATTCTTTATTAAGAAATTGAATACATAGCTGCTTCTTTTAGATCGAATTACATACAACTTCCTTTAATATACCTGTATCACTGGAACCAAACTCCTGCTTCTCTACAGTGTTATGGTTAAATGCCAAGACCACAGTGTGAGTGAGACATGAATTAAGACCCACTAAACCTACTTGGTTCATGCTCTGGCTATAAAGTCAATATTCCTTCTTATGCAACATTAATTTAACTCTGTTACTGAAATAAGACAGAGACCTTTGACTTTCAAGTCTCCTACACATTTAAATTTTTAAAAAGCAGTTAGGGATATTGGCATAGATTACAAGCATCATGTGAAAAATTTCAGAGGGACTAGAGCTGTTATCATTTGACTTAATGACCTGGTCTCATTCAGTTTCTCTTCCTCTAATTTTAGTGACTAATATTAAATACATTTAGTTGGGCAGGTTCTATTCAAGAAGGTATTTTAGAAAAAGATAGAAACAAGTAGATTTGAGGTAGACTCTTCATGACATATCTTGTCAGTGCTAGTTAAGTGTAAGAATGTTGCAAAAGTATAGTATCCCTTGTTTTAATAACTGAAAGCCAAACCAAATACTGCATCAGCACATTAAGTTTAACTGAAAACAAATTTATCATTACACTCAAAACCTGAAGAGATTTCCAGTGAACTGTTTACCAATGGTAGCTGTAGTAGTGTACTCAGTGTATTTAACAAGAGAAAAAATTGTTTTATTAACAATCCAGAAACAGCTCAAATCAGGAGCTCTATTTCCAATTTTTGACAGCTGGGAATCTGACCCATTACTATATCTAACAGTTTCTTAGAAATTAAGGCCAGGAGAGACAATTAAATAACTACTGTGATCTCTTATTTTTGGCTGGTGCTGCATTTCATCCAGTAATCCTTGTATCGAGCCTGATGATTTATGTCCTAATTACAGGAAAACTTGCATTCGAGTAAAGCATATCATTCTGTATATCAAACCCAAGATACTGAGAGATGGATACTCTACAATTCATTTGACAGTTGGTTCCAGGGCTTAATTACCTTTTCAATTAAAGAGGATAACTAAATTTTCAAATTCAAATGTGTCTGTTTTCATGATCCAGTCAGTGGTTCTTATTATAGCTTTAAAAATAGAGTAACTGACATTTTCCATCTATGAAGATACTTACACAAACATTGTAAAACAATAATGATTCCGTTTTCTTTTTGATACATAGTAAAATCAAGCTATTTAAGTCTCAAGAGTATCCAACTTTTTAATACCTTTTATGATTATTTTTTTTTATTCTTCATCAGTTTTTTAAATTTACATTAAGATTGAGAATGCTAGAAATTAATAGAGTCTTCCAGTATCAGAAAAACACTGCGGTCAGATAAAATAATCATTATTCATCTTCCCTTTTAAACCTCTTTCTATTGCTTAAAAGTCTGCATTGTCTCTTCTACCACAGCATCATATTGGGAACTGAGACTACATTATTCATTAGAGTCACCAGTTTCCAGATATGGTCATCTGGTATCCTTAATTTCTTCTCTGGTTTCTAAATACAGTCTAGTTATACCTTGCAGCATTTCAGCATTCTCTTTTTTAATATGCTGCAGTCATTCATCCAATCAAAAAGATTCTAAATTATTCTCCTGCCATGATCCCAGGACATGTAGTGATTACGTTAGTAGTGATTTTAAGTTTACTTTCAAAAATTTGATAATGAAACTGAACAGCATACAGTCTAGTCCAATCCTTGCAGAATATCACGAGAAGTCTTCTTACGAGTCCTCTCTGTTTGAGAGAAACTTCTTCTCTGGATAAGAGAGAAACTAAAGTTCAAGCCTGCACATAATATGGTAATTAATGAGGAAGATGCAGATTGATTCTCTGTTCTCTTTCATTTTTGATCTCTGATTATGCTCTTTCTCCCTAATCATCTGTGATTTAGCAATGAAAATATGATCTCTTTCTAGAATTCAGTTCTGGATCATGACACCTAGATTTAAGTGTCTCCCTAAGTGTACAAATTCACAGGATCACCACCAGATATGTGACAAGGTCACACAGAGAACCACAGACATCTAAAATTAGAAGAGACAATAACTTCAGTGGGAGTCTGTGCACTCTCTCTATAGTCAGTAACTAGACAATTATCTTAAAGAAAGGCCTAGAATATCAGGAGTCAGTGATTCTGCAGGGGTGCTTCTGTATCTGCACGCCTAAGATAATGTACTAGCTATGCAGCAAAGTTATATTGGATGAATCCTCCCTTGTGGTAAAGAATCTAAGAACGAAAATTCATCATGGAGGGTTTTGGGGTTTTTTCCATGTTAAAAGGCATTTTTAGTGAAACACCACCCTAGTATGAGAAACTCATAACCAGCCATGTATGATTAGTGTAGCATCTTAATATCTGTGCTTTTTTTTTTTAAACTATTAGTTTAATGTACTAACACTAGCACTTCATTCCTCCTTGCCATTGGAAATAATTGAATAGGTTTTCCAAAGGAATCTTGAAAGTATTATAATGTCACATTATGAACAGTCATCTTACTATACTTATATTTACGATGCAGAGCAAAGAGAAAGACATAACTTCTATAGAATGATACAGAGTTCTAATGATTAATCCATTGTGTTGTCCATGCATGATTTCTTTTTACATTACAGCTACAGCTGTGTTACAGTGGCTTCAGAGGAAGCCATTAAAAGACTGTTTGTATGCACTACAACATGAAAATGGAGACCTAGGGAGCTTGGCCAAATGTACCCCATGCCTAACTGTAATTAATGACTGGCTCATGGGAAAGGTTATAAGCCTTGTCTCCTCCTCTAGCAGTTGATACAGCTTTTCTCTTTATTTTATAGAAGTTTTTTTTACTAAATACTTTTATTTCCAGATGTGAAAATTACCCTTAAACCATCCAACACTGCAGTGAACTAATCAGAAGCCATGATATTATGTCCATGACTTGACTTTACCCAGAGCAAAGTGAGTATTCAATGACATCATTCTAAAACATCAGAAGAAGGTCCATGAGAAAGATGTAAAATTCCTCATGATACTTGAACAGCAGATAACATCCTCCATTCTAAAGACTCTCAACTATGTAAGGGTGTTTTAAATTTAATCAAGATTTTTTTTCTCTTGTATTTTATGGCCTTTATTCAGATAGAAAAGCAAATATTTTTCAATCTTAGGAATAAATAATTGTAAAAATCTGACTTAAAGGAGAGTTGAGAATGACATATTTGTAAATTCAGTGGTAATTAGCCAAATTTAGTTTACTACGTACAGTATCCAATTTCAGATATTCATGTAGTTATTACATTCTTGATCTGTTCCAGGACTGTTATACTAGATAAAGGTGTTATAAATTCGCTGGTGGCAGAAACATGATGTCTGAATGATTGCTTAATTTGCTGCCTAGTAGTATGTTACAACCCACCCCTGAAGGCGAGGGTAGCTGGGGTTCTTGTTAATAGATCCCTTGGGGTGGGTTAGAGTGAAAGGACACTGAATGACCAGTGTTTACATGTGTGGGGGTGTGGGTGTGTTTAGGGTTTATTTTAGAAAAATTTGTTTGCAGTGGAAAGGAGGGATGTACCCATTTTGGTTATTATCTATAGTAATATAACAATATAAAATTATAAAGATATCACTTAAGAAAATATACAAGCAGAAGAAAGAGAAAAAGAAAAAAGAAAAGAAAAGAAAAAAGAAAAGAAAAAAGAAAAGAAAAGAAAAGAAAAGAAAAGAAAAGAAAAGAAAAGAGAAAAGAGAAAAGAGAA